>NW_012267389.1:765731-785413 GCF_000151885.1 Dipodomys ordii
AGGTTACCTGGGACTTGTGTGTCCTAGTTAAATTTCCTTCTTCCTTGGTCTAATACCCTATCTTCTTAATTTTGACCTGGTCCTAACAATTTCACATTTTATATTCTTTCTTTTTTGCGGGGAGGGTCACCACCCGGGGTGCTCTGCAGTTGAGTGCTTCTCCTTTCCAACACTGACTTCAGGGGCTCTGTCATGCTTGATGCCACGGTGGCCCCCCAGTGCACGTCTGGTCAGAGCCACTGTGCCTGTCCACTCAAGGCAGCACAAGAACACCTTCTGACGCGTGTGAGCTCAAGCCTCAGACAATGCATTTCCTTCACAGAGCCATCCTTGTTCGGCATGGGTGAGCTGCTTCCCTAAAGAACCCATGTATCCAGCAATTAGGGTCTGCTCCTGTCCCAACCAAAGGGCACATGTGGGGAGGGAGGAGCAGTACCTGCCCCTGGAAGGTTCATGAACAGTCCGGAAGAAGAAAATATGTATATATTTGAGATCTGTCCTGTCATTTTTTTGGGGTTTGGGGGGAATGGGGAGTATGGTACTGGGGATTGAACTCAGGACACTTCCAAGGCAGGTACTCTACCACGTAAGCCATGTCTCCAGCCTCCCTCTCTTTGCCTTCATTACTTTTTGAAGTGGGTCTTATGTTCCGGCCTGAGCTTCAACTCTAATGTCTGTGTTTCACTAAGTCAATGAGGATGACAGTTGTGTGTTGCTGTGCTCAGCAATTGTGCATTTCTGGATTGGAGTAACAGGTTTGTGCCTCCACGCCCAGCCACTGGTTGAGATGCAATCTCACAAACTCCTTCTTTCCTGGGCTGCCCCTGAACCACATCTCCCAACCTCTGCCTCTCATGAGGGTTGAGGTGGAAGGATGGAGCCCCAGTCAGTGCCCAGGCCCAGCTTCCCATACTTCTTTACAGCTTCCAAAACCCTTGTAGATACAGTTGCTAGAACAATCTTTTGTCTTAAAATTAGTCTTTGACTCTGAATTTCTGATACAAAGATCCTAAATCTCAGAATTTTCTAGGTGACAGGACCATCTCTTGTTCTAATCAGGTGAGTACTGCTGGGTTCCTGGCTAGCTTCAGGATGGGGGCAGGAACTGACCTTCCAGCCAGCCACCCTCCTCCCACCTCTGGGGAAAGGACAGGAGCCGAGGATGAGATGATCACCAATGTCTACTTAACGAAGCCTCCACCCAAGCGGAAGGACCAGGTTTGGAGAGTTTGGCTGTTGGCCATGGGGGAGTGAGCACATCAGGAGTCTGTAAAAGGGTATCAACACTGTGTGACCCTGCCCATGCCCTGCCCAATGGACAAGTCATCTGGCTGGTTGTCTACATCCTCAACAGTAAGTGTTGAGTGCATGAGAAACCACATTTGTAACTGGCTCATCAGGAGCACTGGTGGCAACCTATTACAGGAATTGTCACCTGGGGGAGAGGCACTCTTAGCAAACCTAGTCCTTAGCCTGTGCTGTCTGAACTAGTCCCAGGTAGTATGAGAGTCACTGGACTCTGAACTGGTTTCCGCTAGAAAACTGGGCAGGGTACCCATACAGCTCCACAATCTGGTGTCCAAGAGGTGAACTATGGTGTTCAAAGTGAGATTTGAGAAAATTCTTTTTTTTTGGCTTTTTAAAAATTCATTTTAATTTATTGGAAAGGTGATGTACAAAGGGATCATGGTTACATAAGTGAGGTAATGAGTACATTTCCTATAGAACTTTGTTACCCCTCTGAGAAGAGAACATGCTAAGCCACAGACAATTCAGTGTGGCTGAACTACAGATGGAGGAATGGATATGAAAACTCCAAGTGTGATCTGGACATGCTAAGGAGGGCTGGCTTTATTCTACAAGGCACATGGGAACATCCAAGGTACTGGCAAGAAATATGTGAGGTTAGCATGCAAAGAGATTCTCTGCAGTGACTGATTTACTCTGGAACTAACAGAGAACCAGGCACACAAGGGGCCTGTTCCTGAGGTGATTTGCAGGAACACCCCAAGCCATCCACTAGCTCTGTGGTGCTTAATTTGCAAGCTGTTAGTGCAAATGCTAAAGATAGATTCTCACTAGAATATATCAAACTTGAACAGAATATATCTGCTACCACATTTTAAATTCTGTTCACTAAGTAAAATCTGCTTCTCACTAATACATATTCATAAACATTTGCTCATGTTGCACAAAACAGAATTTAAAGTAGCAAAAACATCAGAGAAAAATATACTTAGATAAGAGAAGCATATTGCTAACCAGGAATGGGTGAACCCATATTATTTCATTCAAATCATATTGTCCAAGTGAGAAAAAGTTACTGAAAGCTCCTTTACAGTTCCAATTACATAACCAACTTTTATGTTTACTATTTATTATCTCTGTGAACCACAAATAATAATTGTGAGGTTATTCATGTTTCTATTAAGAGTTGAAACCACCCTTATCGTTTGAAAGAACAAAGGTCTATTTGATATTCTAATTTTAACAGTATTACCAAAGTTGTATGTTTAGAAAAACTAAACCAAATATACAAAATCAGAACATTTAACTTAGTCAGGAACTCTACATACAATATCTTGTTTAATGTTCACAAGAAGGCTTTGAAAGATCAATGGCTCTAACAGACAGACTAGGAAAAGTGAAATCCAGACCCAGGGGACTCGAGTCCTTCCTGTTACACCTGGCTAAAACAAAAAGGATAAAACAAATGTGTAAAATTGTCAATTTTTAATTTCTGGGTAAATATTTTCCCATCTCTAAAAGTTAACAATACAATTTGGAATAAAACTGAAGTTAGATAACAGGAATGACTTTCTTCAAACAATACTGCTCTTGGCCAGGCGCCGGTGGTTCACGCCTGTCATCCTAGCTACTCTTAAGGCTGAGATCTGAGGGTCACGGTTCAAAGCCAGCCCAGGCAGGAAAATCCATGAGACTCTTATCTCCAATAAACCACCAGAAAACTAGAAGTGGCGCTGTAGCTCAAGTGGTAGATCACTCGCCTTGAGCTGAAGAGCACAGGGACAGCACCCAAGCCCAGAGTTCAAGCCCCACAGCCAACAAAAAAACACAGTACTGCTCTCTGAAGATCATTGTATAGAATGTGATGTATGTCATTGTATACCAATCATTGTATATCAAGATCTTGTATAGAATGGTTTGTAAATTCCACACCATAGCTTGATAGTAACAACTATAATCAGTACAGCAGCTATTTTTCGGCAAAGTAGAAGTGCTCTGTGTGTACCTATAATTCCAGCCTTTCAAAGAGGCAGACGCTGGTCTGAAGCCAGCCCTGGGCAAAAAACCTGAGAGCCCATCTGAAAAATAACTAAAGCAAACAGATTGGGAGATTGCTCCAGTGGTAGAGAGGCTGTATAGCAACTACAAGTTTGGGTTCAAAGCCCCAGTACCGCCCCCCCCCCACCAAACACACACACACAAGTGTGTACAGGAAGTGCTGAAGTATGCAACACAAATTAATCCTACTGCTTACTCCTTTTTTTTGGGGGGGGGGCCAGTCTCGGGGGCCTGAACTCTGGGCCTGGGCGCTGTCCCTCAGCTCTTCAGCTCAAGGCTAGCGCTCTACCACTTGAGCCACGGCGCCGCTTTCTGCATTTTTTCTACTTATGTGGTGCTGAGGAATCAAACCCAGGGCCTTATGGATGCAAGGCAGCACTCTACCGCTGAGCCACCTTTCCAGCCCTGCTCACTCCTTTTTAAAAAGTAAATCTAGGGGCCGGGAAGGTGGCTCAGTGGTAGAGCGCTCGCCTTGCATGCATGAGGCCCTGAGTTCGATTCCTCAGCACCACATAAGCAAAAAAAAAAGAAAAAAGCCAGAAGTGGCGCTGTGGCTCAAGTAGTAGAGTGCTAGCCTTGAGCTGAAGAGCTGAGGGACAGCGCCCAGGCCCAGAGTTCAGGCCCCATGACTGGACCCCAAATAAAAAAAAAAAGTAAATCTACATTAATAAACAATGTAGAAGTATTTATTTAGATATTTATTAGGTATTAATACATTAGATACAGCTGGGCTCTGTAATCCTAGCTACTCAGGAGGCTGAGATCTGGGGATCACTGTTCTAAGTCAGCCTAGGCAGTAAAGTCCATGAGACTCTTATCTCCAATAAACCACTAGAAAAAAAAACAAGTGGCTGTGGCTCAAGCGGTAGAGCGCTTGCCTTGAGCTCAAGAGCTGAGGGATAGAGCCCAAGCCCAGAGTTCAAGCCCCACAACTAACAAAAAAAAAACAGACACTAGGTTTAGAGAGATAACATCTGGAAAAGTCACACAATGATAACCACGTCTAATTCTATTATGACTGAAGTATTCATACCTTAATACCTTTAATTAAAAATCAATGCTATGTGAATGATCACTTTGTTAGTATTTTGCTCACCTTTGGTCCCTCCCATCCCGGGAGTTCGCACCATACAGCTGGCCCCTCCCTCTCTCCGCCCAGACCCACCAGGCTCCCATCTACCTCACTTCCTTCCCTCAGACCTCCTGCTACCCGGGTGGTGCTGAAGCCATGTGCTCCCTTTGGGGGCGGGGGGGGGGGGAGGGGGGGGAATTGGAGAGGAGAGAAGAGGTGCCCCAGGGAATGTCTCAGCAAGAAGCCACACCCTAGCCTAGAGGCCAAACCCAAGGCAGATGCAGTGGGGATGGGCAGGGTTCCCTGGGGGGGGGGGGGGGGGGGGAATATGGCTCCTCTGATGAGCCTTATAACAGTCCATCGATCTCCTGTGCCTGCCGGCCTGCCTGCCTCTGCGTGGTCCCCTGAGATGGATGTGTGGGACTCCTCACACTTTATCAAGTCAATCATATTTACTTATTTTATTTAACTAGGTATGATGGTGCACATCTATAATCCCAGCTACCTGGAAGGTAGAATCACAATTTGAGGCCAGCCCAAACAAAAAGCAAGGTCCCTTCTCAACCAGTAGCTAGTATGGGGGCATGTGCTCATCATTCCTGCTCTGAGGGAAATAGAAATAGGACAGTAGTCCAGGCTAGCCCAGGCAAAAATGCAAGACCCTACAGAAAACATAACTAAAGTAAAAAGAGCTGGGAGCACAGCTCAAGAGATAGAACGCCAAGTTCAAAACTCCAGCACCTCCACAATTTTTTTTGTTTACTCATATTCTTAGTTCCAAGAAAGATTTGAGTTTGACTCCATCCTGAAGACCTTTAGTCACTACATCAAAACTGCAAATTATGCTTGAAGCAATTACTGGATGCTGGCGAACAATTCTTTCACAATCTCTGACTGTGATCGGATGGAGGAAATGTCAATCATCTACCACAGCAGTTAGTGGTCACAAGAGCCACATACTGAGCTCACTGACCCACCCAAGCACACCACACTTCTTCAGGGCAGAGCTAAGAGTGCCTCCCCCTGAGCACACCAGCAGTCCTGACTGTGAAGAAGGTCTCTGATAGCCCATAGTTTTTCTCCTTGTTTTAAAATCAACAGGATAAACAAATGAACACAAAAAAAACAGGAGTTCTAAGAAAACCTGAGCTTATTCTTTTTTTAGTTTAATATCCAACCATTTATTTCTTAAATTTAATTTCTATTGTCACTGTAAAGGTGAGGTGTTATTATTTATTAGTTATACATCAGGAAACCCGTAAACACTGGTATACATCTGTGCCTGGAAGCACACAGCACACTTTAGGCTTGAGCCAAGTCTGGGGAGACAAAAAAGGAACTCAAGACTTTTAAATACTTAAAATGCTTTGTACTGTTTTATCTACATACAAATTAGTTTTAAATTCTGCATGAAGAAAATTTACAAAAAGTTAAAACTGCTTAGAAAATGCTGGCTCACAATATACAAGGCAATCAGGCATAAATGGCTCAAGCCTGTAATCCTAGCTATTCAGGAGGTTCATACTGGAGGATGGAGGCAGGAAGTCTGTGCGACTCTTCTGTAGAATTAATCAACAAAAGGTCAGAGGTGGAGCCGTGCTCAGGTAATAAAGTGCCACTTGAGTGAAAAAGCTAAGGGACAGCACTAAGGTCCTGAGTTCAAGCCCTAGTATTTGAACAGGCATGCACAGGCACGTACACAAGTGCAAGCACACGTGCATGTGCAAGCACACACACACGCGTGCGTGCACACGTGCGCACACACACACAGACACAGAAAGACACTGGACAAAACTTTCAAGGGAAAGATTGTTAACATCTGAAAGGCTCAAGCCAGGAGTACCTTGACAGCATCTCCTACTCTGTAGACAGCTCTGCTGTCTGTGCTCGGCTGAGCGGTGGCAGGCTAAGCTGGCGACAACACTCAGCTGTGTCATCTTTTCACACTTACACTTCTTTGTTATCTTTAAGTAGTTATACAAAGGAGTTACCATTTAACAAAGCAATTTATGAATACAATGAACAATGGCACCCCTTCCCTCTCTTCTAAATTGTGTAGGATAAACACTGGATTCTCTCCACCTTCCCCTCAGCCACACTTCTGCCTTGCAAGTACCCATTTCCCAGTGCTGGTTTTTTTTGGGGGGGCATCGGCTTTGCCTGTCTAAGGAATTACACTATTTGAGTTCTCCCTTGAATAATAAATACACTTGCGTACATATTTACCTACAAGTTTACAAGCACTCACGCACGCACGCGCGCGCGCGCGCGCGCGCACACGCACACACACACACACACACACACACACACACACAGAGCTAGGCTTCCACATGGCTGTGCTGGTGGCCATACTGTGTCCTGGTGTGTAATCTTCTGGAAAATGCCCAGGCATACGCAAAGTTCACTACCATTTCCCAAACTGTTTCCCTTCAAGACCTTGATTGCGATCTGCCCTGCTCCTATCTCTTCCAGAGACTTGAGTCAGCACTCACAGGATGTACAAGAACGGGAACAAGAATCTTAAGATTAATTAATATTAAAATTAATATTTCACTGATTACTGGTGGTTCCTATCTGTAATCCTACTCAGGAGGCTGAGATCTGAGGACCACAATTCAAAGCCAGACCAGGCAGAAAAGTCCATGAGACTTTTATCTCCAATTAACCACCAGAAAACCGGAAATGGCACTGTGGCTTCAAAGGGGTAGGGCGCTAGTCTTGAGAGAAAGAGCTCAAAGACAGTACCCAGGTCCTGAGTTCAAGCCCCATGACTGACAAAAAAAAAAAAAAGCTATTTTTCTAAGATGCTGGAATGTTTTGTTCAGATAGTTCTATAAGGAAAACAGGACTCCACACATTAAAGGTTGTAAAGAACCTAGCTTCTTTAAAAACATCTGCAAACCCTGGAATAGATCCTCATATCATCTGCAAACCCTGGAATAGATCCTCATATTATGTTCAAATCACTACTTGGCTCGGTGCAAAGAATACACAAAGGATTGTTTTTATCTATTTCTAGTGTTTAAAGAGCAGGCAACCAATTGTTCACATAGTAAATAAAGTCATTAATCTCTCTAAAAACCCCCAAGGTTATAATTTTCTCAGTGGATTGTGTCAGTATTCTGTAGAGTTGTTCCTGAAACGGAGTTACCTGACACACCAAAAAGAATATATAGCACAACATTTCTGAAAAATTCATTTTGAAGGCTCTTGTAACAGGAAACATTTTCAAAAATCTCTTCTCAGAGAGAACTTTCACAACGGACATGAAATAACACCAATATATTTAAGTTCTCATCTTTGATCCTAAGTATAGTAACTCCACTGCCCCCCCTTCTTTTTCTTTTGTGCAGTTCATGGGACTTGAACTCAGCCTGGGAGCTATTCCCTAAGCTTCTTTTGCTCATTAGAGCCACTGCTCCACTTCCGCATTTTTCAGTAGTTTATTGGAGATAAAAGTCATGAGCCAGGCGTCAGTGGCTCACACCTGTAATCCTAGCTACTCAGGATGCTGAGATCTGAGGATCGAGGTTCAAAGCCATCCCAGGCAGGAAAGTCTGTCAGACTCTTATCTGCAATAAACCATTAGAAAACCGCAAGTGGCACTGTGGCTCAAGTGGTAGAGCACTCACATTGAGCTGAAGAGCGCCTGGACAGCGCCGTAGCCCAGAGTTCAAGCCCTACGACCCATCAAAAAAAAAAAAAAAAAGGGCTGGATACTGACAAAAGATGGGAAATTAGCCATAGTGAAGAACTACAGTTTGGTTAGATCAACACCATAAGCTCACAGCTCCTTCTGGCTGAAGGAGAAACAATGGTTACAAACAGATTCTTGTCTCTGCCTATAAAATGCTTAAGGGGTATTTATCTTCAATAATTCATTATGATTTCTTTGTTATACAAATGGCTACTATCTATTTTTGCAGATTAAGAAACAAAGGAAAACTGTTTTATTTTTTGTTTTTGAGCCAATCTCCCTATGTAGCCCAGGCTGATTTCAAACTCAGTCTCTTGAGTTCTGGGATTACAGCCATATGCTACCATGCCTGGCTAAAACCAATATTTATTTCTAATTCACTAAGAGAATGAATGTACACTAAATTTCGGATCTTGTAGCTATTTATTTTTGGAAGAGCTTTTTGTTGCAATGCACATGAGGAATGACAACAGATTCTAAGCCAGGACTAATACCCAAAGGCAGAGTTAAAGTTCCAATATGCAATTCCTGCACACCAGTGGCCCATCTCACCCTCCTCGTTCCCAGGACCTCTGGAGGCCACCACTCAGAAGCAAGAAATGTCTTCAGATTCTTTGAACTGTGCCCTGTATAGAACATAAGAACTCAAAAAATGACCAAGTGTGTGGGAAAACAAAGAACCAGAGACACCTTGCAGCTTGCAGCCATAAGGCAGCCCTCTAATAATTTACTTAATGCCTTGCATGGAAACATGTCCATGTGTGACATTTTTAAGAAGTTGAAACAGAGCTGGGAAGGTGGCTCAGTGGTAGAGCGCTTGCCTCGCATGCATGAGGCCCTGGGTTCGATTCCTCAGCACCACATAAGCAGAAAAAGCCAGAAGTGGTGCTGTGGCTCTCATGATAGAGAGTTAGCCTTGAGCTGAAGAGCTGAGGGACAGCACCCAGGCCCAGAGTTCAGGCCCATGACCAACAAAAAAAAGTTGAAACAAAAGCTAACAAAATTCTCAAGTTCTTTAGACAATGTTTTGCTACTGCTAACAAAAAAGTAAAGTCACAAAAGCAGATTATCTTGATTTAATCTTAAATTAAACTGAAGTTTTGGCATGAATTACATCAAACTCATAAATTAACATGAGCCCAAGAGAAGAAGACTGTCTTTAACACATAAGGCAATCTGGTGCTTTTTACTTTAAATTCAAATTAAACACTATTCAAAAGAACATACTAAGCCAGGCACCGGTGGCTCACACCTGTGACCCTAGCTACTCAGGAGGCTGAGATCTGAGAATCGTGGTTGAAAGCCAGCCCGGGCAAGAAAGTCCATGAGACTTATCTCCAATTAACCACCAGAAAACCGGAAGTGGTGCTGTGGTTCAAGTGATAGAGTGCTAGCCTTGAGCTGAAGAGCTGAGGGACAGAGCCCAGGCCCAGAGTTCAAGACCTACTACCAACAAAAAAAAAAAAAAGAAAGAAAGAAAAAAGAACATGATTGTGCTTTGACCAGAATAGTAGAAATGGAATTGTAGTTCTGAATTACTTGTACATGTTTTGTTTTTTGCCAGTCCTAAGGCCTGAACTCAGGGCCTGGGTGCTGTCTCTGAGCTTCTTTTGCTCAAGTGGTAGAGTGCCACTCAAGTGGTAGAGTGGTAGAGTACCACTTCTGGCTTTTTCTGTGTATGTGGTGCTGAGGAATCAAACACAGGGCTTCATGTTTCTAGGCAAGCACTCTACCACTCAGCCACCTTCTCAGCCCTTGTACATGTTTTATGTGGGAAAAATCCAGCTTTGTTCTACTGTTTATATGAATTGTATCTTCATATACAATATATATGTATTTCATGTATATGTGTATGAATGTGTATACATGCATATACACACAATCTGAGACTGAAGGCAAGGTTAAGATCCTTTAGAATTATAGAAGTGATGAGAATACCAAACTGCTACACAGCTTCATAAGTCACATCAAATTTGAAGTTTTGCTGTGAAGGTTTTTTTTTGTGGGTTTTTTTTTGTTTTTTGTTTTTTTTTTGTCCATCATGAGGCTTGAACTCTGGGCCTGGGTGCTGTCCCTCAGCTCTTCAGCTCAAGGCTAGCACTCTACCACTTGAGCCACAATGCCAATTTCAGTATTCTGGTGGTTTATTGGATAAGAGTTTCATGGCTTTTCCTGCCCAGGCTGGCTTTGGACTGCAATCCTCAGATCTCAGCCTCCTGAGTAGCTAGGATTACAGGTGTAAGCCACCGGCACCTGCTGTGTGGGAAGTTTTTATTTTTAAGAAAGGTTTGGTAGTCATGTGGTAAAGCAAACCAAGGACCTGAGTTCAAACCCCATTACTAACATATACACACACAAAGTTAAGCCAGGCATAGTGGCACAAGCCTGCAATTTCAGCACCCAGAAGGCAAATCCAAGAGGATCACAAGTTTCAAAACAGTCCAGGTAGGGAGGCAAGACCTTGTTTCAAATAAACCTAAAGGCTTAACTTTACACTCTTATGTAGACAGCAATTACCTTGAGTATTACTTTGAGAGTAAAATCAGAAACTTGGCACCCCAAAATCTGTATAAAATGAAGAAACAGTGAAGAGACCTGTGAGCCACTAAGGTATTTTTTCCTGAGAAATGGATGCTTAAGATTCCAGTACATCTGTCCTGCCACACAATCTTGCCTGCCACACTATGATGTCAGTGTGGAAACACTTGTTTTAAAACCCCACAATTTTGGGGCTGGGAAGGTGGCTCAGTGGTAGAGTGCTTGCCTTGCATGCATGAGGCCCTGGGTTCGATTCCTCAACACCACATAAGCAAAAAGAAAACAGCTGGAAGTGTCGCTGTGGCAAAAAACAAAACAAAACACAATTTTGTTATTACTGTCATAATCCAGAAAGAACCAAAATGATTTATTCTATCATTTGTTGTTTTCCATATAAACTAATGAATGACAGGAAGCCTCTAGGGAAAATATTACAGACATTTTGTATTTCTTAAATTCTTGCTTCTCAATTCTAAAAACCCTAAGGAAACCAATAATTAGATCCTAAGATTACCATCTAAGAATAAAAAATGCATTATCTGGTTTCTGTCTCCAATTCATCAAGGGGCTAACAAAAGGAAGTCCTTTGGGATCTGCCCCAGGAAAGGGACGGTACACCAAAAACATCCAGGCAGGGCTGCAGAGCTGGAATTTCCAGCCTCATCTCTGACCCTCTAGGACTGGAAGGACTGAGGTCAGCTGATGGGCAAGAGCCAGTTTTGTCAGTGATCTTGTCAGCATAGAGCCAGTATAGAAAAACCTAGATGCTGGGAGCTCAAGAACGGTCTGGGTGGGTAAACACACAGGGTGTTCACCAGAACAGGGGTATGCCCACCGAGGGCAAGCAGGCTCTGTGCTCAGTAACTCTCCTTGTGCATTTCTTCTGTCTGGCTGTTTCCAAGTCCTATTCTTTTTAATAAACCTGTTACATCAGAAGTGCTGTCCTGAGTTCTGTGCTCCGTTTTAGAAAATGATCAAATCTGAGAGGACTTTTAGAAATCCTACATCTGTAGTGGACTGAGAAGGTGGGCAGAGGAGCACCCCCCATGCAGCCGGCTTCCGAGTGAGGCAGCCCTGAACTCCAGGACGCTGATGCTGACTCTGGTGGTTGGTGTCAGTTACATGAAATGCAGAACACCCAGCTGGTGTTCTTAGATACAAAGAAATCCCACATCTGTGGGGTGAGAAGTGTTGCTCATAAAAAACAGTTCGGATTTTCCTTTTTTAAGTAATTATAGAAATTTCTAAAGCACACAAGTCTGTTTGCTTTTTACTGTTTCCCCTGGTTATATCTTACACAACATCAAAACCAGACGTGCAGCTTCTGCCTCCCTCCTCCATCATGTGGACTTGGAAACCACCCTACAATGGAAGCAGTGGAAGCAGAGCTGTCCTACTACAGTCCTGACTGCCCACCAGCACACCGCCAGCACCCCGCCTTGCTCATGACCCCATCCCCAGGTCCTGACAGCTCACCGCCTTGCTCATGACCCCATCCTGAGGTCCTGATAGCTCACCGCCTTGCTCATGACCCCATCCCCAGGTCCTGACAGCTCACCGCCTTGCTCATGACCCCATCCCCAGGTCCTGACAGCTCACCGCCTTGCTCATGACCCCATTAGCAGGGCCTGTAACTAGGAATCTCTTCTCCATGTCTACAATTCTACCATTAAAAATACACATAAACGGAACTATGTATCCTGTTATTTTTTTTGTCAGTCATAGGGCTTGCTTGAACTCTGGGCCTAGGTGTTGACCCTCAGCTCTTCAACTCAAGGCTAGTGCCCTACCACTTGAGCAACAGCGCCACTTCCGGTTTTCTGGTGGTTTATTGGAGATAAGAGTTTCATGGACTTTCCTGCCTGGGCTGGCTTTGAACCATGATCCTCTGATCTCAACCTCCTGAGTAGCTGGGATGACAGGTGTGAGCCACCAGTGCCCTGCTCATGTTATCTTTTAAGACTGACTTTTGATTCAGCATAATGCCCGTGGTTTGCCACCCACAGCAGTAGTTTCCTCCTTTCTAATGTCAAGTGATATTCCATGGCATGATGTTTCAGTTTAACCACTCACCTAATAAATGCCATATTGGTGGGGGTGGTTGCTTTTATTTTTATTTTTTGGGTCCAGTTGTGGGGCCCTGTTTTTTTTTATTACTATAAATTAAGCCATTGTGGCCATTTGTATAATAGTTTTGTCTGTATATAAATTTCATTTTTCCAGGGCTGGAAGATGGCTCAGTGGTAGAGTGCTTGTCTTGCCATGCCTGAGGTCCTGGGTTCGATTCCTCAGCACCACATAAGCAAAAAGAAAAAAGCCGGAAGTGGTGCTGTGGCTCAAGTGGTAGAGCGCTAGCCTTGAGCTAAAGAGCTGAGGGACAGCCCAGGCCCAGAGTTCAGGCCCCATGACCAGACCCTAAAAAATAAAAAAAATATTTTTCATTTTTCCAGAACAAATGTCCAGAAGTACACCTGTTAAATCACGTGCTAGGGGTGTTTAATCACACAACTATTTTCCTGTATTTCTAACAT
This sequence comes from Dipodomys ordii, assembly GCF_000151885.1. Taxonomy (NCBI): domain Eukaryota; kingdom Metazoa; phylum Chordata; class Mammalia; order Rodentia; family Heteromyidae; genus Dipodomys; species Dipodomys ordii. The sequence continues at coordinate 778,876 of NW_012267389.1, forward strand.
TTATGAGAAATTTTCTTGCATATGATATTTTATCTTATAGATGGCACACAAAATTTATCATTTTCAGGTTCAATGAAGTGATAGTAAGCACCTTCATATAATTGTACAATTCCTACCACAATGTATCTACAGAACTCTTTCATTTTCCTAACATATCCTATTTTAGAACTGTTCATTTATTTTAATGAGAGATTTCCCAAAGCAACAATAGAATCAAATAAATAACACAAGAGGCCTGGAAGAGAATTATTAGCTCAGTTCAGAGCTTCTTGTTAGCAGACTAACCAACAAAGATGTTTAGTTTTCTCTCTAGTCCTTAAGAAGCATCTGGCTCAGTGTCACTGATAAGTGAGGGACATAGCCCAGCCACTCTTACCATTAAGGTGGTTACATCAGAATTGAAATGTCTGTTGACATGTGCTGTTGAACACAGCACAGGCCCCATATGTCTGTGCACCCACACACACATTTGCATGTAACTTTAAAACATTGCAAGAGCTGCCAGGTGAGAACTTGAGGGGTTAAAATTCAGAGAAGTGGACCACAGAGTTGAGACTGGCATTCTACAGCTGTTGTCCTTCAGGAGTATGGTATGAGAGATGGGGAAAGTCAGCAAAAATACAGCTGAGAAACAGAAGCCAGCAGAATCTGGAGATCTGAGATCAGGAGACAAGCGCTAGAGTCTGGGTCACCTGAGAGGCAACATCCTTGAGGGGAGGCACACAGAGGAGTGTCACGCTTCACAGACTTCTCTCAAGAGAAGCTGGGCACACGGGGAGGGCAGTACTGGGGTTTGAACTCAGGGAGGCAAGTATCTGTTTAATTCTTCTTCAGATAGGGTATCACTTTTTGCCAGAGCTGGCCTGAAATCCTCCTATTTATGTTTTCTGCATAGCTAGAATGACAGGAGCATGCCACTCTGTCCAACATTTGTCTTGTGGAGGTTCTGGGGCTTTAACTCAAGCCATGGGCACTACCCCTGAGCTTTTTTGCTTACGGCTAGTGGAGCCACAGCTCCACTTCAGGCTTTTTGGTGGTTAATTAGAAATAAGTCTCTCACAGACTTTCCTATCTCGTCTGGCTTCAAACCACAATCCTCAGTTCTCAGTTTTCTGAGTAGTCAGGCTCACAGGAGTGAAACCACAAGAGCAGTGCAACTCACTTTTAAGTATATGTAATAACAGCAACACTGGCGTGAGATAACAATTTACAGAACAAGATGTAAAAAAGTCTAAGAAATAATTAATACCAATTGTTTCAACAGTCTGACTAGATTTACAGAGCACAAACTACATGCAAATGCACTATGACAGACACTATAGTAGATATAAATGGGCCAGCTGTACTTCATGACCTCTCATTTTCTAAGTTCAGGTTCAGTGTTACAGAAAACTATGTCTAGGGCTGGGAAGGTGGCTCAGTGGTAGAGTGCTTGCCTTGCATGCATAAGGCTCTGGGTTTGATTCCTCAGCACCACATAAACAGAAAAGGCTGGAAGTGGCGCTGTGGCTCAAGTGGTAGAGCACTAGCCTTGAGCTGAAGAACTCAGGGACAGTGCCCAGCCCAGAGTTCAAGCCCCACAACCAACCAACCAACCAAAAAAAAAAAGAAATACCAAACCATGGGCTTGGGTATGTGGCTTAGTAGTAGAGTGCATGCCTAGCCTACACCATATAAGCAGAAAATGCTGTGAGTGGCATTGTGGCTCAAATGGTACAGTGCTAGCCTTGACAAAAAGAAGCTGAGGGACAGTGCTCAGGCCGGCCCTGAGTTGAAGGACTGGGGAAAAAAAAAAACATTATGGAAGATAAATTCTTAGCCACACAACATACACACACAACAGTGAAACAGAAAGAAAGAAAAGCTCAAGGCTCATTTGTTCCAACTCCAGCTGCGGTGGGAGAGGGAGGTGGCACAAGGCACCTGTGTCAGACCACCACTGCACGCCATGACTTTGTATTCATTTTTTTTTTAATCAGTCATGATGCTTGAACTCAGGACCTGGCCACTGCCCCTGAGCTTTTTCCCTCAAGGATAGCGCTCTACCTCTTTGAGCCACATCTTCATTTCTGGAGATAGGAGTCTCATGTACTTTCCTGGCTGGTCTGGCTTTGAACTACAGTTCTCAGATATCAGCCTTCTAAGTAGCTAGGATTACAGGTGTAAGCCACTGATGCCCGGCTCCACACCATTTTTTTTTTTTTTTGGTTGGTCATGGGGCTTGAATTCTAGGTGTGGACGCTGTCCCCAGCTCTTCAGCTCAAGGCGAGCACTCTACTGCTTGAGCCACAGCACCACTTCCAGTTTTTGAGTGGTTTTATTGGAGATAAGAGTCTCACAGACTTTCCTGCCCGGGCTGGCTTTGAACTGTGATCCTCAGATCTCAGCCTCCTGAGCAGCTAGGATTACAGGCGTGAGCCACCGGCACCCGGGGCCACACTATGAATTTTAAAATTAGAATTACATGCAGACCTATGTTCTGACCAACTAATAATATCCTAAGTTTAAAGCCTTGCTCTCCTCATTTTCATGTCTCTAAATACCTGAAATGCAGCGCAATACCTCATATTACCTGAAACACAGCACATATCTTAACAATATTGGCCAATAAGTAAATCCATAAAAATTAATTTTAAATCCCAACATATAGATTGTGACAATTCATAAAATGTGGTATCTAAAAAATTCACCAAAATACATAGTTTACTTTTAAAAAAGATACAGGACTTACAATACTTAGAAAAGAAAATCGGGGGGCTGGGAAGGTGGATCAGTGGTAGAGTGCTTGCATGCATGAGGCCCTGGGTTCGAGTCCTCAGCACCACATAAGCAGAAAAAGCTGGAAGTGGCCCTGAGGCTCAAGTGGTAGAGCACTAGTTGAGCTGAAAAGCTGAGGGACAGCACCCAGGCCCAGAGTTCAGGCCCCATAACCGGAAAAGAGGGGAGGGGAGGGGAGGGGAGGGGAGGGGAGAGAAATCGGGACTGGGAATGTGGCTTAGTGGTAGAGTGCTTGCATAGCATGCATGAAGCCCTAGGTTACATTCCTCAGTAACACATAAACAGAAAAAGCTGGAAGTGGCGCTGTGGCTCAAGTGGTAGAGCACTTGCCTTGAGCTGAAGAGCTGAGGGACAGCACTCAGGCCCAGAGTTCAAGCCTCATGATGGACAAAAAAAAAAAAAAAGCAGCTCAGGGACAGTGCCCAGGCCCTGAGTTCAAGTCCCAGGACTGGCAAAAAAAGAAAAGAAAAGAAAAGGGAAGGGAAGGGAAGGGAGGAAGGAAGGAAAAAGAAAATCAATGACAGGAGAAAGATCAGGAGACACCTGTAAATAAAACATTTTTATTGATCTCTTGTAAAAGACAACCATTAGCTATAAGAACTATTCCCCACCCATTTCCAAAGAACACAAGGTGTCTCAGTTTAAGGTACAATAAAATAATTGAGAGTAAAGGTGAACAGAGTAATTGAAGAAAGTTAGGTGGGTAGGAGTAATTGAAAGTTAGGTGGGTACTGCTAGCTACTGTAAGAGTTCAGGACATAAGAATTCAATAGAACAAGCAATAATTCCGCTTATAAGTTTTCTGGGGATTAAAGAAGAGAATGATATTGCATTATGCTATAGTTTTCCTCTTCTGATGTCACAAGTTTAGATCTAAATACATCCCACTTTTTTCTTCTTCTTCCCAGGCTAGCTTTGAATCACAATCTTCAGGTCTCAGCCTCCCGAGTATCTAGGATCACAGGTGTGAGCTACTAGTGCCCAACCAATGTCTGCATTTTTAGTAATACTTAGTAATTAAGATATAATTGAAGCCAGGCAACAGTGGCTCACAACTATAATTCTGTGCTACTCATGAGACTGAGATCTGAGGATCACAGCTCAAAGCTAGCCCAGACAAGAAAGTCCATGAGACTTGTATCTCCAATTAACCCCTCAAAAACCAGAAGTGGCGCTATGGCTCAAAGTGGTAAAGCTCTAGCCTTGAGCAAAAAGAACTCACAGACAGCGCCCAGGCCCTGAGTTGAAGGCCCACAACCTAAATAAATAAATGATATAATTGACTACCCGAGCCACTTATTTAAGTGTAAAATTCCAATATTCTTTTTTAAGTACTTCACAATATTTATTTCAAGATTAAATGCTGTGACCATTATCTCATAAAAGGCTCAGGAAAGTCTAGAGGTTCATTAGGCTTAATAACAAAACTAAAAATAGTAAGTTTTCCATACCTGGTTCTTTACAGTATTGAGATTTATATGTCTAAATACATATTTATAAGCTATATAATGTATCTTAATGCATACTTATATTTGACATTTTCTCTCTCTTTTTTTGGTCAGTTATGGGGCTTGAACTCTGGGCCTGGGCACTGTCCCTCAGCTCTTCAGCTCAAGGCAAGTGCTCTACCACTTGAGCCAAAGCACCACTTCCGGTTTTCTGGTAATTAATTGGAGGTAAGAGTCTCATGGACTTTCCTGCCTGGGCTGGTTATGAACTGTGATCCTCAGATCTCAGCCTCCTAGTAGCTGGGATTACAGGCATGAGCTTTCTCATTTTTATACAAGGAGAAGAACAGTAATCTGAAACAGAAATATACTAGAACAAGAGCATACAGGCCACAGTACGCATATATCCCAACTTTACATCTAATTTTATAGTATCCACAACAACCGAAAGCACCTATTTGCTGCTCATTTTTATCAACATTGGGGCACGCTGTATTAACTTACTGAACTGTCACAGTCCTGTCTTCCTTGGTAACAGCCACAGTGTGAGGGTAAACCAGAAACCCAGCAGTTCACATCTCACATGCCGGTTCTCAAACTGTGGAATCACTCTGAAATCTGCAGGCTAAAGTGGCGCTCAATTTAAAATAAATTAACTTGGTATCCTCAATCCTGTTACAAGTATTCACAAAATTTTAGGAAGTAGTAAGTCAATGATCAAAACTTAGAGAAGAGGCAAATCCTTTCTGTACATGATACCACAATACATTATTTTTATCTTGTTCTTAAACAGTATGTATTACATTTAGGCTACTCATAAATTCTCTAAAAGCTTCCCAGAAGAAGTTGTCCACAAAATACATTTGCACACAATAATATGGAAGAACTTACCCAAAGAAACTAAATTTGCTTTAATTCTTAATTATCCAAATATCTGAGTACTAAAAGAATAATTGGGGGCTGGGAAGGTGGCTCAGTGGTAGAGCACTTGCCTTGCATGCCTGAGGCCCTGGGTTCGATTCCTCAGCACCACATAAGCAAGAAGAAAAAAGCCAAAAGTGGCGCTGTGGCTCAAGTGGTAGAGCGCTAGCCTTGAGCTGAAGAGCTGAGGGACAGCGCCCAGGCCCAGAGTTCAGGCCCCACAACAGGACCCCCCCCCAAAAAAAGAATAATTGTCAAAAGAGTAAGGTAAGCTGGTTACCCTAAATATTCGGGAAGCTGAGGTCTGAAGATTGTGATTTAAAACCAACCTAGGCAGACAAATACAAGAAATGCTTATCTCCAATTAATGAGTAAAATGCTGAAGCTAAAGGCTCACGTGTAGAGAGCACTAGCTGTGAGTGTGATACAGCCAAGTTCAGGCTCTAAGTTCAAGACCCAAAACCAGCAAACATGAGGGAAAAAAAACACCAGTTAAGTAATACTATACATGACAGGTTTGGTTTCTATATTTTGAAGCCATAACATCAACATTTAATGACAACAGTAAAAATAAGAGTCACACATCTTAACTATATTAAGTTCTAATTTTTCAACTATGTAAAAATGGAATATTATCTTCATTCATCTCTGTAAACATTTTTCAAGGTAGGTACCAGTAACTCACTCCTATAATCTGATACTTGAGAGAGCCAGCCAGGGCAGGAAAGTTTGAGACTCTACCTCCAATTAGCAAAACTGAGGTGTGGCCCAAGTGGCAAAGCATCAGCCATGAGCTAAAAGCAGAGCTCAAGTACCAGGGCACACGGATGGAGGACAGGGACAGGGACGGACACACACACACACACACAAGAATATTCTTCATTCAGAGTATAAGTTTGTACAGCCCCCATTGACACAGAGGAGTCACTTCTATAATAAAGGCTTAAAGAGCCAGAAGAATTACTCAAGCAGTAGAACACATGCTTTGCAAGCGCAAAGCCCTGAGTTCAAACTCCAATGACAGCGAAACAACCACAAGACTATCCTCGACGCGTCAAGCCGCCCAGGTCTTTCCCTGGTAGAAGAAAGGAAGTGAAAGGAAGTTAAGCAGCGAGGGCGAGCGCCGCTCCCGCAGGAAGGAGGCTCCTCGGAGCGGCAGCGCGCTAACGCCGCCTTCCAGGCCAGCGTCCACCGTTTCCCGGCCACCAGCACACGCACGCAAAGGCAGGCGGGGCTGCCCAGGGCGCCTCTCCGCTACTTGTGTTTGTTGTCGGTCGTGGGCTCGAACTCTGGGCCTGGGCGCTGCTCCTCAGCTCTTCAGCGCTGAGCCACCTTCCCAGCTCGGCTGCGGTGCGGTGCGCAGGCCCCCCCGGGCGGCTGGCACCGGGCTC
>NW_012267389.1:792757-800886 GCF_000151885.1 Dipodomys ordii
CTCCTCACCTCAGAGGTCACCTTGGAGGTCACTCCTCACCTCGGAGGTCACTCCTCACCTCAGAGGTCACCTCGGAGGTCACTTCCTCACCTCGGAGGCCACCTCGGAGGTCACTCCTCACCTCGGAGGTCACTCCTCACCTCAGAGGTCACCTCGGAGGTCACTTCCTCACCTGGGAGGTCACTCCTCACCTCAGAGGTCACCTCGGAGGTCACTCCTCACCTCGGAGGTCACCTCGGAGGTCACTCCTCACCTCGGAGGTCACTCCTCACCTCGGAGGTCACTTCTTCACTCTGGGAGGTCACTTCCTCTACCTCTGAGGTCACCTCCTCACCTCGGAGGTCACTCCTCACCTCGGAGGTCACTTCTTCACTCTGGGAGGTCACTTCCTCTACCTCTGAGGTCACTTCCTCACCTCGGAGGTCGCTTCCTCACCTCGGAGGTCATTTCCTCATCCTCCTCAGTGAGAGGCTCCCCCGGCTCTGAGGTCACTTCCTCTTCCTCGGAGGTCGCTTCCTCATCCTACCAACCACAATTTTTTTTCACTGCTGAGGCTCATAGTATCCCACCTGAAGGCCTCAGTAGCTTCAGAAGCTGTGAGATCTTAAGAGTATGGAGGCTAGAAGGCCGTTCTCCCAACATAACCTGTTTCCTGGAGATGTTAGTCAGTCCTGACTTACCTGGAATTCATATTTCTATTCCAGGTGTGGGCTAATTCACCCCTAAACTGCTTGGAGTCTGAGGGGTAGACTAAGGTTTATACGAATTGTAAGTGGTTTATTACAAGTATACAAAATATTGTCACATGTTATACCTTACTTGCTGCCAGTACTTCCCTGTATGAAATGCAATAAAGACCTTGGTTAGTGGAACCTTGGGATCTGAACCTGGCAGAAGTCTTCAGTCCCCTAGGACTCCAAATCTCAATTCTAGGGTCCAGTCTCCATTATTCCCTTGCCCATAGTTGTGTCAGGTTGTGATAGACATTGAGGCAATATGAAAAATAGACAATAGCCCAGTATTTTATAGATGTACATTGATAACATGTCTATATTTGGTAAAATACAATGTATTAAATTTGAATTCAGCTATTTTTAACTTTAAAAGTACAGCTACTAGGAAATATGCCATCATGGACTGAGAATGTGGCTTTCTGGCAGAGTGCTTGCCTAGCATGCATGAAGCCCTGGGTTTGATTGCTCAGTATCACATAAACAGAAAAATCCTCAAGTGGTGCTGTGACTCAACCAGTAGGTGCTAGCCTTGAGCAAAAAGAAGCTCAAGAACAGTGCCTAGGCCCTGAGTTCAAGCCCTAGGACGCGCAAAACAAAATCAAGAAAATATGCAATCATATATGTGATTTACCCTGTATCACAACCAGAAAACATGGTTATAATTACAATTGTTCATTACTCACCTTGAACTTGTGCTCAAACTGTCTGCTCCTTTCAAAGTGCTCTTCCCTAGCCTATCTTCCTGGTTATTTATACTTACAGATTTAACCACGGTGAACCCTTTTTAATCTCATTGTTCCAGGCACACTTTGTCACTTCTTCTTCTTTGTTTTGGGGGGAGGGGGCGGTTGTGGGACCTGAACTCAGGGCCTGCACTCTTCAGCTCAATGGGAGCACTCTACCGCTTGAGCCACAGTGCCACTTCCGGTTTTCAAGTGGTTTATTGGAGATAAGAGTCTCACGGACATTTCTGCCCAGGCTGGCTTTGAACGGCCATCCTCACATCTCAACCTCCTGAGTAGCTAAGATGACAGGCGTGAGCCGCCAGTGCCCAGCAGACATTGTCACTGCGGCAACCCAGTCTTCTCTTCTGCATTTTCACATCTTTTAATAGCTGCTTGCATATTTTTTCTTCACTCTTAGGAGCCATTAGAGGTCCTGATAATGCTTTATTTTGTTTAGCATTTTAACATTTGTTTCTATCAAGGTCAGAAAGTTAATGGTGAATAAAGATGATAGAAGAAATGTTATGACTTAGAACATAATTGATGGTCAAATCAGATATTCAGAAAACAATTTAAGTCCTGCTATGGCTAAAACTTCATTTACTCTGCGAATATAGTGGGGCATAGTAGGGAGACCAGGAAGGACTAGGGTTTAAGCATTGTTAGAGAAGTTTTTCCTAAGGAGAAGGTTAATTTCAAATTTCATGTTAGATTTCTGTTGTAAGAACTTTTTTTTCCCTCTCAGTGGCAGCACAAGCTGTCACTGAAAGCTGGTTAGCTCCTAGATTGTCAGTGTCCCTGTTCACGAAGCTGGTGGACTGGGGCCGTGGTTCCCAGACTCTGGGACTGAGCAGTACTGCCACAGCACTGGCCCCAGCATCCAGCATGCGGCATCCGGCATGTCTTGGGTGCCGGTCAGTCCTTTCCCTGTCCTGTCATCTAAACTTCATGGCTGCAAGAAACTGCACCTCAGCCTTGAACTCCTATTGAAACCAAGCTGCAGGTGATGTTTCACCCAAGTCATAGAGCTGAGGCTGTCCTTGCTTCTTGGCTTCACTTTAGAGATGATGTCACATCCAACCATCACTCCAGGCCATGTCAACTTTTCTGATGCTGTGTCAGGTTGTTTGAATATACCCTGCATATGAGAAACTTCAGGAGCTGGTGTGGCAGCTACAGAAGACCCCAGCCTGCTGCTCCTGCTTGAGAGGTCTGGTGCTGCCCCCTGCCCTGTGCCTCAGAGCAGCGCTGCTGTGGTAGGAAAGAAGCCCTGTTTTCACCCAGGAGAATTGGAGCCAACTAGCCAGGCATGGTGCCCCCTGGTGCACTCCACGCCGTCCACAAGCAACTAGCTCTTACCCCAGCTGCTGCCTCCCAAACCTGAGCTACACCCCCCGTCTCCCAGGGTTCCTGCGGGGTTCTCTGCTATAGGTGGGCATTCCCTCTCTGCCCAGGCCTGGCTGGGCATGTGGAGTACCTCCATCTCTAGTCCCAGTGGTACAGGATCCTCCCAGGCTAGGGCAGGCACCATATTGCTCCCATTCTTGTGGGTGACGGCCCCTCCTTATAAACCTCCTTCCCCTATACATGATTATCTCCATGGGGTTTTCTGGGATGGCTGCTTACATCTTCCTTGTGTTGCAACATTAGGCCTCAATAAAACCCCTCCCAAGATGTCTTTCATGATCTACTTATAGTCCTTATCATGGGTAAAGCAGGCTGTGCTGGTTGCCTGGGCTCACCACAGCAGATACACCCAGGAGTAACCAGAAGGTGGCTGAAGAGTTCAGGAAAAGCTGGGCGCCAGTGGCTCACGCCTGTAACCCTAGCTACTCAGAATAGTGGTTTATTGGAGATAAGAGTCTCAGGGACTTTCCTGCCTGGGCTGGCTTTGAACTGAGATCCTCAGATCTCAGCCTCCTGAGTAGCTAGGATTACAGGCGTAAGCTACCAGCGCCCCACTCCGTGAGACTCTTATATCCAATAAACCACCAGAAAACTAGAAGTGGTGCTGTGGCTCAAGTGGTAGGGTGCTAGCCTTGAGCTGAAGAGCTGAGGGACAGCCCCAGGCCCAGAGTTCAAGCCTCACAACTGACCAACAAAACAAAACAAAACAGAGTTCAGGAAAGCACCCTGGGTCAGAAACTGCAGAGACATGAGACTCAACGTAGAAGACAAGAGGCTGTGAATGGCTAAGATACTGAAGCTGCAAACCCCAGGGGCTTGGTGAGCTCCAGAGGTGAGTTACCAGAGAGGTTGAGAGCTGAGGCCCGTGACGCCCGAGTTTCTGAGAGACGATGGGTGAGGGTGGGTTTCTAGCACTTCTGGCTTTGAGAACCTAAATCAGCAAGTCTCTGGATTTGAAAACCTAGTCCCATATCTAGGCTCAAGAATCTATAAGCTTCTGGCTTTGTTTTTGTTTTTTTTTGTTGTTTGTTTTTTGGGGGGGTCCAGTCATGGGGCCTGAACTCTGGGCCTGGGCACTGTCCCTCAGCTCTTCAGCTCAAGGCTAGCGCTCTACCACTTGAGCCACAGCACCACTTCCTGCTTTTTTCTTTTTGCTTATGTGGTGCTGGGGAATTGAACCCAGGGCCTCAGGCATGCAAGGCACGCGCTCTGCCACTGAGCCACCTTCCCAGCCCCAAGCGTTTCTGGCATTCACTGTCTCAGAGCTGCTAAGTCTAAGGGAGCTTTGCATTGCGTATTAATGATTTCCATTCACAAAGCTCTGTAATTATGGCACATTGGCAGTTATTCTGTCTGACTATGAAATAGTGCCGTAGTGACAGGACTTACCTTTTGGACAGCTTTGTCTTCAGTGGATCATGGGTTGGTCAGACTGGAGTGGAAAGGGCTGAATATATTCACAGTTAGAAGATAATTAGAAGGAAGTTGAGGCTGGATAGAGACAGGGGAGGTGACAAGGCAAACAAAACTAGTTCAGAATTTTGTCCCAGATTCTGGAAACTAAAGCTGAAAATCACTAGAGCAGAAAGGAATAGACCACACGGGCTTACATTCCTTCCATTGTCCTCTCTTTAGATGCTGAGTTTTGGTCTCCCTAAATGAGCAATTTAGTCTCAGCACAGAATTTAATTCTTGGGCTGAAAGGAACGCTCATAAAGATGACACTCATTGTATCCATGTTTTTGGTAACTAGCCCACTCTAAACCCACCCTTGTCTCCATTCTTGGGAATAAAGCAGAATTAGTAAATGTTTCCAGGTCTTATGTAATGGTAACTCCTCTGTGCCTCACATTTATCATAACAATGAAACAAATGGAAAGAAAAGTTTTCAGGTGTTCTGACCCTGTTTTTAGGAAAAGGTTAAGCTGGATTCCTGGCTTAGTCTGGAGGTAAAAACTCATGTACCAACAGCAGCCAAGAGCTCTTGGCTCCCATTTTTTGTCTATTGGGGATGGCTCTTCTTACCCTTTCTATTATGCTTTGCTTTGATAAATCTTTGTTACTTGGTGAGTTTTCTATGAAATGCTCTGAAAAGAAATTTTTTTGGTAGTGGACTAAAGAGCTGATGAGCTCTATGCTGAAGAGAGGACTCTGCCCTCTTCCACTTGCTGGTCCTCCTCATTCTAAACATTTTTAGTTGGGTCTGATTGCAGTTTGTGATTGCAGGTAAGGGACGGGGGCTCTCATTCCTCAGCAGACGTCACTTCTAATATGGATGGTGGCCTTATTCAGTCTCACAATCAACAGAATATGAGGCCTTCCAGTTCGGGCTATTTTCTCAGCTGGTATTATATAGTGCTTAAGAGACAAGCTAGTGTCTCAGTGAAGCACTTTAGGCAAGCTAATTATCCTTTCTATCTCTGTGTGAGAAACAGCAACACAAGACTAAGAGAATCAGGTGAAGTATGAGATCATTATACTTACTTTGGTGCCTTGTGTGGAGCAGTTACTGAATAACAGCCATCACTCAAGATATCCCTTTGACATATTTAGTTACTTATTTATTGTCGGTCGTGGGGCCTGAACTCTGGGCCTGGGCGCTGTCCCTCAGCTCTTCAGCTCAAGGTGAGCGCTCTGCCACTTGAGCCACAGCGCCACTTCCGCTTTTCTGGTGGTTTATTGGAGATAAGAGTTTCACGGCCTTTCCTGCTCAGGCTGACTTTGAACTGAGATCCTCAGATCTCAGCCTCCTAAGTAGCTAGGATGACAGGCGTGAGCCACCGGCGTCTATCTCTTTTATTTTTAATACGCAGAAGAGTGGAAATGAAGATGGTGATAGACTACAGGGAAACAGGAATGGCCTCTAATCTGTCAACAATGTCCTCACCGCCAAGCTCCATGAGTGGATTTTTGTATATAACAAGTAGACAAGTAAACTATAATCTATAACAGCACCGGCTTAGCCTAGTCCACCACAGCACCCGCTTAGCACAATCCACCACAGCACCCGCTTAGCACGTGTGTGTGGATTTCCTTCCTGCAGAAGGCCCCTGGCTTCCCGGGGTCAGACGGACCGTCCACGCGTGAAGACGCCGGGCCTCCAGAGTCGCCCGCTTCCCCGGTCGGTCTTCAGACATCCGTGGCCCGTGAAAGCTCGGGGGACGCGGCCCGCCCTCTCCCACCGGCGGCTCCGAGGGGAGGCCGAGGGTGGGCCGGTGTGACCCGGTGTGACCTGGGCGATGCCCCAGGTGGCCATGTCAGCCCGTGTCAGCCTGTGTCAGTCCGTGTAGGCCATGTCAGTCCGTGTCAGCCGTGTCAGTCCATGTCAGTCCGTGTCAGCCATGTCAGTCCGTGTCAGCCGTGTCAGTCCATGTCAGTCCGTGTCAGCCATGTCAGTCCATGTCAGTCCGTGTCAGCCATGTCAGCTGTGTCAGTCGTGTCAGTCCGTGTCAGCCGTGTCAGTCGTGTCAGCCGTATCAGTCCGTGTCAGCCTGTGTCAGTCCGTGTAGGCCATGTCAGTCGTGTCAGCCCATGTCAGTCCATGTCAGCCGTGTCAGTTGTGTCAGCCGTGTCAGTCTGTGTCAGCCCGTGTCAGTTGTGTCAGTCCGTGTCAGTCTGTGTCAGCCGTGTCAACCATGTCAGCCGTGTCAGTCGTGTCAGTCCGTGTCAGCCCGTGTCAGTGGTGTCAGTCTGTGTCAGCCGTGTCAGTCCGTGTCAGTCATGTCAGCCCGTGTCAGCCATGTCAGTCCGTGTCAGTTTGTGTCAGTCGTGTCAGTTCGTGTCAGCCGTGTCAGTCATGTCAGCCGTGTCAGTACGTGTCAGTCGTGTCAGCGGTGTCAGTCGTGTCAGTCCATGTCAGTTCGTGTCAGTCCGTGTCAGTCGTGTCAATCCATGTCAGTCTCTGTCAGCCGTGTCAGTCGTGCCAGCCCGTGTCAGCTGTGCCAATCCGTGTCAGCCGTGTCAGTCCGCGTCAGCCGTGGCAGTCCATGTCAGCCGTGTCAGTCGTGTCAATCCGTGTCAGCCCGTGTCAGTCCGTGTCAGTCGTGTCAATCTGTGTCAGTCCGTGTCAGCCATGTCAGTCCATGTCAGTTTGTGTCAATCCGTGTCAGCCGTGTCAGTCCATGTCAGTCCGTGTCAGTGGTGTCAGTCCGTGTCAGTGGTGTCAGTCCGTGTCAGTGGTGTCAGTCCGTGTCAGTCCGTGTCAGTCGTGTCAGTCCGTGTCAGTCTGTGTCAGTGGTGTCAGTCCGTGTCAGTTGTGTCAGTCCATGTCAGCCGTGTCAGTCCGTGTCAGTCATGTCAGCCCTGTCAGTCCGTGTCAGTCATGTCAGTCCGTGTCAGCCGTGTCAGCCCGTGTCAGCCGTGTCAGTCCATGTCAGTCCGTGTCAGTCGTGTCAGCCGTGTCAGTCCATGTCAGTCGTGTCAGTCCGTGTCAGTCCGTGTCAGCCGTGTCAGTCCGTGTCAGCCCATGTCAGCCGTGTCAGCGGTGTCAGTCGTGTCAGTCCATGTCAGCCGTGTCAGTCCGTGTCAGTCTGTGTCAGCCGTGTCAGCGGTGTCAGTTCGTGTCAGTCCATGTCAGCCGTGTCAGTCCGTGTCAGTCTGTGTCAGCCGTGTCAGCGGTGTCAGCCGTGTCAGTTCGTGTCAATCCGTGTCAGCCGTGTCAGCAGTGTCAGCGGTGTCAGTCGTGTCAGCCCGTGTCAGTCGTGTCAGTCCGTGTCAGCCGTGTCAGTCCGTGTCAGTCCGTGTCAGTCGTGTCAGTCCGTGTCAGTCCGTGTCAGTCCGTGTCAGTCGTGTCAGTCGTGTCAGTCCGTGTCAGCAGTCAGCCGTGTCAGTCCGTGTCAGTCGTGTTAGTCCGTGTCAGCTGTGTCAGTCTGTGTCAGTCGTGTCAGCCCATGTCAGCTGTGTCAGCCCGTGTCAGTCGTGTCAGTCCGTGTCAGTCCGTGTCAGTCCGTGTCAGTCGTGTTAGTACGTGTCAGTCCGTGTCAGCCCGTGTCAGTCCGTGTCAGCCCGTGTCAGTCGTGTCAGTCGTGTCAGTCCGTGTCAGTCCGTGTCAGCGGTGCCAGTCCGTGTCAGCCGCGTTGGCGCGCGTCCCGCAGGAGGCTCCGGTCCAGCCCTCCTCCTCTCCCCCGCGGGCAGCGAGCAGCCACTTCACCCCTCCAAGCCGGGCCACAGGCCGCGCAGCCGCAGAGCCCCGCCCAGAGGCAGCCGGAGCCGGCCCCGCCCAGAGGAAGCCGCAGAGCCGGCCCCGCCCAGAGGCAGCCGCAGA
>NW_012267389.1:802934-862544 GCF_000151885.1 Dipodomys ordii
TGGGCGGGGGGTTGTGGGGGGTCCCCCGGGGTTGGGCGGGGGGTGGGGGGGTCCCCCGGGGTTGGGCGGGGGAATGGGCTGGTGGAAGGGGGGTGTGGGGTTCTCCCTCCCCCCCGTTTGGCGTTGGGCTGGCAGGAGGGTGGTGGTCCCCCTGGGGCGGGAGGTGGGGTTCCCCTGGGGCGGGGATGGGGTCCCCCCTCCCCTCCCCTCGGGGCGTTTGCTGTGAGTTCCTCTCCTGTATACATTGGATAGGATCCGGAGTGGATCCAGTGCTCTCATCTTTAATGAGTCTGCTCCCCTTTTCAAGGATAGGTAGGAAGGAAACTGTTCTAAAAACACAGAGATCGTCATTTAGGCTTACAAAGAACTCTAGGATAAAAAAATCTGCAAAATTTGAAGGCATTTTATTTGTCAACCACTCTGTGTGATTAGATATCTAAGCACCATTTTCTTTTTCTTTAGAAGGTTTAGGATCTTCTTGGTATTTGGAATGTATATAGCAATTTATTGGAATCTTTTTCCATTCAGCCCCTTTTAGGTTTTACATACACACATATGTGTGTTTACTTTTCAGTGCTGGTGATGGAACTCTGTTTCTTGCACATACTAGGCAAATGCTACAACACTGAATTGAATCTCCAGCCTGAGATACATGTTTAATGGACTTTGGTTTTTCTTTTGATGGAATCAGGGTTAGAACTCAGAGCCTCCCCCTTTCTCAACTTACTTGCTTTGTTGGCAGTCTACCACTTGAGTCACACCTCAAGCTCTTCTTTTTGGTGGCTGATTATTTTGGAGATGGACAAGTGTGGATTCATCCACACTGACACTCACACTCAATCACTTTGAACTATTAACCTCTGGATCTTAGCTTCCTGAGTAGTTAGGATATAATCATGAGCACCAATGGTCAGCAGTTGAATGGACATTTTTAAAGTAGAAATTTATTAATCAGAACTTAAAAGATAAAAGTCTATTTTTGTATATTTTGGTCATCCTTAGGATAAAATAAATTTGTATCCTTTTTATTTTGATATGAGATATGAGTGATGAACTGTTTAGGTACAATGCAGTACCATTTCATGCTGTTTTTAGAAAAGCAGGTGGGCTTTCCAAAGATTGGTCTTCACTAGTCCAGTTATTGGGCTCCCTTGAGGATTGCCCAGACTCTCTGTATGAACCCTTCATCCAGGACTGCCAAGAGCCTTGACCGAATCTTAACAGAGCTGTGTCAGCCAAAGGATGAGTTCCTGGGACAACCTAGGTTTCCTTATCACGCTGGAAAAGCCCAGAGCTGTCATGTGAGGATAGGCCCTTGACTTCCCTTCATGGAACAGCTATACCAGCAATAGGTGAATACTGCTTGGCGAGTCTTTGTAGCTCCTGTAGCTCCGGAGCCTCTCCACCAAGGCCTGAGGGCCATTCCTTTGGCATGTGCGCTCCAGGAGTCGAGACCTCTGCCTGCATTCTCTGGAGGATAGTAATTATTAGTTAGTAGATGTTGTTGGCCTGACTGCTTTTATCCTGGCCAGCCTTTCAGATTTTCCCCTTACACTCCCCCATTCTCCCTTTATATATCAGTCACCTTGTACAGAAGTGTAGCTCAGCTTTTTTCTCCACTGTCCGGTCCGTGATACTGAGTATAATATGTTGTTACCAATTTAATGTCTGTATCTGATATCTCTCTTTCCCACTTTTTTTTTTTTTTGTCAGTTGTGGGGCTTGAACTCTGGGCCTGGGTGCTGTCTCTGAGCTCTTCAGCTCAAGGCAAGTGCTCTACCACTTGAACCATAGGTCCACTTCTAGCATTTTTTTGCGTCATTTATTGGAGATAAAAATCTCACAGGGGCTGGGGGTTTAGCTCAGCGGAAGGGCACCTGCCTGGTGCCCGCAAGGCCCTGGGTTTGGTCCTCAGCCCTTGGGAAAAAAAAGTCTCACAGAATGGGGTAGCTATGAACCGTCATCCTCAGATCTGAGCCTCTTGAGCAGCTAGGATTACAGGTGTGAGCCACCGGTACCTGGCTTTTTTTTTTTTTGTTGTTAGTTGTGGGGCTTGAACTCTGGGCCTAAGCACTGTCCCTCAGCTCTTCAGCTCAAGGCTAGGATTACAGGTGTGAGCCATCGGCGCCCTGCTTTTTTTTTTTTTTTTAACAAGTGCACAATCCACTTTATTTACTTTTTGTTAGTTTTAAACTCTGGTGGAATACAGCATCATATGGATTTGGTTTCCAATGGCCTTGGTGGGGAGGTTGTGTCAGAATTTGGCACAAGCCATGCTGCTGTTTCCATGGGCACGAGTTGCCCTGCCCAGATGGCTATGGTTTTGTTCTGTTTGCCACCAGGAGTCACTGTTTTCTGCTCTCTTCACATATCATGTCTATTGTCCAAGTAGAATAATGTCTTGCCTCAAAGAAACCAGTAAATCCAGCCAGCTCTTCAGCATCCTGTTTGTTCTCAGCAGCCTCCACAGGCTTCCATTTTCAGTCTGTTAGCCAGGTCTGCGAAGGAATCCATCTGAGGTCCATTTCCCCTGTGTAGAACAGACTCAGTGCTATCAGACTTCCACATGGGAGAGAAAGCACGCATCTTTTGTCTCAGCATAATTTTTCCATCTGTGTCTTTGCAAACAATGTCATACCATTCTTCCTAGTGGATGAATAAAAGTTCCACTGTGTATATTACCGCATTGTCCTGATCCATTTGTCTGTTGGAGGCACACAGGCTATTTCCATATCTTGGTTATGGCAAGAGGCGCAGTAGTATCTTATTCCGAGCTATGGTGTGAGGACTCTTGCTGGTGTCCTTTGGAGGTAGGTGATGACATTGTGAACGCCATACCTGATGCTGGGTCCACAGGACTAGAGACCGTGCTTGGGCAAGTGATGTTGCCTGTGTGCCATCAACACAGCTCAGACGTGGCTTTGCGCTTGTGACTGTTAGGGTCGAGACTGGAGTTATGGCAGAGGATTGGACAGGTGACACTTGGAGCCACTGCTGATCTTGTCTGATAGGGTAATACAGTGTTGATCACAGGCCAACCCTGACAAGCAGTCAGAACAGCTGTTTGGGGCCTGTAAGTTTGTGACCAGCCTATTATCTCTTTTATTTTGCAATATTTAATAATTTTTGAAGTAGCTAGGGTAATTTAGGTTGGTGAATATATTTAAAAATTCCATGTTCCTATAATCTTTTTTTTGTTGTTGTTGGTCGTAGGGCTTGAACTCTGGGCCTGGGTGCTGTCCCTCAGCTCTTCAGCTGTAGACTAGAGCTCTACCACTTGAGCCTCAGCCCCACTTCTGGCTTTTTCTGCTTATGTGGTGCTGAGGAATCTAACTGAGGGCCTCATGCATGCAAGGCAAGCGCTCTACCACTGAGCCACCTTCCTAGCTCCTATGATCTTTTTATTTTGAGATATCCTCTTTCTACATAGCCTTAAACTAGAGGTCTTCCTGTCTCTGTTTCCCACATGCTGGGATTACAGGTATGTGCTGCTACACCCAGGTATAGCAGAGTCGGTTGCACAGTGGTCCTCCAGGTGCTTTCTGCCACCTTTCAGTAGATAAGCAGTTGTGTATGTTCTAGCATATCAGAAATGATTGCTGTTGATTTAGAGTGTAATAAAAAAAAGCTCACTGTTAGATATATCTATCTATATATATCTATATACATATATCTTATTTTGGTTTTAGGGCTTGAACTCTGGGCCTGGGCACTGTTCCTGAGCTCTTCAGCTCAAGGCTAGTGCTCTACCACTTGAGCCACAGCACCACTTCCAGTTGTTTTTTTCCCGGTCATGGAGCTTGAACTCTGGGCCTGGGCACTGTCCCTCAGCTCTTCAGCTCAAGGCGAGCGCTCTGCCACTTGAGTCACAGCGCCACTTCTGGTTTTCTGGTAGTTTATTGGAGATAAGAGTTTCACAGACTTTCCTGCCTGGGCTGGCTTTGAACTGTGATCCTCAGATCTTAGCCTCCTAAGTAGCTAGGATTATAGGTGTGAGCTATTGGCGCCCAGCCACTTCCAGTTTTTATTGGAGATAAGAGTCTCATGGACTTTCCTGCCTGGGCTGGCTTTGAACCGCAATCCTCAGATCTCAGCCTCCTGAGTAGCTAGGATGACAGGCATGAGCCACCAGTGCCTGGCTAAAGTTTTATATTTTGAACTTTAACAATTCTTTTTGCTTTTCTTTTTAGAGAAGAACTAAAGATGATACTTGGAAGGCAGAGGACCTCAGGAAACACCTTTGGGTAATGATTTTAATGACTGAAGCTGGGGCTGTGTGGGACTTGATGGCTTCCTGGGTTCATACTGCTGCATAACTTTGGTTCCATGAGGCTCATTTCAAAGGCATTTTGGACTCACAGATGATGAAGCCCTGTGTTTAAAACCCCTATGTGGGCAGGGCTCCTGTTGGCTGTCCAGCCTGACCCCCAGGCCAGCTCCAGCTCCTGGGCCCAGCTGTGGAGTGGGTGGTGTTGTGCCTCCGGGCGCATAGTTGGGGGTGGAAGGTTGGGATTGAGATGAAATCCTCCCAAGAGTTTTATAAGAAAGAGCCTTGCTTTGTATATTGCCAAGGGGTGGTTATGTGTCATGCACTTAAATGTAGCTCATTGTCCTTTTTGTACTACAGGCGGCCTTTAATTTTAATTTTTGTCTGCTGGTCGGCATCCCCAGCCCATCCTGGTCTCAAGTATTTATCTAGATTTGTGTTCCGGTAAACACGAACTTGTCTGATACGCATTCTAAATGTAACTGCTTCAGTACTATAAGAATACTCATTGGGCTGGGAAGGTGGCTCAGTAGTAAGTGTTTGCCTTGAATGTATGAGGCCCTGGGTTTGATTCCTCAGTACCACATAAACAGAAAAAGATGGAAGTGGCACTGTGGCTCAAGTGGTAGAGCACTAGCTTTGAGCTGAAGAGCTGAGGGACAGCGCCCAGGCCCAGAGTTCAAGCCCCACAGTGGACAAAAAACTAAACCAAAACAAGACAAGAATATTCATTCACCCCTGCCCAGGTCCTGCTGGGATTAGAAAGAATTTGCAGCCAGTGTCTTTTTAAAGATCTTTCCAGTAAGTATGGATTTCTAGATAGTAAAGGGAATTGTTAGTAAAGCTTCCTGGTCAAGGAAGGGCTTCTTTCTTGTTTCAGGCTGTACAATCAGGTAGTCCAAAGGAAGATAAGAAACATAGAGACAAGAAGCTGCACAAGGATTCAGAACTGGACCTCCTCGAATACAAAGAGCACAAGTACAGGGACCCAGACCGAGATGCTCGGCACAGAGACCTCTACACCTCTAAGGAGAATCCCTACGGGGAGAGAGATCGAGAGAAGCACAGGGAAAAGAGAAAAGACACCAAAGACCGGGAGAAAGAAAAGCTGAAAGAGAAACACCGGGAACAAGACGCAGAAAGGCTTCACGGCAGGGGAAAGGACAGAGAAAAAGAGAGGGATAGAAGGCCTAGGAAAGATGAGATCAAGCAGACTGCCGCCTACCACAACATCCTGGTCCGGGAGGCACGGGACCGGCAGTTGCTGGACAGAGCAGACAAGAAGACCCGCTCAGGTGAGTCCTCACTCACCTGAACACACTGGACTGGCTACAGAATTTTGTTAAATGTGTTTCCCGCTGGGCGCCAGTGGCTCACACCTGCAATACCAGCTGCTCAGAGGCTGAGATCTGAGGATCATGGTTTAAAACCATCCTGGGCAGGAAAGTCTGTGAAACTTTTTTTTTTTTTTTGTCGGTGGTGGGGCTTGAACTCTAGGCCTAGCACTCTACCTTGAGCCACAGCGCCACTTCTGGTTTTCTAGTGGTTAATTGGAGATAAAAGTCTGCCCAGTCTGGCTTTTAACTGTGATCCTCAGATCTCAGCATCCTGAGTAGCTGGGATTATAAGCATGAGCCACTGATGCCCGGCATCAGAAATTACCAGAAAACCAGAAGTGGTGCTGTGGCTCAAGTGGCAAAGTGCTTGGCTTGAGCTGAAGAGCTCAGGGACAGTGCCCAGGCACAGAGTTCAAGCCCCATAACTGACCAAAAAAAAAAATGTGTTTCTTTTAGATATTCTTATTATTCAGGGCATTTGGCATCATTTTATTTTCTCCTATTTATTTATGAAGGCTTTGGCTTTGTAGGTACAGGCCCCTATTTCTCTCTCTCTCTCTCTCTCTTTCTCTCTCTCTCTTTTTCTCTCTCTCTCTCTTTCTCTCCCCCTCTTCTCTCCCTTCCCTCCTCTCATTTCTTTTTCCCTTTCCCCTCTCTCTCTCCTCCTTTTTCCTCTCTTCTCTCCTTCCTCCAATGTGTATGTTATACCGAATTTTATATGTATATATATATATATTTTTAATTTTTTAAATTTTTTTTGGGGTCCAGTCATGGGGCCTGAACTCTGGACCTGGGCGCTGTCCCTCAGCTCTTCAGCTCAAGGCTAGTGCTCTACCACTTGAGCCACAGCGCCACTTCCAGCTTTTTTCTTTTTGCTTATGTGGTGCTGAGGAATCGAACCCAGGGCCTCATGCATGCAAGGCGAGCGCTCTACCACTGAGCCACCTTCCCAGCCCCTAATTTTTTAAATTTTTTGTTAACTATGGGGCTTGAACTCAGGGCCTGGGCACTGTCCCTGAGTTTTTGTGGTCAAGGCTAGTTCTCTACCACTTGAGTCACAGCTCCACTTCTGGTTTTCTGGTGGTTAATTGGACATAAGAGTTTGACAGACTTTCCTGCCAGGGCTGGCTTTGAACCATGATCCTTAAATTTCAGCCTCCTGAATAGCTAGAATTACAAGTGTGAGCCACCAGTGCCAGGTTATATTCTTTTTCCTTTTTTTTTTTGTCGGTGATGGGGCTTGAACTCTGGGCTTGGGCACTGTCCCTGCGCTCTTCAGCTCAAGGCGAGCACTCTACCACTTGAGCCACAGCACCACTTCTAGTTTTCTAGTGGTTTATTGGAGCTAGGAGTCTCACAGACTTTTCCTGGCTTGGCTGGCTTTGAACCATTATCCTCAGATCTCAGCCTCCTGAGTAGATAGGATGACAGATGTGAGCCGCCAGCGCCCAGCAGAAATAGCCTTATTTTTGTTGTGTGAATAACTAAGATGGAGTTTGATGGGTTGAATTACCACTAATTAATTTTAACAGTAACTGCTATTTTACAGCTTAATGCTTTTTAAAATTATTATTTTGACAATCCTGTTTATTTCCTCTTTCTTTCTTTCTTTCTTTCTCTCTCTCTCTTTCTTTCTTTCTTTCTTTCTTTCTTTCTTTCTTTCTTTCGTCGGTGGTAGGGCCTTAACTCTGGGCCTGGGTGCTGTCCCTCAGCTCTTCAGCTCAAGGCTAGTGCTCTACCACTTGAGCCACAGTGCCACTTCCAGCTTATGTGGTGCTGAGGAATCGAACCCAGGGCCTCATGCATGCAAGGCAAGCACTCTACCACTGAGCCACCTTCCTAGCCCCTCCTGTTTCTTTTTTTTTTTTTTGGGTCCGTTCGTGGGGCCTGAACTCTGGGCCTGGGCGCTGTCCCCCAGCTCTTCAGCTCAAGGCTAGCGCTCTACCACTTGAGCCCCAGCACCACTTCCGGCTTTTTTCTTTTTGCTTATGTGGTGCTGAGGAATCGAACCTAGGGCCTCAGGCATGCAAGGCGAGTGCTCTACCACTGAGCCACCTTCCCAGCCCCTCCTGTTTATTTCTAATAACATCTTTTTTGTTTGTGCTTCCTGCTCTTATTTTTTCAGCACAGTATTTAAGATGTGATGGAAAGGCCAGCTATACAGTTAGACTCTTTGAAGTTCTTTCTGTCATCACCCATAGATCTGTTTCCTCATTCATTTTCCTTATACTTCTCCATTTGTCAAGGGCCTCCCTTTCCTGCTCATTGCATCTAGTCTCGTAGTCTAAATGACACTTATCCATTAGCTTTCTCAGACTCAGTGCCCAGCTGGGCCTCGCCTCTGAATCACAGGCTGTCCACCCTCTGAGGTCTGCTAGATAGCATAGAGTCTCCCTGCTTCCCCCTGCCAGTGGCTTCTCTCGAGATTGTGGGCAACATCCTCACTTTGCCCGTAACTGGTGTCAGCCTCCCCTCATGGGGGCCCCTTGCATGTTTGGAGCCCTCCTCTTGCCTGTTTCCCCAGTAGGGGTCTCAGGAGGCCGTGGCGGGTGTTGCTGAGAAGGAATTTCCTTTGGGCTTCGTACTTGATTAAAAATTTGGCCAACAGGGCTGATCTTTCTTAGACAGCTCTGCTGTCCATGCAGCTCTGTTTCTGGACACAGAAGCCCTAAAGATGTTTGCGCGGGTGTTGGTGCCCCTTTCGACTACCATGGGTACAACTTACACATTTGCCAGCTTGCTTCAGCAAGAAGAAGGGAAAAAAATTCATAACTGTTTCTTAGATTGCCATATTTAGTGCCTATTTTATTCTGTTTGAAGTTTACACACTAGAACTTGTCACACTTTTGTGCCAGTTCTGGGACTCAGGGCCCTGGCACTGTCTCTGAGCTTTTTTATTTCAAGGCTAGCACACTATCACTTCAGCTACAGCACAAGTTCTGGCCTTTTCTGGGGAGTTTATTGAAGACCAGAGTCTCGGGGAACTTTCCTGTCAGGCTGGCTTTGAACTCTGATCTTCAGATCTCAGCCTCCTAAGTAGCTAAAATTACAGGAGTGAGCCACTAGTGCCTGGCAGACCTGTCATTCTTGTGTTTGGAAATGTGTTTTGTTGAAGACTACTTTAAAATATTTGTTAACAGTATTTGTAGTAACATCAGCAAGCTGTTAGACAATCCTTTATAAGCTAAAATTTGGGAGAGTTAAAAATATGTTCAATTTTTTTGTTTTTTTAGGTAGTAAAGTACGAATTGAAGAAAAAGAAAGGAGAGATGAGGATTCTGAGAGGGTCGATGAAGATAGAGAAAGAAGATACCGGGAGAGAAAGGTAGCCGGGTGGCCCACGGAAGGGCTTTCTACCTGTCTACGCAGGCCTGGGGGATTACCGGGGAAGAAAGTGGGAAGGAGTCAAGCCCCAAGGCTAATCAGTCTCTTCTTTTGAGGTCTCGTGGTTTTTCTCTGATTCTAAGACTAACTCTTGCTTAATTTAGCAAGTTTGGAAGACACAGATAATAATAAAACTAAAACTATTCCCCACTTAGAGATTATTGATAATATTTAAGTATATATATCCTACCCCATTTATATATATATGTGTGTATGTATACATATATATATACATATATATACGTATGTGTGTATGTAATATATGTATGAATGTGTTTATGTAATTTCCTTAAATTGGTTTTTTGTTGCTTTTTTTAGTTTTGGTGTTGTGGTTTTTTTTATTGTCGAGGTGATATACAGAGGGGTTACAGTTACATAAGTAAATTAATAAGTACATTTCTTTTTTTTTTGGGTCTGGTCGTGGGGCCTGAACTCTGGGCCTGGGCACTGTCCCTCAGCTCTTCAGCTCAAGGCTAGCACTTTACCACTTGAGCCACAGTGCCACTTCTGGCTTTTTTCTTTTTTGCTTATGTGGTGCTGGGGAATCAAACCCAGGGCCTCAGGCATGCAAGGCAAGCGCTCTACCACTGAGCCACCTTCCCAGCCCCGATAAGTACATTTCTCTTTTTTTTTTTTTGGGTCCGGTCGTGGGACCTGAACTCTGGGCCTGGGCGCTGTCCCTCAGCTCTTCAGCTCAAGGCTAGCGCTCTATTGCTTGAGCCACAGTGCCACTAACGGCTTTTTTCGTTTTGCTTATGTGGTGTTGAGGAATTGAACCCAGGGCCTCATGCATGCAAGGCAAGCACTCTACCACTGAGCCACCTTCCCAGCCCGGATAAGTACATTTCTTGTCAAACTTCTTACCCCTTCCCTCATTTTTCTCATACTTTCCCTTCCCCCACCCCCAAGTTGTACAGATCATTTCTAACATTTTGTCTTGTGAATATTGCTGTTGAAATGGTCCCTCCCTCTTGTCTTCTATCTCACTCTGTTGTTCTCTTTCCCTTCCCTAATTCAGATACCCACACACAGACACACAGACACACACACACACAGACACACACACACACAGACACACACACACACACACACACACACACACGATACCAGCATACCAAAATCAAGTCCAGTGACAACAAGGGATATGCCATAGGGGGAAGAACATATAATAGAAACAAGAAATTGCATAGTACATTAAAGACAACAGCATTTTGTTGCTTTATACTATTTTAAACTTAATACATCTTGAGTATTTTCCTGAGTTACGATATTTTTTGTAGTATTTGAGTGAATTGTAATTAATATTTAGTAATATGGCTTACTTGTCCTATCTGCAATTGTTGGACACCTAGATTGCTTGATTTTTTTTAAGTATAAAGACATCCATTGTGTGAACTTTTTATATTTATTTCTAATTATTTATGGTTAATTTCTGGAAATGAATGGATTAGATAAAAAATATAAACCTAACCCACTGTTTTTACATAAGAATTATATAGTTATTCATAACATCACAGTATAATTTATCATATTCTGGACAGGTAACTATTATTTTTAATATTGCTAATTTGATCCACAAGATAATGAAATTTTTGAAAGTTTAATTTTTTTTTTTTTTTTTTGTCGGTCATGGGCCTTGAACTCTGGGCCTGAGTGCTGTCCCTCAGCTCTTCAGCTCAAAGCTAGCGCTCTACCACTTGAGCTACAGCTCCACTTCGGTTTTGTAGTGGTTTATTGGAGATAAGAGTTTCACAGACTTTCCTGCCCAGGCTGGCTTTGAACCACGATCCTCAGATCTCAACATCCTGAGTAGCTAGGATTACAGGCGTGAGCCACTGGCGCCCAGCTGAAAGTTTAATTTTTTTTAATGTAGTTTAAATTAACATATCGTAAGTGTTCATATTTTAGGGTGCAGTGTTACTTTTTTGTATGTGTGCGTGTGCTAGTTGTGGGGCTTTAATTCAGGGCCTGTGCTCTGTCCCTGAGCTTTTGTTCCTCAAGGCTAGTGATCTACCACTTGAGCCACAGACCCAGTTTTGCCTCTGTGTGTCTGTCTGTGTGTGTGATTAATTAATCTTACAGACTTTCCTGCCTGAGCTGGCTTTGAACTGTAGTCCTCCATCTTTAGCTTCCTGAGAAGCTAAGATTGTAGGCATGAGCCACTGGTGCACAGCACAGTGTTTCTTTTTAATACCTGTACCATGTGTAATGATTGCAACATTGTAACAGGTGACTGAAAATCCAACATCTCAGACTGTTTTGCATTTCTTTGTTTTAGGAACATTTGAAATCTTCTCTACTAGCTTTTTTTCCCCTTTTCCTTTTTAAAATTGTGATTAAGAAGTTGTACAAATGATTTTAATTCCGTAAATCAGGTTATGAGTACTATTAGTCTTGGTCATTATCACCCCTGCCATTATCTCCTCCAATCACCCCCCCCTCCCATGCCTACTGCCCTCAAGCTACGTAGTTAGGCTTTACATAATGTACATCAAATATGATAGCTCCCTCCTTCCTTCTGGCCCCTCTGACTGCCCTCTCCTGAAAGCCTGTTTCTACTACTGAGCTTAAAGCCCTGTGTATGTTATGTGTGTCTGGCTTCCACATATGAGAGAAAACATGTGCTGTTTGTCTCTCTGAGCCTGACTTACTTAACATAATTTTTTCTAGGCCCATCCATTTCCCTGCAAATGATATAATATTATTCTTTCTAATGGATGAGTAAAATTTTTTCATTGTGTATATGTACCACATTTTTCTTTTTCTTTTTTTTTTTTTTGGGTCCAGTATTGGGGCCTGAACTCTGGGCACAGCTCAAGGCTAGCGCTCTACCACTTGAGCCACAGCCCCACTTCCGGCTTTTTTCTTTTTGCTTATGTGGTGCTGAGGAATCAAACCCAGGGCCTCAGGCATGCAAGGCAAGCGCTCTACCACTGAGCCACCTTCCCAGCCCCAAGGGGTAATTTCTTTTTTATGGCTATACTCTGTTATGCATTTACTGGATTTTCTTTATTCATTCGTTGGCTGATAGGCACTTAGGCTGGTTTCCCAGCTGGGCTGTTGTCAATAGTGCTGTGATTGTGTTGATTCACACTCCTTAGATTTTGTGCCTGAGGGTATAGCAGGATCATAGGAGGTCCAGTTCTAGTTTTTTACTGATTTCCAGGTTGCATTAGTTTATATTCCCATCATTAGGGAACAAGGGTTTCTTTCTCACACACTACATTCTCACCAGCTCTTGATGGTTTTCTTTCTTTTGTTCATTCGTTCTTTCTTTTTGCCAGTCCTGGGGCTTGAACTCAGGGCCTGAGCACTGTCCCTGAGCTTCAAATTTTGCTCAAGGCTAGCACTATCACTTGAGCCACAGCGCCACTTCTGGCTTTTTCTGTATATGTGGTACTGAGGAATCGAACCCAGGGCTTCATGCCTGCTAGTCAAGCACTCTACTACTGAGCCACTTTCCCAACCTGGATTGTTTGTTTCTTTTTCTTTTCCTTTTTTGGTTGGTCTGGGCCTGGGCACTGTCCCTCAGCTCTTCAGCTCAAGGCGAGCGCTCTACGACACTTGAGCCACCACTTCCGGTTTTCTGGTGGTTAATTGAAGAGTCTCACGGACTTTTCTGCCCCGGCTGGCTTTGAACTGTGATCCTCAGATCTCAGCCTCCTCAGTAGCTAGGATTACAGGTGTGAGCCACTGATGCCCGGCTGTCTTACTTTTTTAAGCCTACTTTAAAAGGCTATCTCTGCTAGTCATTTATGTTGTTGTTTTGTTTTGAATTTGACTTGTGGGTTATTTACATATGTATATGTGTGTGTCTGTTGTTATGTTTGCAGTACTTGGGATAGAGTTCAGGACCCTAAGTTTGTCTGGTTCTATCCCAGTGGAGCTACTCTTCCAGAGCCCTTTTGTCTTAGGCATGTGCGGGTAGCTCACGCCTGTAACCCTAGCTACTCAGGAGGCTGAGATCTGAGGATCATGGTTCAAAACCAGCCTGGGCAGGAAAGTCTGTGAAACTCTTATCTCTAATAAACCACTAGAAAACCAGAAGTGGCGCTGCGGCTCAAGTGGTAGAGTGCTTGCCTTGAACTGAAGAGTGCAGAGACAGTGCCCAGGCCCAGAGTTCAGGCCCCAGGACCAACAACAACAACAAAAAAAGATAGAGTGGTGCTTTGTGCCCTGGTTGGTGTGGGTTGTAGCTCCCTGTCTGTGTTTCCCCTTGTCTCTGGGGTGACAAGCCAGTGGTGCTCTGTGCCCGGGTTGGTGTGGGTTGTAGCTCCCTGTCTGTGTTTCCCCTTGTCTCGGGGTGACAAGCCAGTGGTGAGGCACCCAGCAGCGTGCCTCTCCTCTTGCTGGGTGGCAGGTACCATGAGTAAGATGTAGTCTTCTGACCTTCTGTGACCAGGCTGGCTGTAAGTTTTAATCCCGGGATCTCTGCCACACATGTAGTTAGGATTATAAACTTGAGCTATTGGGCCCAGCGTGTAAACTCCGAAGTGAACAAGTCTGTTGTCTTGTTGATGAAATGCTTGGTGAGCCCTTTTCCCACTCTAGAGTTATGTAAGTAGTTGTTTGCTTTTTGTTCTGGATCTTTAACTTTGTTTTTAGACTTAAGTCTTTAATTCCCATGAGGTTCCTTTGGCAGTTTCTCAGCTTTATAGTTATACTTGGTCAGGTAATGGAGGAGGCTGCCGGGATCCCAGGGGAAGTGGAGGGACCACGGGGAGCACGGGCAGAGACCCTGGCCTGGATGAGCAGAGGTGACCTTGTGGGGAAGGCTGGGGTGAGGTGTGCCTCAGGGCTGACCGGCGGCTCTCAGCACTGAGCGCTGGCTGGAGCATTCCTTGTACAATCGTTGGACAACTTAAGTTGATGTCACCAGTTATGTACTGAGTCTCTGCAATGTTTGGGGGTTATATGGATAACTAATGAGGGGTGGTCCTCATTTTCAAGACTCCCATCTAGATGGGATAGTGAAGTAGGTGATTCAGTGTCATTACAAACACTGTGGCATTTGGCAAAGTGACCATTTGCCTAGAGAAGTTACGAAGACTTCATGCAGGGTGCAGGGTGGCGGAGGACCAACAGGGGCCCTCCAGGGACTTGGAGCATCCAAACCATCCCACTGGGAAAGCTGGACCCTGTGACCACGGCAGAGAGAGTGCACTGGGCTTCGGCATCTCTGTGGTGGTGGAGGTTGGGTAGCCAGCAGCATCTGTGAGTGGAACAGTGGTGTGAGAGGTACCGTGGTAGTTAAAGGATTGTCCCTGGTGGTCTCTTACCAAAACACGTAGAAGGCCGAGGATGTGTTTGCATTTGCTCACACACTTCTCTCTGTTGTCCCTCAGCTGCAGTATGGTGACAATAAAGACAACCCTCTCAAGTTCTGGCTTTATAAAGAAGAAGATGAGAGAAAACATAGAAAGCCTAGAGAAGTAGATAGAGAAAAGAAACACCAAGAAAAAGGCAGCACAAGAGAGAAGAGAGAAAAACATTCGAAAGAAAAGGGGAACTTTCTCACTGACAAGGAAGGGGAAGAGAGACACAGAGAGAAACGGCATAGGGACCTTGATGACGAGAGGCATCGCAACCACACTGAGAGGAAAGAGAGACTGTCCAAGGAAGAGCACAAGAAGAAGGAGCCCAAGGTATCTTCTTAGAAACCTCACTTAAAATTTATCCTTTATTATCTCTAAGTAGTGGACTGTACAGGGAGCTGCCATTGGAAAAAGCCGCTTATGAATGCACTACCTCAGTATCGCCTCTCAGTGTTCTCACCCGTTCCCTACCCTTCTTAATTCTGTGGGATATACATTGGACTCTTGGTGGTGTCTCCCCATCCTCTCCTCTTCATTTGTCCACCCCTTTCCCTTTGACTCTGTCAGTCAAAGTACCTGCTTCCTAGTGTTTCATATTTTATTTTAAAATACAGTTTTGTCGTTATTATTAAGGTGTTATACAGAAGGATTACCGTTTCCTAAGTGTGGTAATGAGTGCATTCCTGTTTTTGGACAATCTTCTCTTGCTTTCCCTAGTTTCCCCCTCGCTTCCCTGCCCACAAGGTACATAGGTCATGTTCCACAGTGTCTACTGAATACTATGATTGCATCGGTTCACCCTTCCCCCTCCCTCTCTGCACCCCTGGTGTTTTATTTTGCTGAACTTTGCCTTTTTGAGGAATATACTGTTTGGTTTATATACTACCCAAGGTATTTACGTATAGATGAAGCTAAGTCTAGCTTCTACATACAAGGAAAAATGTGTTTTCTTTGCTACTGGTATAGTCATCGTGAGACCAACGATCACTGAGAAAAAGTTGTATTTAAATGTAGTCAGACTGCAGTGTACCAGTGGCTCATATGCATGATCTTAGCTACTTAGGAGGCTGACATCTGAGGATTGTGGTTCAGAGCTAATGTGGGATTGCTAAGTATCTCAAGTTAACAAGCAAAAAGCCAGAAAGTGGACGTGTGGCTCAAGTAGTAGTGTTGGTCTTGAGCAAAAAAGCTATGGGACAGCACTTAGGACCCAAGTTCATGCCCCAGAACTGGCAATAAATAAATAAGTAGACAAATAACTTGGCTAGATAAAGTTAAGGTTCATTGCTTAGTAGTTGCTAAGTTTTTATTGCTGTGTCAAAAGATGTGACGTAAACAACTGAAGGGAGGGATGATTTATTTTTGGCTTGTGGCTTTAGAGGTTTCAACCATTGTGTTGGAGTGGCAGAGCTGTTCACCTCAGGGTAGCCAGGACACAGGGGGAGTGGGGGAGCGGAGAGACAGGTGGGAAAGAAGAAATGGTTTCAGAGTAAGAGAGTCAGAGCGTGTCCCTGCACTGTGGGCTTTCCCCCTTCCCCTTTTGTTTATGGGATGGTGCAGCCCCATTCAGGGGACGTCTGCCCCCCTACCTGACCCTCCCTGGAAACACTCTATAGACACCTTCAGTGATCTCCTTCAAACCATGCTGACATTCCGGATTAACTCGAAAGTACTAAGCTTGGTACAAATGTGATTCAGGTCTGTTTTGTGATCGGTAGCGGAGATTATTTATCTTTTAAGGAATATGGATCCATATCTTTGATTTGGTCATAAGCATACTTTCATTTTTCAAGACAGGGTTTTACTGTGTTGCTCAGACTTGAGCTTTGAGCTGCTCCTCATCTGGAGCGGTCCTCCTACCTCAGTCTGTACGGACCGCACACCCTGGTGGAAATGAACTTTGACATGAAATTTTGAAACCTAAGGAAGCTAATGTTTTTAAAGTGAGAATTAAGTGAATAACTTACAAAACAGTTACAGACAGAATTGGTATACGTATACTAAAAACCCAGAACCAGAATAAGAGTGTATTACTGTCGATGGCAAAGGATCTGATTTCCTTTTTTGTGTGTTGAGTTCATCCCTGTAATTGCTTAATATTTTCTAGACTCACTTGTTTTCACGTGCACTCTGGCTGTTTTTACATAGTCTGGAGCTATTGTGACTTCATTGTTTTGCTTCTTGGCATGTAATCTCAGGGTGATGTCGCAGGCTGGGGGAGATAAAATCTGCAGACACAGGATAGAGATTTCATGGCCAGTGTCCATGAAAGCATAGGGTCCAAAAAACACAGCATTAAAAGCAGGAGAAATTAAGCCCAGAAACACCTGTGGTAGGGGCAGGTCACGCCTGGTGCTATGACCTTGGTGTGTCCTTGGCAGTCATGCATGGTGAGTCATAGTCAGCCCTCCGTCTTGATTGCCTTTCCCTACAGCTGTGCTGAAGCCCCACTGTCACCTCCTTGTGGGTCAGGGTGCTGGGTGCATGGCTTAGCAGCGGGAGACCGTGCCAGTCTTGCCTGTGTGTGGGACAGGCAGCAGGGACGTACCCTGTACTCGGCCACCTGGGGCCTTGACTGTGGAAAGCCTCTGTGAGACGGTGCTTCGGGGGGTTCCTGGACCCAGGTATGCATTCTGCTTGGTCTAAAATTTTCTTTCTGTAGACCAAAA
The DNA here is from genome assembly GCF_000151885.1 of Dipodomys ordii. Taxonomy (NCBI): domain Eukaryota; kingdom Metazoa; phylum Chordata; class Mammalia; order Rodentia; family Heteromyidae; genus Dipodomys; species Dipodomys ordii. Next base: position 819,907 of record NW_012267389.1, read on the forward strand.
CTTCCTATTTTTCCTCCCAGCTTCTCCCCCCCCCCCCAGTCGTGGGGCCTGAACTCTGGGCCTGGGCGCTGTCCCTCAGCTCTTCAGCTCAAGGCTAGCGCTCTACCACTTGAGCCCCAGCACCACTTCCGGCTTTTTTCTTTTTGCTTATGTGGTGCTGAGGAATCAAACCCAGGGCCTCATGCATGCAAGGCAAGCGCTCTACCACTGAGCCACTTTCCCAGCCCCTATTCAGATGATTATTGCTTGCTTCCATCCTTCTTCCCTCCCTTCCTTCCACCTTTTGTATGAAAGAGCATTTTAATCATTGTCCTTAGGAATGATAAAGACTATGCATGTTTTGGAAATGAGACTGTGCCAACCAATGGCTGTCACTCAGAAATACGCTATCAGCTATGATGGTTGTTCCATGTCACCTCACATTTTTATTTAGGAATAACAGACAGTGTCCGTCACAGCCTCCTCTCCCTTCTCATGTACGGGTATGCCACATCTCCAAGCCTGGAGCGCTGGCTGGAGCACTGATGGTCTTTTGACTGACATCACCTGCTTAGAATGACTCATCTTCCCGTGACCATCACTTCCCATTCGTTGCTAGAAAGAGTATTGTGAAGGGATTGATTTTCCTTCTGTCTTTCTCATGACAGGGCCCTGACCCACTCACCTAAATAACTATACACAGTTCAGAGATCTTTCTAGAACCAAACTGATGGCTATTTCAGATTTCTGTCTTACAAACTGATGGAGCACCTGTAATTCATGTTACTTTCTTTTCTGGCAATCTAATCTTTTTATTTTAAACTTTTAAATTCTAAGTAGTTGTACAAGTAGTTCAAGTCAGAATATGAATACAGTGCATCTTTGGGTCCAGTCGTGGGGCCTGAACTCTGGGCCTGGGTCCCTCAGCTCTTCAGCTCAAGGCTAGCACTCTACCACTTGAGCCACAGCGCCACTTCTGGCTTTTTTCTTTTTGCTTATGTGGTGCTGAAGAATCGAACCCAGGGTCTCAGGCATGCAAGGCAAGCGCTCTACCACTGAGCCACCTTCCCAGCCCAATGACTATATTTGTCTACCCTTTCCTTTCTATTCATCTAACCTCCTTCCTATCCCTGCCCCCACCCCCACCCCCAAGAAAAGCCATGTTTCAGTTTCCTGGTATTCATTTGTTTAACAATTCATTAGTTGTTCAGAGAAGTTACAGTTAGAATCTTCCCAAGTATACCATTCTTTAGTCTGTTTGCACATATGACCCTGTATATGTTTATATCTAACATCTACATTTAAGAGAAAACATATACTGTTTGTCTTTCTGAATCTGAGTTACTTCACTTAACATATGTGGAAGCTAGAATTAGGTTGTAAATAAATAAGTAAATGCTTTAGTAGGTATGCAAGTATACACAAAAGTATTAACTGAAATACTTCAGGGGAAAACTCAAGCAGTGTAATTCTTTAGAAAGGCTAACTCACAGGCCTTTCACATTTTTGATTTACATCAGTCAGTTGGACTACAGGGTTTCATTCTGATATTTCTGTATATGCATACACTATGCCATGATTAGAAGAACACTGTTCTGTTTTAGGAGATGTTGCATTCGAAGTTGCTTGCTTTTTCTTTATGGTTTTTTTCTGTGCTGGTGATGGAACCCAAGGCCTTATGTATGATGAGTATATACTGAGCCAGTGAGGTACATGTTCAGTTCTGCAGTTAAATCAATTAGAGATGAAAAGAGTATAGCTAAGCATGATGAATATGACAAGATGTTTTCTAATGTCATGGACTGGTGACCTCTTTTTTTTTTTTTTGTCCTGGGGCTTAAACTCAGGGCCTGGGCACTGTCTCTGAGCTTCTCCATGCTCGAGACTAGCATTCTACCACTTGAGCCACAGCTCCACTTTCAGCGTTTTTTCATTCGTTTATTGGAGATAAGAGTCTCACGGACGTTTCTGCCAGGCTGGCTTTGAACTGTGATCCTCAGACCTCAGCCTGAGTAGCTTGGATTACAGATGTGAGCCTCTGGTCCTGGCTTCCATCTATTTTCGTTCTGAGCAATACTGCATTTGTATATGTATCCCATTTTCTTTCTCCATTCATTGATTACTGGGTGCCTAGGCTGATCACCTAGCTTGGCTATTGTGAATAGTGCTGTGATATAATTTCTGTTGTCTGCTGGCTTGCCTTCCTTCGGCTATATTCCCAGGAGTATACTAGGAAAGGTCAGGGGGTACTCTCATATAGTAGGGTTTTCAATTATTTTTTCTATATTGAGGTTTGGACTCAGGACCTGGTGCCTGTTAGCGGATAGTACTCTGCTACCTGAACTGTGCTGGAAACCTGCTCCATTCCTAGCTGAGCCTACACAGTGATTTCTGTCGTGGCTGCACTAAGGACATTTCCACTGGCAGTCTCCTCACCCTACTCTTACCAGCATTTGTTACTGCTTGCTTTTTGGATGATCGCCCTTATGACTAGGGTGTGTTGGAATCTCAGTGTTGGCCTGATTCGTATTTCCTTAATGTCTAAGTAGACTGAATGTTGCTTTGTGTGCTTGTTGGCCATTTTTTTTCTTCTGAGAATGATTATTTGATTTGCCTGTTCATGAATAAAATGTTTGTTTTAGCAGTTAAGTTTTCCAGCTCTTTTTTAAAGTTGTTATTGTGAGAGTGGTGTACAGAGGGGTTCTAGTTACACAAGTCAGATAATGAGTGCATTTCTTTTTGAGCAGTGTTCCAAGCTCTTTAGTACCAGTATTGGGGCTTGAACTCAGGGCCTCATGCTCTATAGTTTTTTGGTCAAGGCTGACAGTTCTGTGTTTTTTGCTGGCTATTGGAGATAACAGTCTCAGGCCTAGACTTGTTTTGAACCAAGACTCTCTCATCTCAGCCTCCTGAGGTTTGTACATCCAGCTAGTTAAGTCTTAACTACATCTTTGTTTTCTAAGAATGTTAGAACTGACAGGCCAAATGTATAAATCCGTCTAAATCTTTTTTTTTTTTTTTTTGGTGGTAGTACTGGGGTTTGAATTTAGGAGATGTGCTTGCTAGGCAGATGCTCAACCACTTGAACCACTTTGCCAGCCTTTTTTTTTGCATTGGTTATTCTTCAGATAGGGTTTTACACAGTCTTAGGGCTGCTGGGACTGTAAACTTCCTCTTTGTGCTTTCTCTGGAAGTCCAATTCTTGATCTCTCTTTTCCAGCAGCCCACCAGCATTTATTGGTTTATAATCTAATAGTTTTTTGTTTTGTTTTGTTTGTCAGTCGTGGGGCTTGAACTCTGGGCCTGGGTACTGTCCCTCAGCTCTTCAGCTCAAGGGTAGCGCTCTACCACTTGAGCCATAGTGCCACTTCCAGTTTTCTGGTGGTTAATTGGAGATAAGTGTCTCATGGACTTTCCTACCCTGGCTGGTTTTGAACCAAGATCCTCAGATCTCAGCCTCCTGAGTAGCTAGGATTACAGGTGTGAGCCACCAGTGCCCGCTATAATCTAATTGTTGTAATCCTATATTTAAATTCACTTAATTCAAGAGAAGGTTGTTTAATTTTTTTTTTCTATAGGAGAATAGGCCTGTGAAATAGGTGCATCCTATATGTTTGAAAGTCTATAATTCTATGTATTATGAGGCACTTGTTAGGTTTATTACTAAATATGTTGTGTATGTGAAATGGATGGCCACAATTATTTTACATACTGATGTAATGTAATTACTCATGAAATACATGAGTTACCTAATTTGTTAAAGATAGCTAGCAAAAATAGTTATCTTAACATTTACTTGTAGCATAGATGCTGTTAACTTTTAAGTCCACATTTGCTTTTAAATTTACTAATTATACTTAATTCATTATGTACAACTTAATGGTTATGGAATTCTTTCTTCATTTGCTAGAATGGTGAACACAGAAATCGAGGTGCACGTTTGAAAAGAGATGGGCCTGGCAGCCAGTAAGGAGGACACGTTCTCTTGACTCTTAAGTTTAATACAGTTCTAATGGAATGCTTTAAAAATTAGTCTTACTTACAGATGGTAAATAGTAATAACCTATAGTTGTACTTTGTTTTCTGTAGACTTAACTCCTCCAAATTATTCTTTAGGTATACTAGAGCAGCTAGACACTTATTATAAATGGCTAGTCGTTTTTTAGCTTTTTGAATATTGTCTCATGCCAACTAAGAGAATCAGTCTCACTCTGCGGGAGACTGGTTGGTATGGGAGCAGCCATGGCCCCGCCTCACCTGAAGTCACAGCTGCAGGTGGCTGGTCTAGCCCCTCTTATAGGTGTGAGCACATTCATTCCGGCTCATATCCACAAAAAACACACTGTGCAAGTCTCCTGTCCGAGTGTTGGTAGTGGGTGAGTGAGCGGGAGAGAGAGAGCCTTCAGGCCTAAGACCGGTCCCGGCCAGCTGGTGCTGGGGCCCTGGCCTGGGGTCGATGTGGGCCTCAAGAGGGATCTTTCCGTGAAGCTAGGTGCTGATACCTGCTCTGTGGGTTGCAGATTGGAGTTCATATGTAGACTAAGTCTGAACAGAAGCCCTAGGTTGTAGTTTACTTCCTACTCTGTGGGTTGCAGATTGGAGTTCATATGTAGACTAAGTCTGAACAGAAGCCCTAGGTTGTAGTTTACTTCCTACTCTGTGGGTTGCAGATTGGAGTTCATATGTAGACTAAGTCTGAACAGAAGCCCTAGGTTGTAGTTTACTTTAAATACTTTGTATTTTATTTTGCAGTGGTAAGGTTTGAGTCTAAGGCCTCGCTGTGCTAAATGTGCTACCACAGAGCCATACCCCAGACATTAGTACTAGGTTTTAATCTGCTGTTGATGACCATGGTAATTTGTACTTCCTTTTCATACTTTAGTCAAGCTTGCTTAAATGTCTTTGCAAAATTTTTGCCAGTTTGAACAAGGCTAGAACTTAGTCCTGGGGAGCCAAATTACTGGATTTAAAACTGATAATCTGTTAGAATACATGCCCACTTCTGTGATCTATTGATTGGGAAGAATGTGAGTTGTAAAAATTGAGAATCAATTCAAAATTTGAAAACCCTTAAATCTTAACTAACATATAAGATTAAAAATAGAGAGTATCTCTCTGGGAATAGAACCTATAACTGAACATTATTATATTAAACATAAATTAGTACTCAGGATTGATGTACAGACATACATGCAAATGTTGGTCAAGATGCATAGATTCTTCTGTCTGCTGAAGATATTTTTTGTATTTGTTCCTGAAATAATAAAAATATTAGGAATATTTTAGTTTTCATAGTTCTAATAAACCATGATTTTTCTAACCTTTAGCAGTTGACTAAGATGGAAAATATTTTATTTTTAAATTTTATTATTTGTTTATTTTTGAACTCAAAGCCTGGGTGTTATCCCTCAGATTTTTTTCACTCAAGGCTGGTGCTCTGCCGCCTGACTCACACCTCTGTTTTTTTGTTGGTTTATTGGAGATAGGAGTCTCGTGGATATTCATGCCCCAGCTGTCTTCAAACAGCAGGCCTCAGATCTCAGCCTCCTGAGTGGCTAGGATGACAGGTGTGAGCCTCTGGTGCCCGGCTCCTTTCATTGCTTTTTGAGACAGGGTTTTTGCATGTAGCACACACTGACTTTGAACTGAACTCTCCAGCCTCAGCATCCTGAGTGCTGGATAATAAGCATGTGCTACCCGCATGCCTGGAAAATTCCTTACTCCTTACAAGTCTACACTTAAAAGTAAAATTTGATTTTGATCATGTTTGCTTTCCAGGCATGCAGAGAATTTAGTAAGGAGTATTGGAAAGGATAAAGATTCAAGGAGGAAGGTAAGAAGTCTCTACTGAGAACATGTGGGTTTTACTATGTAAGATTTGCCCTGTGTCTTAGTTGAGTTTCCCTTGGGAACAGAGCTGAAGACAGGCATCTACAAATAACGTACATAAGTGCGATGCCTCAGCACACCTGAGACTCACTTTGAATTAGAAGAGTCAAACAGATTGAAAATAAGACTGGCAAAAAGAATGAACTTGGAAGACAGCTGGAGGGGCTACGCTAAGGCCGGACAAAATAGACCTGGAGACAGAGGGTGTATTTCACAATAACCAAGTAATTTGTGAAGCAAGAAGATATAACACTTTCAATGAATGCAAACCTAATGAGAGCCCCAACATTTAAGAAGCAAAAGTTGACAGAATTGAAGGGAAAAAACAGTTTACGGCACTGGAGACTTTAGCCCTTCCGTTTGAGGACTAGTAGAGCTGGCTAATGAGGCCGGCAGTGAGAAACCCCGCAGTAGCAAGCATCTTTGCACAGAGGGCTCCAGCTCCTCTGGCTCTGTGTCTAGTGCACACCTGTGTTCCCCTCCTCACGGTGTTTCCCTGTTGTAAGTTACCTTGTGAAATTGTGTTGATGTCCAGTGAGAACTGTAACAAGTGCTAGGTTTTTTACATTGCATATAAACAGTACTCTTTTGTTGTTGGTGGTGGTGGTGGTCGTGGGGCTTGAACTCTGGGCCAGGGCTGTCCCTCAGCTCTTCAGCTCAAGGTGAGCATTCTACCACTTGAGCCACAGCGCCACTTAAGAGTTTCACAGACTTTCCTGCCTGGGCTGGCTTTGAACTTCGATCCTCAGATCTCAGCCTCCTGAGTAGCTAGGATTACAGGTGTGAGCCACTGGCGCCCAGCTAGTGCTATTTTTTTTTACACTCTGGGTCTGGGCGCTGTCCCTCAGCTCTTCAGCTCAAGGCGAGCACTCTGCCACTTGAGCCACAGCGCCACTTCTGGTTTCCTGCCGGGGCTGGCTTTGAACCGTGTTCCTTAGATCTCAGCCTCCTGAGTAGCTAGGATGACAGGCAGGATTATAGGCCTGTGAAATTGGTGCCCAGCTGGTCTTTATTTTTTTATATTGTCTTAAATTACTATGGTAAAAATTGTTTTCATCGTTTTGGTTATTTTTTATTTCTTACTGTAAGGTGATGTACAGAGGTGATGTACAGATGCACCTTTCTTTCTGGACAGGGTCACCCTTCGCTCCCAGTTCTCCCTTCCGGTCCTCACTCACAAGTCAAGTAGCTCATGTTCAGCATGGTGTCTGGTGTTCATCATGGTTTTCCAGAAAGATTTTTGACTCAGGGTCTTGTGTCATTCAGGCAGACTGGCCATCTCCTGCCTCTGCCTCACGAACGGCGCACTGCCCCATGCACACGCCACTTGGCCAGCTTAGATTATCTAAAAGAATAACCGTAGAAGGGCCACGGGATTCGAGCTTATTACCAAAGACTTTTTTCTAGTGTTTGGTTTTGTGTGGTAGATAATGTGGCAGACATATTTTGAATTTTATTTGATTGTTTCAGAACTCTTGATCTTAGGTCATCATTTGGTGCTGCATTTCCCTGGCTCTTTAGTCTGATTGGCAGTCTTTTCTGTGAAGTAGGTCACATGTCTGGCCATTGGGCTGCGGATCAGATTTCTTCCTTATTTTGGCTGGTCTTGGGGATTGAACTGAGGGTCTTGTGCTTGCTGCTCTTGCTTGTTCTGCTGGCACTCTACCACTTGAGTTGTACCTCCGTCATAACCTTTTCATGATTATTTTGGAGACAGAGTCTTGTGGACCCTTCTGCCTTGAAAACTTGTAAGTCCAACATGCATCTTCCATCATGCTGTGCAGGCTCTGTGTAGGGGTTATTTTCTTTTTTCTTTTTCTTTAAAAAAATTTTTTTTGGGGTCCGGTTGTGGGCCTGAACTCTGGGCCTGGGCGCTGTCCCTCAGCTCTTCACCTCAAGACTAGCGCTCTACCACTTGAGCCACAGCACCACTTCCAGCTTTTTTTTTTCTGCATATGTGGTGCTGAAGAATCGAACCCAGGGCCTCATGCATGCAAGGCAAGCGCTCTACTACTGAGCCATATAGAGGGTATTTTCATTTTTCAGAGGTAATGGCTGAGGCACAGAGGGGTTCAGTCACTTGCCCTAAGTCACACAGTTACCAGCCACAAAGCACCTGTTTCACAGGCTGCTCCTGACTGCTGATCTTGGCCCCTCCCTGGGAGAAGCTGGGTGGGGACCCAGGGGCTGCCGCTGCCCTGTCTCCTGGCTGACTATTGTATCCTCTGTCCTCCAGCGAAGCCGGGAAGAGGGTGCCTCACTGTGGACGCTGCCTCAGCACCAGGAAGGGGAAGAACCAGTGGTAAGAGTGCCTCTCATGTTTTCATAACTCCACCAGGCACAAGCCTGCTCATTTGACTAGTGGGCAAGTCCCATAGAATCCTTCTAGACAAAGGACTTTCCCACTTGTACTTACTTGAGAGCCCTGGGCTGGTGGAGGTTGGTCCTGTTGACAGGCAGAGGGAAGGAAAGGATGGAGGTTGGGGGGCGGGGAGGAACAGGGGAGGAGCAGCGACCATGTCCATGCTGGTGTGCCTGGCCTGGAAGAACCCTGAGGGACTTGCAGGGGGGGAGAGGAACAGGGGAGGAGCAGCGACCATGAACATGCTGGTGTGCCTGGCCTGGAAGAACCGTGAGGGACTTGCAGGGGGGAGAGGAACAGGGGAGGAGCAGCGACCATGAACATGCTGGTGTGCCTGGCCTGGAAGAACCGTGAGGGACATGCAGGGGGGAGAGGAACAGGGGAGGAGCAACGACCCTGTCCATGCTGGCGTGCCCGGCCTGGAAGAACCCTGAGGGAGGTGCAGGGGAGGAGCAGCGACCATGAAAATGCTGGTGTGCCTGGCCTGAAAGAACCCTGAGGGAGGTGCAGGGGAGGAGCAGCGACCATGTCCATGCTGGTGTGCCTGGCCTGGAAGAACCCTGAGGGAGGTGCAGGGGGAGAGGAACAGGGGAGGAGCAGCGACCGTGAACATACTGGTATGCCTGGACTGGAAGAACCCTGAGGGACGTGCAGTGGGGAGAGGAACAGGGGAGCTGGTGTGCCTGGCCTGGAAGAACCGTGAGGGACGTGCAGGGGGGGAGAGGAACAGGGGAGGAGCAGCGACCGTGAACATACGGGTGTGCCTGGCCTGGAAGAACCGTGAGGGACGTGCAGTGGGGAGAGAGAGGAACAGGGGAGGAGCAGCGACCATGTCCATGCTGGTGTGCCTGGCCTGGAAGAACCCTGAGGGAGGTGCAGGGGGAGAGAGGAACAGGGGAGGAGCAGCAGTGGAACTGGGAGCAGAGGGGGTTTTTCCTAAGACACCTGAGAGCCGGGTGTCAGGGTGTGCTGGTGTCCTTGTAGTGAGGAGGTCCAGGTGTTGTGGGTACAGGTGAGAGCCGGGTGTCAGGGTGTGCTGGTGTCTCCTAGTGAGGAGGTCCAGGTGCTGTGGGTACAGGTGAGAGTCGGGTGTCATGGTGTGCTGGTGTCCCTGTAGTGAGGAGGTCCAGGTGCTGTGGGTACAGGTGAGAGTCGGGTGTCATGGTGTGCTGGTGTCCCTGTAGTGAGAAGGTCCAGGTGTTGTGAGTACAGGTGAGAGCCGGGTGTCATGGTGTGCTGGTGTCTCCTAGTGAGGAGGTCCAGGTGTTGTGAGTACAGGTGAGAGTCGGGTGTCATGGTGTGCTGGTGTCTCCTAGTGAGGAGGTCCAGGTGCTGTGGGTACAGGTGAGAGCCGGGTGTCATGGTGTGCTGGTGTCCTTGTAGTGAGGAGGTCCAGGTGTTGTGGGTACAGGTGAGAGCCGGGTGTCATGGTGTGCTGGTGTCCTTGTAGTGTGGAGGTCCAGGTACTTCCATTTGTCTCCTGTAAAAGGGTGGGTACAGAGCAGAAGAGCAGCCCTGGTTTATCTGGCTCACATTGATTTGTCATGTAGTGTTGGTCTAATGTTGTGCCGAAGTGACCGTGTCTGTCTGTGTTTCCTCTTGTACTCACTGGTCAAGTACCTGGCACACTAGCAGGAACTGTAGTGAATGAATTCTGGGTGAATGAATTGTTCCAAATCCTGGCTAGAAATAGTTCATGAGCATGTCACTGGTACCTACTGAGCTTGGACATGAATAAGAAGCTTTGGAGGTATGCAGACATCTACCCGCTGTCATCTTACTTCAAGTAAGAAGTGACTTTGCTGGGTACAATGGTTTGTGCCTGTAATCCCAGCTAGCCAGGAGGCAGAGATGAGGAGGATCATGGTTCTAGGCCAGTCTAAACAAAAATTTAGTGAGACTCCATCTCAACCAGTAGCTTGCTGTAATAATATGTGTGCTTATCATTCCCAGCTAAGCATGGGAAGATGTAAGGAGGATCTCAGTCTGTCTGAGGCTGGCTGCCAGCTCGGCCCTATTTGAAAAACAACCTAAAAGCCAGCATCACTAACAGGATGGGCGCTGCCCGAGAAGTGCCAGCCCTGAGTTCAAACTCAAGCACCAGAAAAGTGACTCTTAATCTTCATGTGTCCACATCTGCGGGCATGCATGTGTGTGCACTAGTGTGTGCGTGCACACGAGTGTGCATGTGTACGCATGCATGTGTGTCTGCATGCACGTGTGCACGTGTGTGTGTACTGTACTGAGGATGTAGTTCGGGACCTTGTGCTTCCTGGTCAGGTGCCATACCACTAGAGCAGTGCATGCAATCTTTGGTTTTTAGTTTGCTTTTTGGATAGCCTTGTGCTGTCAGTACCTGGGCTGGCCTTGAACTGCAGCGCTTCATTCTCCACCTCCAGGTAGCTGGGATTGCTACCTGGGCTTTCCTCATTGTGTTGCCCCGACCGCCCTACCCCACAGTGCCTAGCCCACCCTCCCACCTCAGCCACCGGGTAGCAGGTGTGCCACGGCACTTGCCTCAGTTTCCTTTTTTTTTTTTTAGCCCCTCCATTGTTTTCCCCCTACCATCCCCTCCCTCCCTCCCTTCCCCGAAGTTCTTTTTTTTTAGTGATTACATGATTTCTAAGTCACAAGTTCATTCTAACTTTCCTGGAGCAAATTGTCTATCACAGTTTCCTTTTAATTAACTTTGCTTCAGTGCTAGAGGTTGAACCTAGGATCTCATGTACGCTAAGTCAAGTCTCTGTCCCCAAGCTGCCCCTACCCCTGGTGTCTTAAGAGTTTTACGTTTATGGAGAAATTAAGCAGACATCCGTCATAGATCCTGTTACCCTGCCTTGCCCCCACACCCGTTTCCTTTATTATGAACTTGTGCATTATTTCTCTTACATTGGTTACAATTGACAAATGTCCACGGCTCAGCAGGTCTGCCGCTGGGTCGAACGTTCTGTGCCTTTAGACAAATGTGTGACTTGTGTCATTCAGAGTGATCCAGAGCCCCGAAATTCCTCTCTGCTCCGCCTCCCTCTCAGGCTCCTCACTCCCATCTTTTTCATTGTCTCCCAAGTGTTATCTTTTTCAGAATGTCGTCAAGTTGGAGCCATGCAGAGTCTGTCACATGGGGATGTGTAATGTGTGCTTTGGAGCCTTCCATGTCTTGGCAACTTCTTTCTTTTCTTTTCTTTTTTTTTTTTGGGTCCAGTCGTGGGGCCTGAACTCTGGACCTGGGCGCTGTCCCTCAGCTCTTCAGCTCAAGGCTAGCGCTCTACCACCTGAGCCACAGCGCCACTTCTGGCTTTTTTCTTTTTGCTTATGTGGTGCTGAGGAATCGAACCCAGGGCTTCAGGCATGCAAGGCAAGCACTCTACCAATGAGCCACCTTCCCAGCCCCGCTTCTTTCTTTTTGGTGCTGAGTCATATTCTGGTACCTGGTAGACCATTATCTGCTTTAGGATATCTTGGTTGCTTCTGGGTTTAGGCACCTGTGCACGTTGGTGTGTAATTTCTCTGTGTTTGGTCACAGATATCTTCTCACTTAGGTGGATAACAAGTAGCATGGCTGCTGGAGTGTGTGGGGTCTATCTACGTGGTTTCCTAAGTCACTGCCAGACCAGCTCCTCTTGTATTCAAACTGGCTCTGTTGCTTCGTGTTCCTACTGACATTTAGTGTGTCTAAGGATAAGGTTTTGGGCATTCTAATCTGTGTATAGCGTATCCCAGTTTTATTTTGCATTTCTCTGATATGATGTCGAATGCCTTTTCTTATATTTACACACCATCTACTTATACATCTTAGTTGATAAGGTGTTTTTAAGGTCACTGGTTCATTTTCTTTGTGTGTGTCTGTGAGTGTGTGTATATGCCAGTACTGAGGCTTGAATTCAGGGCCTTCTGCTCTTAACTTTTTTGCCCAAGACTGGCACTGTACCAGTTGAGCCACACTTCTGCTGCTGGTTTTGTGCTTACTAATTGGAGATAAGAATCTCTATCCGCAGATTTCAGCCTCCTAAATAGATGTGAGCTATCAGTCCACAGCGCCCTTTTTTTTCCTTGGGCTGTTTACTTTCTTACCATTGAGTTTTAGGAGATCTTTTGCATTTCTGGAGAATACTTTCTCTCATCTATGGCCCATCATTCCTTTCTCTTGACATAGCTTTCATAGAATATGTTTTTCATATTATAATTAAGTCCAGTTTACCAATTTTTCATTTTATGGATTGAACTGTAATCCATGTTATATCTGAAAAGGCGCCACAGTCATCAAGGATTTTTGCTGAGTTATCTTATGGGAATTTTAGGTGTAGGATCCATTTTAAGTCAATTTTTGTGACTTTTGCATGTGGCTGCCCCGTTGCGGCCTGCTCCATACTGTCTTCATTTCTGTAGTCTTGTCCTGACATCAAGCTGTGTCAGTATTATGTTGACTGTTCTGTTTGGTTGTCTCTCTTAGCCAACTTTAGAGTTGCCTTGTTGTTTCCCACAAAGCAACTTGCTGGCCCAACCAAAAGGCTGGGGGTGCAGTACTCCCTGGTGAGCGGGCAGGGTACTGAGCCTTTCTGGCCACAAACTTGGGATTCTTCTTCATTTATGTAGTTCTTTCTCAAACCACAGCGTGGTTGTCTGCTCTCGTAGATTTTTTTTTTTTTTGGTCGGCCGTGGGGCTTGAACTCTGGACCTGGGCGCTGTCCCTCAGCTCTTCAGCTCAAGGCGAGAGCTCTACTCCTTGAGCTACAGCGCCACTTCTGGTTTTCTGGTGGTTTATTGGAGATAGGAGTCTCACAGTCTTTCCTGCCCGGGCTGGTTTTGAACCGTGATCCTCAAATCTCAGCCTCCTGAGTAGCTAGGATTACAGGCGTGAGCCACCAGCGCCCAGTGAAAGGCCGTGAGTATTTGAGGTTGATGTGTTAGTATAAATGGTTTTGTGTTTTAATTTTGTATTTCACTAGTTCATTGTTTATAGAAAGCAGTAGACTTTGATCTGCTAATCTTACCAACTTCCAAGAAAACCTTACCAACTTCCAAGAAATTTGTTCTTTCTTTGTTTTCCATTTGTTTTGATTTTCAGCGCAGTTGTATCTGTAAGTAAAGAATTATTTCTTTCTTCTCAGTCAGTATACCTTTTTCCTGTTCTTGTTCGCTTTCCTTAGCTAGAACTTTCAGCACAATGTCAGGAAGAATTGGTGGGAGGAAAATTCTTGCTTCATTCCTGATCTTAGTGAGAACACTTGGGAGTTTCTCTCTTCAGACTGGGAGCCTCTTACCTAAAGCCTTCCTCCTTACTGGGATTACAGGTGTGACTGGCTGGCCTCCAGACACAAAACTCTTCATCTTCTTCTCTCAGTCAGGCATGAATGTGTGAGCCACTGTGTCTGCCCTGGGATTTTTATTTTTCAATAAAATAAAATTTCAGTTTTAAAGTTTAGATCATATAGGAAATATGAGTATTTCTTTGTAGAAATGACCTTCATGTTTTTTTAAAGTGTGTTTAATTAAAATACAATGGTTTACATTTTATGGTATAAAGTGTGATGTTTTCATATATTTACATTGTGGAATTATTAAATCATGCTACAGATTATCTTAAGACCTTTTGTATTGTTTAACTTTTTGTGATTTGAAGCATGTGTGAGTCTTCCTCCATGTTTTTGTTCACCCACCTCAGCTCCTTATAAGGAGGTCATGAATGTGTTCTTATTAACAACTGAAGAGCTGTGGATGTCAGTAGCTTATGGTTGTAATCCTGCCTCCTCAGAAGGCTGGGATGTGAGGATTATGGTTGGAAGCCAGCCTGGGCAAACAGGCTGGAGACTTATCTCCAATGAGCCAGTAAAAAGCCAGACGAGCAGGCGTGGTTTGATTGAGTAGTAGTGCCCTACAGGAGTGAAAAAAGCTGGAAAGAGGATAAGGCCCTGAGATCAAGCCACAGCACTGACACAGAAAGAATTATTGTTGATTTGCTGAGTTTTATCAAGAAGGTGTGCTGAGATGTTGATAGATGTTTTCCTACCCCTATTGATATGATTATGTGATTTTTAACTTGTGGATTGATGGATTCTAATTAATCAATAATATAATGAATGATTATATTTTGAGATGGGGCCTTTTTGTGAAGCCAGCCAGGCCTTGAACATGGGATCCTCCTGCCACAACTTCCCAAGTACTGAGTCGTAGAGATGCACCACCATACCTAGCAGATTCTATTGAGTTTTGAGTGTTTAACTAACTTTGTCTAGTATAAATCCCAACTGGTCTATGTAGATAATTATTATTTTATTATTTTTTTTTGTCGGTCGTGGGTCCTGAACTCTGGGCCCGGGCGCTCTACCACTTGAGCCACAGCTCCACTTTGGGCTTTGTCTGCTTATGTGGTGCTGAGGAATTGAACCCAGGGCCTCATGCATGCAAGGCAAGCACTCTACCACTGAGCCACCTTCCCAGCCCCTGGATAATTATTTTTTGGTCAATTGTAGGGTTTGAACCTGAGTTCCAGGGCGCTGTCCCTGAGCTCTTTTGCTCAAGGCGAGCGCTTTATCTTATTGGAGATAAAAGTCTCATGGGGACTTTCCTGCCTGGGTTGGCTTTGAACCGCGACCCTCAGATCTCTGCCTCCCGAGTAGCTAGGATGACAGGCCTGAGCCACTGCGCGCGGCTTGAGGACTGTTGCATGTACATTTATAAGACATGCCGGTCTGTGGTCTTCCGTTCTCACGGTGTCTAGGCTTGTGGCATTCGGCTGGTGTTGGCCTTACTGAAGCCCCTCTGCTTGTGTCCCAGGATACAGTTGCAGAGCACTGCGCCACCCCCTCCTCCAGGAGGGCAGAGTTGGCAGAAGGCACCGTTGTGAAGGCCTGCTAGCACCCACTAACCTGGGCTGGGGTTTGTTTTTTTGTTTTGTTTGTTTTCAGAAGGCTTTTAACAGTTGAGTCAATTCCTTTGTGAGATACAGACCTATACATATTCTTTCTTTTCTCTCTTTCCAGGTGTAAATTAGGTTATCAAATTTGTGGGCACAGAATTACTCTTGGTACTCCTTAGATATCTTTGGGGTATCCCCGGGATCTGTAGTGATGTCTTTTCTTTTGTTTCTGGTTCTCATCATTTGGGTTCTTTGTTTTTTCTCCCAGTTAGCTGAGCAAGGGGTTTATAGGTTTATTGGTATTTTCAAACACACAAAATGAATAATCTACCTGTTTAGAGGCAGTGAGGTATCTTTACTAATACTCAGAGTTTACAGGTATAGAGGGTGTCATGATGGATAAGTTTTATGACCTTGTTTGTAGCATGGCATTTTGCTGGAGGTGAAAGTAGTGTAACTGGGTACTTCGCTGGTCTTGCTCCTGAGCTCTGAGTCTGTGCTCCGTCTTACACGCACTGTGTCCATCTGCCCTGAGTTTGTTCTCTCTCCTCTGCCTACCTTTAGATGACAAATGTATCTGCTCCATATCGTGGGATGGTTTTTCTTTTTCCCATCATGGTGGCCTGTCTACCAGCTCTGTGGTCTCCAGCCCTGCCCCCCTGCTCCTCCTGTCTTTCTTGGCCATAGGGCAGTACAGTGGCTCCATCACAGCTCCCCCACCTCTAGGATGAAGCTGCAGTTCCTCTGACTGGCCAGGGAGTTGTTCGGAGTGTCGGCTGCAGCTGGTGGGCAGCTATCTGGATTCTGAACTTGGATGTGGTATGGCCGAGTTGCTTTCCTAGAAAGGTACCTCTGAACTCCATGTGAATCAAGAGGCATGTGTGGTACCAGAGAGCCAGGCTGAGGGTGGCAGGATGGAGGGAACTCTGGCCTAGGGAGATTGGCATGTCGGATGGGCAGGAAGGAGGCCTAGAGGGTCCAGTGGTGTTTGTGATCATAGGGTATGTGGAGCGAGAGTCCCAGCAAGCAGCCTGTGGATAGGGCAAGTGCACCTAAGAGAATAGCAACTTTAGGAAATTGTATTTCTTTTGTGGTACTTGGATTTGAGCCGAGTAGGCAAATACTCCCCCTGAGCTAGCCCTCCAGCCCTTTTTTTTTTTTTTTTGTATTTCAGTGCAGGCCTGGGCTGGCCTGGGACCCCTGGTCCTCTTTCTTCTGCCTCCTGAACGTCTGGGTTACAGGTGTGTGCCCGTGCTAGACAAAGTAGTTTCAGAATCATCCATTTGCCTGGGTTCTGCAGTGCGGCTACTCGGTTTTCCTAGCAAACCCTACTTACCACATGAGGCCCCAGAGGAGATCTCTGGGCCACCACCAGGCCTGACCCAGCATCACTGCGGGACTCGAGAGGACTCGCGCTTCACTTCAGTGCCCAGCATGTGCCACGGCGGGGTGCACACCTAGGGCCTGTCTGTCTGCTCCCTGTTCCTGTCGGGGTGCACACCTAGGGCCTGTCTGTCTGCTCCCCGTTCCTGTCGGGGTACATACAAGGGCCTGTCTGTCTGCTCCCTGTTCTTGTCGGGGTGCACACCAGGGCCTGTCTGTCTGCTCCCTGTTCCTGTCGGGGTACATACAAGGGCCTGTCTGTCTGCTCCCTGTTCCTGTCGGGGTACATACAAGGGCCTGTCTGTCTGCTCCCTGTTCCTGTCGGGGTGCACACCAGCGCCTGTCTGTCTGCTCCCTGTTCCTGTCGGGGTGCACACCTAGGGCCTGTCTGTCTGCTCCCTGTTCCTGTCGGGGTGCACACCAGGGCCTGTCTGTCTGCTCCCTGCTCCTATGCCCAGCATGTGCCACGGCGGGGTGCCCACCAGGGCCTGTTTGTTCCTGTGCCCAGCACGTGCCACGGTGGGGTGCACACCAGCGCCTGTCTGTCTGCTCCCTGTTCCTATGCCCAGCACGTGCCACGGCGGGGTGCACACCAGGGCCTGTCTGTCTGTCTGCTCCCTGCTCCTGTGCTCAGCACGTGCCACGGTGGGGTGCCCACCAGGGCCTGTCTGTCTGCTCCTGTGCCCAGCACGTGCCACGGCGGGGTGCACACCAGGGCCTGTCTGTCTGTCTGCTCCCTGCTCCTGTGCTCAGCACGTGCCACGGTGGGGTGCACACCAGGGTCTGTCTGTTCCTGTGCCCAGCATGTGCCACGGCGGGGTGCCCACCAGGGTCTGTTTGTTCCTGTGCCCAGCACGTGCCACGGCGGGGTGCCCACCAGGGCCTGTCTGTCTGTCTGTCTGCCCCTGTGTTCAGCACGTGTCACGGCGGGGTGCCCACCAGGGCCTGTCTGTTCCTGTGCCCAGCATGTGCCACGGCGGGGTGCACACCAGG
Organism: Dipodomys ordii; assembly: GCF_000151885.1. NCBI lineage: Eukaryota > Metazoa > Chordata > Mammalia > Rodentia > Heteromyidae > Dipodomys > Dipodomys ordii. The sequence continues at coordinate 837,369 of NW_012267389.1, forward strand.
GCCTGTCTGTCTGCTCCTGTGCCCAGCACGTGTCACGGCGGGGTGCACACCAGGGTCTGTCTGTTCCTATGCCCAGCACGTGCCACGGCGGGGTGCACACCAGGGCCTGTCTGTCTGTCTGCTCCCTGCTCCTGTGCTCAGCATGTGCCATGGTGGGGTGCACACCAGGGTCTGTCTGTTCCTGTGCCCAGCACGTGCCACGGCGGGGTGCCCACCAGGGCCTGTCTGTCTGTCTGCTCTCTGTTCCTGTGCCCAGCACGTGCCACGGCGGGGTGCACACCAGGGCCTGTCTGCTCCCTGCTCCTGTCCCTGCTGGTGGCCACTCAGGTGTGCCTTGCACGTGGATCTGTGGCAGTGGAGGCAGAGCCTGGACGGTCACTTGCGCTGCTGTTTGTTGTTGACAGTACAGATGGCATGTTCCATAAAGCGGGGAGTAAGGTCACGGAGATACACCGGTACGACATATTGCAGTTCACTTGTACATTATTTTCCTCAAAAGATTTGTTTATAACCATTTCTATCACATATGTAAGCTAATAGGGTATTTTATTCCTCTATTTTTCTCCTCCTCTTTCCCTTTTGAACTTTTCTGTGTGTGCAGGACTTGAACTCAGGGCCTTGGCTCTGCCCCTGAACTTTTGTTCAAGGCTAGGGCTCTACCCCTTGAGCCACAGCTCCACTTCTAAGTTTTTCCTGAGTAGTTTGTTGAAGATAAGAGTCTTTCAGACTGTTTTGTCCAGTCTGGCTTCAAAACATGATCCTCAGTTCTCAGCCTCCCGAGTAGTTAGGATTACAGGTGTGAGTCACCAGCACCTGGCTTGAATTTTTTATTTTTGATAATTAAGAAATATTTATTGGGCTGGGAATGTGGCTTAATGGTAGAGCACTTGCCTAGCATGCATGAAACCCTGGATTCAATTCCCGAGTACCACAGAAGCAGAAAAGGCCAGAAGTGGTGCTATGGCTCAAGTGGTAGAGTGCTAGCCTTGAGCACAGAGAGGCTTAGGGACAGTGCCCAGGCCCTGAGTTCAAGCCCCAGGACTGACAAAAAAATTGTTTTTAAAATTATTTATTGATAGTACTGGGATTTGAACTCAGAGCCTTTTGCTTGCTTGGCAAATGCTCTACCACTTCAGCCAGGCCAAGCATTAAACTTGTATGTATTAATGTGAATACTGTACGTTTGATGCATGTATTTATGGTATACTGCTTAAATCAGGTTAAATTCTCAAGTATTTATTACTGGTTTATGTTGAAACTTTCACTATCCTTCTAATATTTTGGAATGCTTTAGTATATTGTTACAAGGACGTTACTTTTATAAATATATTATAAAATCAGTAATATCAAATGAGTCTCAGAAAATATACTTGTTTCTAACCTTGAAATATTTAAGTTTATAATTAAATTTGTTTCCTGCTTAATTTATGCCCCCAGGAAATTGAAAAGGAAGCCAGTGATTTACAGAATGCTGGGCCTGATGAAATTTCAGCCAATTTTGAAGATGATTTTGAAGTATGTATAAAAGTTATTTTTTTTGTTTGTTTTGGTCAGTTGTGGGGCTTGAACTCTGGGCCTGGGTGCTGTTCCTCAGCTTTTTAAGCTCAAGGTGAGCACTCTACCACTTGAGCCACAGTGCCACTTCCGGTTTTCTTGTGTTTAATTGGAGATAAGAGTCTCACGGACTTTTCTGCCTGGGCAGGCTTTGAACCACAATCCTCAGATCTCAGCCTCCTGAGTAGCTAGGATTACAGGCGTGAGCCACTGGTGCTTGGCCTAAAAGATTTTTCTCAGTTTAACAGTAATTCTTAAAAGTCAGCTTATTTATATATATATATATATATATATATATATATGTATGTATATATATAATTAGGTAACCATTTTTCTCTTTATTGTTCTTAATACTTAATATTGGATAAGGTTTGGTTGAAGTTATTTCCATTAAAGCTGACCAAGATGATGTAGTTAAATGACTTTATAATTAAACTTGTTTTTAAGTGCTTGGCACTCAAGCATGTATATTTATCTAACCATAAGCAGATGCACACGTTCACTCTTAGCACAGATGTTCATCTCTTAGTGTACCTGGCTCTGTATTTTGTGCTTTACTTTTAGAGAGACAAATACAGTGATATTTACAGATTTATAATGTATAACATCAAAATCAGTGAACTTTCTTGGCTATAAGGAGACTTTGCCAATTTCAGATTGTACAGGGTGATATTTTGTTCTGTTGGAGTGTGAACACGTTTGTCTTAAAGAGTGCCCAAATCCTTATCACTGTTTGTAGGATTATGAGGATGACTTTGAAGTTTGTGATGGAGATGATGATGAGAGCAACTATGACCCTGACTCACAAGAAAAAAGTGAGGAACTTCCTCCAGCCCAGAAGAGAGAAATACAAGAAATTCAGAAAGCCATCAATGCAGAAAACGAAAGGATTGGCGAGCTATCTTCAAAACGTTTTCCAAAGCAAAGTCGGATGGAGTACGAAAAGCAGTCCCGGGCAGGTACGTGAGACGGTGGTGATCCCTGGTGTCCAAGAGCCCAGGGGCCGTGTGCGAAGTAGCTTGGGGCCTACCCAGGTGGGCAGATAACAGGACACTGTGCAGCGTGGCGACAGCAGGCCCTGGGTGCTCCCTTCTGCAAGCCATGCGTGGGGGGCATTGTGCCTGGGAAGGGTCACTTTGTAAGGAGGGGCTGCGAGCTGCATCCTGCCCAGCACTGAGGTCAGAGGTGGCTGTGAGAGGCGGACCTGGCCTGCTGCCCCGCTGCTGCCCTGCACAGTCTGCACACGAGCCCTCCTTCCTGGTGGTATCTCCTTGGATTTCCACAAAGGCGCAGGCAGTCATGGGCAGGCGGCTCCCTCAGCACCACAGGGCTCAGAGACGCCACTCACAGGGCGGCCCGGGAGCTTTTGCCAGGCCTGTGCTTCCCCCACATTCTTGGCCTCCAGGCATAAGTTACATGTGAGAGTAAGAATAAATGTTTTTAAGTCATTTAAAGGAAAGCTGGGAAACTTGATAAAATTAGCCCTAAAAATAGCACTAAAGGTAAAATAGAACAGTTATTAAAGTATTAACGAATAGTAGACCGCTTTAAACGATCTTGTAGCCAGTAATGAGCCCATTTAATTATAATTAGCATTTAGCGTAGTATAATCCAAAAATGGGAGTCTGAAAGGGTAGTCATTACTAAGATTTTGTCGCCTGCCTCGAGTTAAACCGCTGAGTGGATAAACATAGCCAGGAGCGCGTCTTGGAGGCCGTGCAAGGGCGCGCCCTCGTTTTGGCTGTGTCGGCGGCCTGAGCTGGACCTACAGTCCCGCGGTGCCCCGCTGTGGGCAGGGTCAGCAGTACTCCACTCGCCTGTTCTGACTTGCCGAGGAGTGGCAAGAGTCCATTCTTAGAGTTCCCATCTTGGCGGATCTAAGAATAACCAGTGTTTGGCATTCATTCCCGACATTGATACTTACGTATCCTTATATATACTTATACATCCGTCAGGACTCACAGTGGCCATGGCCTAGAGCTGCACATAAAGACAGTTTTCAGAGACCTTTTGGGAGAAGATTGTAATTGGAAGTTGTGGTCTCCTATTTTTTAGCTCATTGTTGAAGTGTTGCTGCAGGGTGATTTTAGTGACGCGTTGTTTGTGAGGATCACATTCTGTAGCTCTGTTCTTTCATGTCTGTGCAGTGTGAAATGCCAAGACATTTTGGGGATGTCCACATTTCTTCTTCATCTTCCTCTTCCCTGTAGGTGACTCAGCAGATGGCTCCAGTTTCTCCTTCCTCAACGCTTGTCAGTAGCCTTCTCTGTTTTCTTCTGCTTGCTTGAGTGTTGACACGCCCTCTCTACCAGTTTGTCTGCTAGCTAATTTCCTGACTCCTGGTGGGTCCCAGGAAGCGTTTTCAACCTATCGCTGACTTTTCTCCATAAGCCCTCCCACAGTGTCTGATGTAACTTATCCATTGAAGCTTTGATGGACATTTCTGGTTCCTGCCAGAGTGATCCCCAGCTCCGCGTGGTGTAGACTTAGGGCCCAGGCGTCTCATTGTAAAAACAAAGTGGCTTCTGTCCTCCATGTCAACAGCCAATTGGATGTGACCACTGCTGGCAGGTGTACCTGGTGAAGGCATGAAGCGGTGAGGTCCTGCGTGGTAAACACGAGATAAACACCACCTGGACCTTTTCATTTTCACAGTAAACGGATGAAGGACAGTCAGGTGTATGGTGTGTTATTAATGAGACGTAAGCTCTGCGCTGCATCTGGGTTTATCACGTGACGGAGGGCTGCCAGGTGCTCTGCCCTTCCACGGCCCACAGCGGAGCCGCCTCTGTGCTGTTGGGAAGGTGGCTTCCATCGGGCATCCTTCTCCTCCTCAGCCAGCCTTGTCAGTGGCTTCACCTGCGGCAGCAGCTGCTGCTTCCACAGACAGAGCCTGCTGGCAATGTTTACGTTTTCAGCCCAGGCCTGCCCCTGAGCTGGGTGACAGTCCCTGGCTGCAGTTTGTGGCGCGGCACCCCACCCCGATGCTAGGGAACCCCTTGCTGAAGTCTTCATCTGCTCAGTGTCTTGTGGTGCAGCAAATGACTGAAGCCATTTGCTGTTCATGTCTTCTGCTTACCAGGCCAGTGCCTGTGAGTCCTAGCCAGCCCCCTCATTCACGGCACCTGTCCATCTTAGCCCCCCTCATTCACAGCACCTGTCCATCTTAGCCCCCCTCATTCACAGCACCTGTCCATCTTAGCCCCCACTCATTCACGGCGCCTGTCCATCTTAGCCCCCACTCATTCACGGCGCCTGTCCATCTTAGCCAGCCCCCTCATTCACGGCGCCTGTCCACCTTAGCCCCCCCTCATTCACAGTGCCTGTCCATCTTAGCCCCCATTCATTCACAGCGCCTGTCCATCTTAGCCCCCACTCATTCACGGCACCTGTCCATCTTAGCCCCCCCTCATTCACGGCGCCTGTCCATCTTAGCCCCCCCTCATTCACGGCGCCTGTCCATCTTGGCCAGTCCCTCATTCACAGCGCCTGTCCATCTTAGCCCCCACTCATCCATGGCGCCTGTCCATCTTAGCCAGCCCCCTCATTCACGGCGCCTGTCCATCTTAGCCCCCCCCTCATTCACGGCGCCTGTTCATCTTAGCCCCCACTCATTCACGGCACCTGTCCATCTTAGCCCCCACTCATTCACGGCGCCTGTCCATCTTAGCCAGCCCCCTCATTCACGGCGCCTGTCCACCTTAGCCCCCCCTCATTCACAGTGCCTGTCCATCTTAGCCCCCATTCATTCACAGCGCCTGTCCATCTTAGCCCCCACTCATTCACGGCACCTGTCCATCTTAGCCCCCCCTCATTCACGGCGCCTGTCCATCTTAGCCCCCCCTCATTCACGGCGCCTGTCCATCTTGGCCAGTCCCTCATTCACAGCGCCTGTCCATCTTAGCCCCCACTCATCCATGGCGCCTGTCCATCTTAGCCAGCCCCCTCATTCACGGCGCCTGTCCATCTTAGCCCCCCCTCATTCACGGCGCCTGTCCATCTTAGCCCCCACTCATTCACGGCGCCTGTCCATCTTAGCCCCCACTCATTCACAGCGCCTGTCCATCTTAGCCCCTACTCATTCACAGCGCCTGTCCATCTTAGCCCCCCCCCATTCACAGCGCCTGTCCATCTTAGCCCCCACTCATTCACGGCGCCTGTCCATCTTAGCCCCCACTCATTCACGGCACCTGTCCATCTTAGCCCCCACTCATTCACAGCGCCTGTCCATCTTAGCCCCCACTCATCCACGGTGCCTGTCCATCTTAGCCAGCCCCCTCATTCACGGTGCCTGTCCATCTGAGCCCCCCCTCATTCACGGCGCCTGTCCATCTTAGCCCCCACTCATTCACAGCGCCTGTCCATCTTAGCCAGCCCCCTCATTCACGGCGCCTGTAACTGGCAGCTTGGGGTGCAACAGCAAAGGCAGCATGAATTTTATGTTCCTTCTCAGTGTTGTGGCTAGAAGATTTGTTTTGCCATAGATTATGGCAATCTCAACATAAGGTTTTTAAATTTCCCTGAAGTTGAAAATTCACCATTGCACTTGAGGGAAACCCTTCACGCTTCTCTTTGGCAGCACTAGGATTCCAAGATAGTTGTCTGGAAGCTGACCGTTAGGAAGTGACTGGGTGGGGGTAGCGCCTAAGGGGTGAGTGTGCTGCACAGAGGGGCTTTGTCTCAGAAAGCCCAGGGGAAGCCACCAGGCTTCTCAAAGTAGCATACGTCTAAAACCTAAGATTGACTTATTCTTGGAAGTTTCCACTTAATATCTTCAGACTAATTGACTGCAGGTACTGAAATCTCAGAGAAACCACAGTTAAAGGGTGACTTCCATGTAATCTTTGTGTTTTTAGCAGTAAAAAAAATTGTTTTTCAGGCTGAGTGAGGTGTGGGCTGAAGACCACATCCTTTATCCTTAAGTATTTCTAAGATTCTTAGTGGTGTGATTGGCACATATAAAAGATGATCAGGCCAGGTGCTGGTGGCTCACGTCTGTAATCCTAGCTACTCACTGCTGAGATCTGAGGATCGCGGTTCAAAGCCAGCCCGGGCAGGAAAGTCCATGAGACTCTTATCTCCAATAAACCACTAGAAAACTGGAAGTGCCACTGTGGCTCAAGCAGTAGAGCACTCGCCTTGAGCTAAAGAGCTGAGGGACAGCATCCAAGCCTAGAGTTCAAGCCCCATGACCGACCCCCCCCCCAAAAAAAAAGATGATCAGTAAATCTTGCCTTGTTGTTTGGATGTTTTAGATAAAGTCAGCAAGAGCAGAACTTTAAAATACAGAGGCTGTTTATTGTTATTTATCGTCGGGGACAAAAGACATGAGTATGAGTGTTATGTATGCTTCTAGTTGTTTTAATCTTGATTTGAGTTTTTATTGGGTTAGAAGTAATATTTCATTGTCACAAAACAGCTTTCTTTTCTGTACAGATGCAAACATTTCCCCTTCCAGAACTCCTGTTTGTGGAATTTTTGTGGATTTTGCAACAGCCTCACACCGTCAAAAGAGCCGAAGTCAGGCCCTTAAACAAAAGTAGGTATATTGGAAACTTTGCCAAAGTTGGTTGTGTGTATATGTGGGGTATTACTAAGGATCAGCCTCAGGACTAGTAATTCTTCAGTAATCCTTTTCTTCAACCTGCTTTTCAAAATATATATATATATATATTTTTTTTTTTTTTTGGGTTTGGTCATGGGGCCTGAACTCTGGGCTTGGGCGCTGTCCCTCAGCTCTTCACCTCAAAGCTAGTGCTCCACCACTTGAACCACAGCGCCACTTCCGGCTTTTTTTTCCCCTGCTTATGTGGTGCTGAGGAATCGAACCCAGGGCCTTATGCATGCAAAGCAAGCGCTCTACCACTGAGCCACCTTCCCAGCCCCTAGATATATTTTTATTTGCATTAAAGTTCTCTTGTATGTTCATATGTTGTGCTTAGAGTGCAGGTACTGGCTTCTGAGTACTAGTGCTTGCCATCTAATATCTCCTTGGGCATCCTGGCCAGTTTGGGCTCAGACTAGATTACAGTTACACATTTACAAGTCTGGGGGTCAGAAAGCTGCTAAAGGGTGTGATTCTAGCTCACTTTGTATTGCTCACATTGTATCGATACCATGTCTTCCCTGTCAGGTGAAGAATGAACTGAGGACTGGGACTAAGAGCACTAATGCTAGATAACGTGGGATGCATGCTTGTGTGTCCCAGGACCCTCACACAGATGAGGAGAAAGGATCAGAATCAGCATCTGTTGAGAGACTTACTGTTGTTGTGTTAGTGTAGCATACAGAACAGTTTAAGTGAGGAAAGAACGTCTTTGGCTCATAGTCTCAGAAGTCTCAGGTCATTATGACGGGGAGGTGGGGGGCAGAGTAGCTCCCTCTTGGTGATCGGGAAACCGAACCTCTGCACTGATGGGCTTTAAATGCATGGTGCTTGCCACCCACACACAGAATGAATCTTCCCCATGTAGTTAATCCTCTCTGAAGACGCCTTCAGGGACACACCTCGAGGTGTGCTTTGCTGATCTGATAGGTACTTGATAATCCATTGTATTTGACAATCAAGATAAATCATTGTAGTCTACCCAGGCAGCTTGACACCATTCCTTAAGCCACAGCATCCCACCGGTGACACCAAAAACCCCATATCCCCTGCACCACAAAAAGGCACTTAGTCCATCTCCAAGAGTTTGTAAGGTATTCACAGTTCCAACATTGTGCAAAAGTCCAAGTTCAGAGTCTTATTTCTCAAGACAAACCCTTATCTCTGAACACTTGTTCAATTGTAGTTGTATATTTACATCATGCAGCCGCTCATAGAGAGCAATCCCATTCCAAAAGGGAGGGTCAGAGGCATAGAAAAGAGGAATGAGACCAAAGCAAGGGTGTAACCCAGTAGGGAATGAGGAACCCTCTGCAGTCTGAGTCCTACAGTAGCATAGTACCAGCTTCCTAGGGCTTGGGCAGTCCGAACTCTGCGGCCTTTCCAGCAGCCTGCGTGGCCTTTCTCCTAGACTGGCACCGCCGCTGCCTTGGCTTCCCTTGCAGACATCCTGTGTTCCTGGCCTCTCCTCCATCCCTATGTCCTAGGACTCCATTGTTCCTTAGGCTCCACCCTCACAGTTACCCACTAGGGACAGCCCCAGGGAAGCAGACTAGCTTCCAGTGACCTGGTGACTCTTGTATTTGTAGTTTGCCTGCAAAACTTGCCTCGCATGTACAGTGTCAATGTCTGCCAGCTTGAGCCATATCCTGGCCCACCTGGGCCGTGGCACCCGAATGGATGGGTGTGGGAAACACTTTTATAGATAACCCTTGTCCCTGTTTGAACCTCAGTGTTCCCTTCTTAAAGAAAAGTATTTCAAGTCAGGTGCCAGTGGCTCATGTCTGTAATCCTAGCAACTTATGAGGCTGAAATAGCAGGATTATGGTTCAAAGCTAGCCCAGGTGGGAAAGTCTATGAGACTCTTTGCACCAGCCTTGAGCAGAAAAGCTGAGAGGATGAGGCTCTGAGTTCAAGTGCCTAGACTGGCAAAAAAAGGGAGGAAAAAAGAAGGAAGGAAGGCAGGGAAAAGAAGATTGGGATGATGGAAAGAAGGAGGGAGGGAGGGAGGAAGGAAGGAGGGAGAGAAAGAAGGGAAGGGAAGGCAGGCTGGCATGCAGGAAATATTTCAAATGAGTTAAACCCTTTCTACCTTAGCCCCCCTCTCCATTGATGGAGTTTGGCGGAAGGGAGGACCCATGAGGTATTTTTCCTATTGGTTCAGCACTCGGTTTCCTTTTAATGTCTCTAATCTTTTTAGCCATGCTTTCCTTATCCAAACTTTACATGTGCTTCTTTCTGGGCAAACTGCCAATTTGAATGTTTCTGCTCTACTTCTTGCTTACAATCTTATTGTCAACTGCAAAGAGCAGCCAGCAGTAGGCACGCCACAGCCGGACTCGGGCTGCCTTGCAGCCCCCTGCCGGCTTCATGACCCTATTGCGTTGAAAGTCAGCCTTCCACAGAGTCTCAGGGCCTGGACAATGGAATGTGGACTGGCTCTCGTCCAGTCCCCAATTGAAGTCTTTCTGAAGCCTCCCGAACAGGTTACTCCGCAGCCCTGCCTGCATCTGGTATTCCGGGCAGCCCAGCACCATCCGTTGAGCGCTGCTCAGTGTGTTTTAGGGCTTCTCCAAACTCTCCCACACACCGTTCCCAAAGTCTTGTGAGCCACACCATCCGGTAGTCACAGCAGCTCCCTCACTTCTCCGGTGTCGGACTTCATGACTGTGATGAACATCCAGCAAAGGGAGTGAGGTTCCCTTGATGATGCCAGAGGCCGGTCAGGAGACAGGCCGTGTCCACAGGCTTCTTTCTCATCCCCTGTTAGTTCCTCCGAGCCCAAGGAGAGCCTGTGCTGTGAACTTGGGATTAAAACAATAGAATACATCATCTGACCATAAGGAATTAAACTGAAAATCCCCCCAAGTTACAAAATTAAACATTCTTTTTAATAAGCTATGAGTCAGTGGAGAAATCAAAAGAGGAAAGATCTTAGCCAGGCACCAGTGGCTCACACCTGTAATCCTAGCTACTCAGGAGCCTGGCAGGAAAGTCCATGAGACTCTTAGCTCCAGTGAACCACCAGAAAACCAGAAGTGGCGCTGTGGCTCAAGTGGTAGAGTGCTAGCCTTGAGCTGAAGAGCTGAGGGACAGTGCCCAGGCCCAGAGTTCAAGACCCACCACCAACAAAAAAAAAAAAAGAGGAAGGATTTTCACACTTTCTTGTGTGCTTCCGAGAGTTGAGTCTCACTTTGCATCCTGCCACCGAATCACGTCTTCAGCCCAACACCCTGGACGTTGTGTTGGTCTCGGGTGCCCTGCATTGAGCAAAGACACCACATCACGAGTCAGTGTGGTCTGTTCTTTACATAGTCACTGTACAGCAGCTACTTAGTCATTTTAAACAGCTAGATCCTGCGGGTTCACACTGAAATGAAAGGTAAGTCCTTGCCAGTTACCTCCATCAATTGCTAAGATCCCCTGTTCCTCCTGTGCACATTATTCAGTGTAACTTTCTTTCCAATTTATTTTAAAGGACAAGAAGTACAAAACTGCTTCGGCTTATCGACTTAGATTTTTCATTCACTTTCTCCCTCTTGGATTTGCCTCCAGTAAATGAATATGATATGTATATCAGAAACTTTGGGAAAAAAAATACCAAGCAGGTTAGTACAACATGTGCTTGCTAAGTGACAGAGTGCAAATGAGGTGCACGTTTGTACTGTTGAGAATGTTAGAATTTTGGGGTGGGGAGTGAAGGGTACAGTTTGAAGGAGAAAGGGTACCTTTCACCACATGGCGTTCATTAACTAGAGAGGTGATGTGAGTACACACTCCCCAGGTGTGCTGAGGCCATAGGAGCCCACGGCAGACAGCAGAGGCACGGACCCTTTAGTACAGTGTCACATGCACAGATGATTTATTTAAGGTGAAACAGTGCCAAGTTTGTTTTGGTCTTGTGTTCCTGGTGAGTATATACAGCCATAGTTGTCGACAGAAAAGATTGACAGTGCAGTGACCTCAGTGCTTGTGCTTTCTCTAACTGGACTCACTTGAAGGTCCACGCATCTCCAAGAGCCTTCACTCTTGTCCACAGGCCAGGCTGCTCTCCTGTCTGACTTACATGGCTCCTCCGGCTCCTCCTCCTCTTTCTCTGTCTGCCTCTTTTCTACATAAACCCTGCCAGGGTAACTTACACTGGACTTTATTTTCTTTTCCAGAGTTACTGCAATCCATGATGCAACATTTTCTTCTTTCCAGTAGTGATTTTAGGTTTTAATTACTTAGGAAGTGGTCTGGCTTTGCAATATAAGGTCTGTGAAGTCTGACATCATACTTGCCATTTTTCTTACATATTCCTGATGTGTGTTGACAGCATTCATATCGTCTGTTTGGTATACTCTATGAACAATACTTTCTGAAAGGTCACAACGTGAAGCTGAAGATGTGTCTAGTTTTGCAGCAGCACATTTGCTCTGACCTTGAGTAGATTAGTTTCTTTGGTAGTTTTCCTCACTTTAAGGCAAAATTATCTTTGCTGAAGTAATACTTGTGTGTGTGTGTGTGTGTGTGTGTGTGTGCGTGTGTGCGTGTGCGCGTGTGCGCGTGTGCGTGCACGCGTGCTTGTACTGAGGCTTGAACTCAGGGTCTAGGTCCTGTCCCTTATTTGCTCATAGCTAATGTGTTACCATTTGAACTCCAGCTCCACTTCTGGCTTTTTGCTGGTTAATTGGAGATACAGTCTCAACAGACTTGCCTGTCTTAGCTGCCTTCAAACTGTGTTCCTCAGATCTCAGCCTCCAGAGTATACATAGTTGCTGCTGCTGCTGCAGCCTCCTCCTCCTCCTCCACCTCCTCCTCCTCCTCTACCTCCTCCTCCTCCTTCTCCTCATTATCCTTAAGTAGTTATACAAAGGGGTTCACTTCCCCATGTCAGTTTAAGAGCACAACACATCTTGTTTAATGCATGTACCTTCTAAAAATACAAAAATTGTGGTTCTCCAAAGCTGTATGTTCTGACAAACAACATGTATAGTTTACATGCAGCTGTATATAGTCTTTTCAAATTAAGCTAAATTGTTTACTGTGGTTTTTCTGGAAATACTTTTGAACTTAGGTCTAATTTACCAAAAGTTTGAGATCCAGCAATCTATAGGATCTTTATATTTATGCCGTAATATGGGTTGGCGGTTGTGCTGGTAGTAGGCTTTGACTGTCTTGTGCTCTTGCTCCGCTTGCTTGCCATGGCTAGTCCTTACCACTTGAGCCACACCTCTTCTTTAGCATTTAAATCCTCCAGGTTTCAGCCTCCTGATAGCTAGGATTTTATTTTTATTTATCTTATTTATTTAATGTACTTTTCAGAACTTGAAGGGCTTATGAGTTCATGTGTCTGTCTGTTTAAGTGTCCGGCCTGCCTTGACCAATCACCCTTCCCCATCCTGTCTGCCTTTTCCCCTCAGACTCATCTTGTTTCCCACACATGTTATCACACGTGTGAACTGAGTTCTGGTTCTTTCCCACACATCACATGTACACGAATGCTGTCACACATGTGCACTGAGTACTCTGGCCCGTGACCCCATACATGCCATCACACATGCACACACATGACATCACACGTGTGCGCTGACTACTCTGGCCAGTGACCCCGCGCCTGCCATCACACATGTACTTATAGATTGCCACATGTATGCACTGAGTACTCTGGTCAGTGATCCACACATGCCACCATGCATGTACACATGTACTGGCACACACGTACACTGAGTACCCTGATCAGTGACCTTCATATGCCATCATACATGTACACATGTCCTGACAGATGTGTACACTGAGTATCCTGGTCAGTGACCTACACATGCCATCATACACATACACATGTGATGTCACATGTGTGCAGTTACTCTGGTCAGTGACCCCCACATGGCCATCAAGCAGGTACGCATTTGCTGTCACACGTGTGCAGAGTCCTCTGGTCAGTGACCCCTACATGCCACCATAAATGTACACATGTGCTGTCACATGTGTGTACAGAGTAGTCTTACCAGTGACCCTGCACATGTCACCACACATGTTCACACCTGTGCACTAAGTACTCTGGTCAGTGACCCCACACAGCCATCATGCATACACACATTTGCTGTCACATGTGTACACTGGGTGTCCTCACATTTGCTGTCACATATGTACGGATTTGCTACTACATGTTTATGCATATGCTGTCGTGTGTGCAGTAAGTATTCTGGTTGATGATTCCCACAAATGCTGCGTGCATTGAATATTTTGACTGTTTCCCACACATGCTGTCACACTCACACATATATGTTAGCACGTGTACATTGAATACTTTGGCTGTATTTTTCCCTAATTCACTTTCTCATTCATCCAGAGTAGCTTGGATTATAGGTGTGAGCCACTGTATCTGGCAAAGATACTTATTTTCAACACAAGTGAAAAGAGTGCTAGGCTTGAAACTTTTACACTTTCAGAAAAGGTAATTTTTTTTCAGTAGTGCCAGTGGTTCTGATGTTAAAGCTAGCATCGTATCTCTGTTTTTAAGGCATATGTTCAGTATAATGAAGATAATGTTGAAAGAGACATTCAGACTGAAGACATAGAGACCAGGGAAGTGTGGACCCAGCACCCAGGAGAAAGCGCCCTTGTCTCGGGAGGTAACACTTCTGTGCTCCTGTGCTTTTTAATATAGTTGGTTTGTTTCTTGTTCATTCTAAGTGTTTCTCTTTGGTGTGGTTCTTGGTGTAAGACTGTGGAAATACCCCACTTTTACTAACAAAGATTTGTAAATACAGAGGGAAAAATTCTATACTGCAACCAGCCGCCTCACACTGGACACTTGTACACCACGTGCGCTGAGGCTGGGGGACGGTCCTCATCAGAGTACAATTCTTTCTTTTTTTTTTTTTGGTCAGTCGTGGGGCTTGAACTCTAGGCCTGGGTGCTGTCCCTCTCAGCTCCTCAGCTCAAGGTGCTCTACCACTTGAGTCACAGCACCACTTCTGGCCTTTTCTGTGTATGTGGTGCTGAGGAATCGAACCCAGTGCTTCATGCATGCAAGGCAAGCACTCTGCCACTGAGCCACCTTCTCAGCCCGAATTCTTTTATTTATTTATTTTTTTGTCGGTCGTGGGGCTTGAACTCTGAGCTTGAACATTGTCCCTCAGCTCTTCAGCTCAAGGCAAGTGTTCTACCGCTTGAGCCACAGCGCCACTTCCAGTTTTCTAGTGGTTTATTGGAGATAAGAGTCTCACGGACTTTCTTTCCTGGACTGGCTTTGAACCATGATCCTCGGCTCTCAGGCTCCTGAGTAGCAAGGATTACAGGCGTGAGCCACTGGCACCCGGCCCGAATTCTATTTCTTAAGTGTGGTTTGCCAACATACTTCATCAATATAGACTCGCAGTCCCATGATTCTACTAGGGTGTCTGTGGCAGTGCTAAATACTGATTTTTTCTTGAGGAGTAGTATGCATGTATGTGGTAGAGGTTTGTTACTCCCTCTCCTCGCTCTAAGTAATGCAGGCTGAACATTCCTTACCTGGAATAACGGAGACCATCAGTGTTTCAGATCTCAGCTCTTCAGATGAGGGGTGTTCCATCTGTACATCTAAATGTAATGCTTACATAATGCACTGATTCCTTTCACTGTCTTCTCTTTTTTTGGGGGGGGGGTCCGGTCGTGGGGCCTGAACTCTGGGCCTGGGCGCTGTCCCTCAGCTCTTCAGCTCAAGGCTAGCGCTCTACCACTTGAGCCACAGCGCCACTTCTGGCATTTTTCTTTTTGCTTATGTGGTGCTGAGGAATCGAACCCAGGGCCTCATGCATGCAAGGCAAGCGCTCTACCACTGAGCCACCTTCCCAGCCCCATTGACTGCCTTTTCTAAGACATTTACATAAGACTTAGCTTGCAGATTTATATAAAACAATATGCAGTTTGGGGGAATCATTCAGATATTTCCTTTTAGGGCTCTCAATAGTTACAACACTTATGTGAACACTAATATAAGCATGACATGACTGTGTTGGAGTCAGCCTTACTGACTTCATTTAACCTGTACTTTTTAGGTAGTAGAGACAGAGGTCTCTCTGATGCAACAATTGTACCGAAGATTGATACTCAAAGATTATCCAGTTTTCTCCGGGCAGCGTGTCAGGTATATTCTGTTGTGTGATTACCCTGTGTGTAAGCACTTAAGATTCATTCTCTACAGAATCTTAGGAGTTCTTAAAACTTTAGACGCTTTATAGCTCAGATAAACCAGAATCAGTTGTTTTCATGTATTTTCTTATAAACTATTAGTAGTACATTCATTGAGCCCTTGTATACAAAGTAACACTGGGTAAATGTGTGCTACTGGAAGTACTATCTATGTGTTTGGACTGCACAATACTAACTTCTTACATAAAATAACTTTTTTTTTTTTGGGTCCAGTCGTGGGGCCTGAACTCTGGGCCTGGGCGCTGTCCCTCAGCCCTTCAGCTCTACCACTTGAGCCACAGCGCCACTTCCGGCTTTTTTCTTTTTTCTTGTGTGGTGCTGAGGAATCGAACCCAGGGCCTCATGCATGCAAGGCAAGCGCTCTACCACTGAGCCACCTTCCCAGCCCCCTTACATAAAATAACTTAACCAAATATCCTGAGTTGGCAAGGCAAGCTTACCTCTAAGGTGAAACTGATTATGGAGATTTTTAAATACTTACAAAGGTAAAGGGAGTGTGGTGACTGAGTTCTGGCCCTCAGTGATCAGGGCCTTTTGGGCCGTCGCTTCGTCTGGCCCTTCCTTCCCTGAGTGGTGACCACCCATCAATTATATTTTATTGGCAATCTGTAAAAGGAAAGGGTCTCTAAAAGAGCTACTATTAACATTTTAATACTCTAAAGTCAAGGCTCAAAAACGCTTACTTGTCTCACAGTTTCTTATTTTTTGTATTTTTGTGATGGGTCACTGGATACTAGCTGGACACTCTGCCACTTGAGCCATGTCTCCAGCCCAGTCTCAAAGATTTTTGAGTCCAGCATTTAAAATAGAGCAAAAATAAGTAGTATGACAAATTGTTATTCCCATGTTGATTTAGCTTAAGCAGTTTTCTCAGGGTTTTTTTAAATACCTGCTAGTTACTGTTAGGGATCTGAAGTTTACAACCTTCATTAAACTTGGCTTGACTTTTTATTATTATCTGTTTTAGTATAAAGCTATGGGGAAGGAAGAAGAGACAGCACTCGGGTAGACAGCTGTCCACTACTGTGTCGTGGCTACTTATTGTGGCTTCACCATATTGCAGTGTTTTTAGAGTGTGTAAATAGTTATCCCTCAACTATCATGGGAGCATGTTCTAGAGACCCCGTGATAGGTGGAAATCCGTGAAGCATCTCAAATCCTGTCCCTTCCCCTTCAGTTCCCAAAAGTAACCTAACCTCATTAGCACCATCAGTTGTCCTGACTTAATACTGACTCAGAATACCAGAAACATGTAGTGGTGGTCGCCTGAACTCTGGGCCTGGGCGCTGTCCCTCAGCTCTTCAGCTCAAGGCTAGCGCTCTACCACTTGAGCCACAGCGCCACTTCTGGCATTTTTCTTTTTGCTTATGTGGTGCTGAGGAATCGAACCCAGGGCCTCATGCATGCAAGGCAAGCGCTCTACCACTGAGCCACCTTCCCAGCCCGCCTGATGTATTTTTTATTGGTTGGATCTTCATTCTGTTTCTTACACTGGATTTTTTTTAGGAGTGTATTTAGTGAAAACAGCAACAATGTGGAAGTTGAAATAGTGGCCATTTTGTGGCATTATTTAAAGTTACCTTTTATAGTTTCCATTATTATGAAGGAAAAATAAAAGTAAGGTTTTTTTGTTATTGTTGTTATTATGTGGTGGGGCCAAGCATTTATTTGCAGAAGGTAATATCATGAAAAGGTAATTTTTTTTTGGAAAACATAAATGCATTGTTAAAAAGACTACTCCCTTGTTTTTGAAAGGTGGTTGCTGTTTTGCTTGAAGAGGATCGTTTGTCAGTCAGACCCAGTTGGCAGCTCACGGCTGAAGACAATTCCCTACATGTTAGTGACAGCTCCTGTCAGCTGAACACTGACCTGCCATTCCTTCAAAGTAAGAAGCCTTTCCTTAATGAGGTCTTAATCAAACTGCTCAAGATACAGTGGAAATTAATATTGCATTTTGTTTTAGAGTGGTAAAGTTTATTGTATATAAAGCAGAAAAAGATTCATGTTCTGCAAAATGGCAAAATGAATGACATAGATATTTAACATTTTTAAGTTAATATGGTTACAGAACATAACAGGCTAAACAAATCAAGCATATGGTATCACTCACAGTGTATAACTATATGTAGTTATTTAAATCAGTTTAAACAAACTGCATTTGGAAGATAAGTTGTAAATTTCTATATCTAGTAGCTTTGTCTTTCCAGATGTGGCCAGTGATATGGCTCTAGCTTGTGTAAAGCTGTGACAGAAACAGAGGTAGGCCAGAAGTGGGGTTTTCTTCCAAAGATTAGGATGTAAATGTGCTCCAGTCATGGGTTGCTACCTGTGCTGGACTTTCCTTGTCCTGCCTGCTGTTTAGAACTTGATTCACATACATTCTTCTCTCCTTTAACATTAACCAAGATGGCACTCACTGTTCATTTAAAAATCGTCACATTCTTGAGGTTCTAGTGGCTTATAGCTGTAACCTGAGATCTGAGGATTGCATTTCAAAGTCAGCTTGGGAAAGTCTGTGAGACCCTATGTCCAAAATTAGCCACCTAAAAACCAAAAATGGAGCTGTGGCTCAAGTGGCAGAGTCCTAACCTTGAACAGAAAAACTCAGGGTCAGGCAGACTCTGAGTTCAAGCTCTAGGACTGGCACACACACTCAAATCACATTCTTTGAGAGTGTTTTATCTTAAAAGCATCATCCTTCAGAAACCCAGTAAGTCACTGAACCTGTAGTACTGGAAACAATGACAATCCCCGTTCTCACACTCCAGTGCACAAAGAAGCAAAGAAAAAGATGACTTTTCTCAAGGAACAATGTAGAATGGTGACCCCAGTACATAAAACATCAATTACTTATATGCAGAATCTTTCATTCAACACTGATTTACATTTGGTCTTAAGGCATTTTCTGCATGTGAAAGTAATGGAAGCTTTTGTGTTCTTAATTATTTTTCTTATTTGATTAGGTCATTTCACTTTTATGAACTTAAAAGATTTCAACTCACTAGTGTGTCAGATCTGTAGTCAGATATAGTGGTACATCAGTGTACACGGAATCCTGTCGTTTCTGTTAGTACATGCATCTTATGCATTTATTCAGTGATTTTAGTAGGCTCAGAGGATTAGCAATGAATTGAGCAGACAGGAATCAACGCCTTCATGAAACGTATCTTTTGATGGGTCAAATGGACCGCAAGCTGACTAAACATGTAAAAGATGTAATGTCTTAGGAAGGGGTAAGTTCTGAGGAGAAAAGTGAAGGAGAAAAGTGAAGATAAAAACCCACGTCTGTAATCCTGGCTACTCAGGAGGCTGAGGTCCGAGGACCGGGATTAGAAGACAGTTTGGGCAAGAAAGTCTGTGAGACTTATTGCCAAAATACTACTCAGAAAAAAAGTAGGTAGCACTGTGGCTCAAGTGGTAGAGCACTAGCTTTGAGCACAGAGAAGCTCAGGGACAGTGCCCACCAGGCCATGAGTTCAAGCCCCTGGACTGGCAAAAAAAAACAAAGTGAAGATTGCAGAGGACTCAGTGTGAGTGAGGAAGTGTCCGGGAGGAGCCTGGGTGCTTCCTGTGGAGGTGAGGCCTAGGCAGTCTCTGACTTCGCAGTGCCAAGAGGCTGCAGAGAACACGGGCTGGCTGTGGACCGCCATCAGCTCTGCCAAACACGATGCGTATGTTCCTAAAGTCCACCACTCTCTGCAACAGTGCCAGGGAAAACAGCAGAGCTTGGGGGACAATGGGATCACCACCAGTAAGAAAACTGTCCAACTCACATAAATAGGAACCCAGTGAAAGTGGCAAATCGCCAATGTGTTCCAAAGGGTTCCCCTGGCATGGTTCTCCAGAGGAGAGCGTCAGGTCCACAGGAGAGGGTTCTGGGCCTCAGATCCATGGGGGAGGGTTCTAGACCTGGGGTCTGCAGGGGGAAGGTTCTGGGCCTCAGGTCACGGGGGAGGGGTTCTGAAGTTCGGTAGCTGGAAGTGATTATAGAGTGGATAGATCTCCCTGAAGGAGGGAAATTGGACCCCTAGGGTGGATGGTGTAGGCCATTACATGTGTGTACATGCATGGACACGTGTGTGACTTAGGAACAGCTGGGTCAGACGTATACAGTGCTCTCTATTCTCCTCTGACTTTGCCGCAGTGCTGTCGAGTTCTTTCTTGAGTCTTTGGTCCTTTGCTTCTTCGTGCCTGGGAGAGGTTTGGCTGGCTGCTGGGGGCTCTGGGACAGGGCAGTCTGCCAACCGTGAAGTGTTGGAGCAGAACTGTTTGCTGTGCAGTGCTCTGAGGGCTGCTCTAAAGAGAACTGAGAGTCCTAACAGCAGTGAAGACAAAGGGACTGGGGTCATTTCCTGTTTGTTCCTGCTGAGATTCCAGCTCCTTGGCCTTTAAGTGATGAGCTGGTGGGCAGGGCTGCACCGTATGGGAAGGGTTCTCAAACAGCACGGTCAGCATCGACACAGATCTGAGTGTAGGCTGTGTGGTCATTTATTAAAACCCAGATTCCACTGGACACCAGTGGCGCTCACTGTAATCCTAGCTACTCAGGAGGCTGAAATCTGAGGATCGTGGTTTGAACTCAGCCTGGGCAGGAAAGCCGGAGTCTCTTGTCTCCAATGAACTCAGAATAAAGCTGGAAGTGGTGCTGTGGCTCATATGGTAGGGTACTAGGCTTGAGCACAAAGAGGCTCAGGGACAGTGCCCAGACCCTGAGTTCAAGCCCCAGGGCTGGCAAAGAAAACCCCAGCCCAACAACAATCCAGATTTCATATTTGTTCAGCTTTGAGGGACCATGCTTGTTCTTTTCATAAGCTGGAATTTGAGTAACGTGCGTTAATTTGACATGGATTCTGTTAAAGTGACTAAAATGCACCTTTTTTAAAAACCTCCAGATCGCGAAGTGCTCTGCTTACATGCCTCTCAGGTGCAGAGGCAGACGGTGGTCTCCGTCCACGACGTCCCCCGGAGGGCGTCCTTCCCGCCGCTGGACAGCAGGCTCCTCCTCTGTGTGTGGGACATTTGGCAGCCCTCAGGGCCTCAGAAGGCTCTGATATGTGAGTCCAAGGTACACTGAGCGAGGCGGCCGTGTGTGCTGGTGCTGGCAGGTGGGAGACCGTGGTGACGCCGGGGTCCCGTTCCACCTTGGTTCTGGCGAGTGATAGGACACGTGGAGGGGTTTTGATTTGACCTAGAATTCTAAGATGAGCTCATTGAAAGGAAGCCAGGGTTATCAGGCAGCGGCTCCGGGTCACCCACAGTTAGGCAGTGAGTGGCCGCCTGGGCTCAGCTGTGGAACCCCACGAATTCACTTTGTGGCTTGTGCTACTTAACGCCGCTGCCGTATCTGCGTCACCACAAGTGTCTACCTGGTCCATGGTGACAATGCCTGCTTGCGTCTGCTTCCTTTTTGACTGACTTCAGAACCACTGATTTCAAAACCACATGAACACCTTCTCTCGTGCTAGTCCTTGAAAACAAAAACATTGCGATATAAGGTGTAAATAAAGTCGCAGAGGCTGCAATTGCCGTTTTTGAGGTTCACTTACTTGCATTGAAGGGAAAGGTTATTAAGCACATTTTGTATACCCAGATGTAGCTAACCACATTATAGTTGTGACCATTACAGTCTTACATGGGGGTTTGGTGTCCTGTTTTTCATTTAAATACTCACAAATTAAATTTTATTCATATACTACACTATAAATTTTATTTGTGTACTATATCCTACGGCTTCCTGGAGGGAAAGATTCTGTAGTGACACTCATCCATATAAATGAAAACTGTCAGATACCGCACTTAGTATCTTGGCTTCCGTGACTGCTGTGTTGTGTTTTCCGGCCATCAGCCATCTGCATTTTTGTTGCAGGTCACGTGCTGCTGCTTCAGCCCTTTTAAAGCATTCTTGCTGTTTGCGGGGACAGTGCATGGCTCAGTGGTTGTGTGGGACTTGAGAGAAGACTCCAGAATCCACCACTATGTGCGGCTGAGCAACTGCTCCTGGACGTTCAGGACACCGACATTCTCCACTGGTCAGTGTCATCTGTGACCAGCCCCACTCACCCCCCATTTGTCACGTCTGGGGTCTGAGCCATGGGGCAGATGAGTAGAGAAAAATAAAATTCGTCCAAGGAGCCCTTACCTAGGGCCAGTCGTGCTTGGGATTTTTGTGTGTTGTTTAATTTGTAGATTCTGAACATTTCTTTCTTTTTTTTTTGTCAGCCGTGGGGCTTGAACTCTGGGCCTGGGCGCTGTCCCTCAGCTCTTCAGCTCAAGACGAGCGCTCTACCACTTGAGCTACAGCGCCACTTCCGGTTTTCTGGTGGTTTATTGGAGATCAGAGTCTCAAGGTCTCTCCTGCCCGGGCTGACTTTGAGCCATGATCCTCAGATCTCAGCCTCCTGAGTAGCTAGGATTACAGGCGTGAGCCACCAGCGCCTGGCGATTCTGAACATTTCTAAACAACATAAAGTTTAGTTTGAATATTGGTTGATGATTGACTGTGATTGTAGTCTTGAGTTAAAACATATTGGCATGTGTGCGCTCATGTGGCGTAATCAATGGTTGAGGCAGCCGAGGGGGTGAACGGGAATGCATCTGCGCAACCCACCAGGACCCTCAGTTTTACGCAGGTGAAAGGTTCTTTGTGTGCCCACCATAGCCAGCACAGCACATAGCAAATCTGCCCTATTTCTGTGAATTTCTCTAAATACTTTATCTATAGTGTACTTGTTAGAGAGGTGACACGTACTCAGAGGGACAGGCCTGACTCCAGCGCTGGCGTGACACCCTTCCTGGAATGGCTCCTTCCTGTCGGGGATGGAGCCCTGGGGCCTGCAGGCCAGCTCTGCTTTCTGTTGTCTGATCTCCTCCTTTGTTCACCCTCGGGAGCGCGCGACGCCATGCTGAGACTTCTCACAGGATCTATCTTCTGGCTCTGTAGTTTTGCTTTTTCCAGATGTCTTAAGGTGTTTGATTCCTTTGTGTTGCTTCATGATTCACAATCTCATTCCTACTTTGTGTGTTCGTTCGGTTAATTCAGACATCTACACCTAAGAGCCTGTATCCAAATGTGCATACCAGTTTGTATCCCAAGCAAAATACGAGAGTTTCAGCAGCTCTGCATTCTTCCCAACATCTGGTGTTTATCATTTATTTTAAATTTAGCTCTTCTATTACATGAGTAATAGTATCTAACTGTGGTTTTTAACTTCCACTCCCTAATGACAGTGATGTTGAACATTTTTCGTGTACTTGTCTACTGTATATCTTCACTGCTTATGCCTGTTCAGATCTTTTGCCTCTTTTCTTTTTGATTGTTGTTGTTGTTGTTGTTTGTCCTGGTTCTAGGGATTGAACTCAAGAGGTTGACCACTGTCCCTCAGCTTTTTGTTGTTGTCGTTCAAGGCTAGCATTCTACTGCTTGTGCCATACCTCCCCTTCAGGCTTTTTTGGTAGTTAATGGAGACAAGAGTCTTTAAAAATTTTTTTTTATTATTTTTTTTATTGTAAAGCTATGTACAGAGTGGTTATATTTGCGTAAGTCAGGTACTGAAGTACATTTCTTTTGAACAGTGTCACTCTTGATTTCTTATACACATTTGCCGGGGGAGACAAGAGTCTTACGGACTTTACTGTGTGGCTGGCTTTGAACCACCATCCTCAGCCCTCAGCCTCCTCAGTAGCTGGGATCATAGCCCCGCACCTGTCTCACCAGCCACACACTGCCTTTCTGGAAAGAGAGTGTGTCTCAGGGTCTTGATGTCGGCAGCACAGGGTGTGACCTCTGGGGCTCGCTCTTGCTAAGCAGGCATTCCAGGCCCTTTTTGTGATTTTATTGAGTAGGGATTTGTGTTTTCCTGGTGGGTGACCAGACTTCACCCCAGAGGCCGCGTGCGTCCCCTGCTGTGTGATCTTCATTTCTGAGATGACCCTTCTTTTCCTTCATTTCTCGTGTTATTTCTTGCTATTTCTATGACTTGTACTGACGCATGGACCCTGTGGGCCTTAAATTCTAGATGGAATCCTCACATCGGTAAACCACCGAAGTTCTCTTCGGGCCATAGAACCTGTTGCCACATCTGTCTACAGAAAACAGAGTTTCGTGCTTTCTCCTTTCACGACTCAGGAAGGTACGTGATCTCTCCTGTAAAATCCTGCGAGCTACAGGTAGGAAATGTGACTTCTTAAGTTATGGTAACTTTCTTTTCTTTCTGTTTTCCTTAGAAATGTCAGGTTTATCATTCCACATTGCTTCCTTGGACGAGAGCGGGATTCTCAATATGTGGGTAAGTCGGAGGTCAGGGCTGGACACACAGGCTTGGGGTGAAAGTGGTTGGGTGGAGAACAGCACCTGAATTTGGGCGGGGAGCTCGGGAAAGAATAGGATGGTGAGGCACTTTGCTAGGATCAGGCTTATCAGTGCTGTGAAGAGGGGGTGGCGGATCTTACACCCAGGGGACCTTCTGCAGGCCTTCAGGATACGGAAGGAGGGCTGGAACAAGGTACCGGAGCTAGAGCGTGTCGGGACTGCCCTACCGTGTGTGTGAAACGTCACTGGGTGAGGAGAGTAGCCCTAGATCAAAAGGAAGGAAATACAAAAGTTAAAATATCAGTCCTAGAGTTAGTGACCAATCTTTTTTCCAAAGCAATTATAGGACCCAATATACATAATACCTCAGTTAGAACTATTCTTCGCTTAGATTGTTATAAAATGCTTAGAATTACAAAATGTACCAACACTCATTTTTCATATTTTATTTTTAGGTGGTTGTTGAACTGCCAAAGGCAGATAATGCAGGCTCAATGAGTGATTTAGGTAACTATTAAACTCAAACGTTAATTTTAGTTAGGTTTCGCTAAAATGAACAGAGCTTAAGGATATGCCTGTTTGTAAAACTACCATTAGCTACTTGAGCCAGTTCTGTTCGATAAACAGTTGAGCAGTTGCTGGGGTGCTCCGATGGTGCTCTGCCCCTGACCGGGAGTCGCTCTCGAGAGACCGGGTGCTGATGGCTGCACGCCCTCCTTTGCTCTGGGGCTTCTTCCTTGTGTTTCTGATTTTCTAGCGCTCGTTCGTGTGCCCTGTATGGCTCTCCCTAGGCCAGGGATGGCGGGTCCAGATGGCACGGAGTTCTACACAAAGAAGTGACTGGGGGCGGAAAATGGAGTCCCCTGCACTTGCGCTGTTGTATGCGCTGCACGATGCCCTGGGGTGTGGGTGGGGTTCCCAGGGCTCAGGAATTGCACTCTCTGGTCTCTCTGCTTCCAGCCCAGTTTCCTTACCTGGGTATTTGTCTCCAGCCTCCTGTTTCAGGTTGTGTCAGAGTGTGGACTGGCGGTGGCTGGGAAAGGGTCTGTGCGGGGCTGGTGCTGACGGGCCTGGCGTGGGATAGCAGTTACGGGCTGTGGTTTGCCAGTCCTGTGGGCTGACCCTGGGGCAGGCCTGCCGGGCAGGGTCGCATCTGTGAACACCAGCCTGAATGCTCTCCCGCCACCCGCCCTGCCGCGCCAACAGCCCCCAGAGTTCTAGGCAGCACCGTGCCCAGAGTGTGGGTTCCTGTATATGTGAACCCTTATTTCCTCCATTTTCAGCAAAGAGCAAAAGCCAGCATGGCAGTGGGATGGGTAGGGAGCAAAGCACATGGCCGGGGGTCCCAGACACGGTGAGGGAAACGAAGGAAGGGCATAAGAGGAGCAGCCAGGACCGCAGCCCGGAGGTGTGTGAGGAGGCCGAGGAGCACCGAGGAGGACGGGGAGCACCGAGGAGGATGGGGAGCACTGAGGAGGATGGAGGAGCACTGAGGAGGATGGGGAGCACTGAGGAGGATGGGGAGCAC
>NW_012267389.1:864881-880447 GCF_000151885.1 Dipodomys ordii
AGTGTCGAGTGTGTGTGCTGCCGTGGGTGTCAGCAGTGTTGAGTGTGTCGAGTGTGCGTGCTGCCGTGGGTGTCAGCAGTGTCAAGTGTGTCGAGTGTGCGTGCTGCCGTGGGTGTCAGCAGTGTCGAGTGTGTCGAGTGTGCGTGCTGCCGTGGGTGTCAGCAGTGTCGAGTGTGTCGAGTGTGCGTGCTGCCGTGGGTGTCAGCAGTGTCGAGTGTGTCTAGTGTGCGTGCTGCTGTGGGTGTCAGGAGTGTTGTCGAGTGTGCGTGCTGCCGTGGGTGTCAGCAGTGTCGAGTGTGTCGAGTGTGCGTGCTGCCGTGGGTGTCAGCAGCGTCGAGTGTGTCGAGTGTGCTTGCTGCTGTGGGTGTCAGCAGCGTTGAGTGTGTTGAGTGTGCGTGCTGCCGTGGGTGTCAGCAGCGTCGAGTGTGTTGAGTGCGTGCTGCCGTGGGTGTCAGCAGTGTCGAGTGTGTTGAGTGCGTGCTGCCGTGGGTGTCAGCAGTGTCGAGTGTGCGTGCTGCCGTGGGTGTCAGCAGCGTCGAGTGTGTTGAGTGCGTGCTGCCGTGGGTGTCAGCAGTGTCGAGTGTGTTGAGTGTGCGTGCTGCCGTGGGTGTCAGCAGTGTCGAGTGTGCGTGCTGCCGTGGGTGTCAGCAGCGTCGAGTGTGTTGAGTGCGTGCTGCCGTGGGTGTCAGCAGTGTCGATGAGTGCGTGCTGCCGTGGGTGTCAGCAGTGTCGAGTGTGTTGAGTGTGCGTGCTGCCGTGGGTGTCAGCAGTGTCGAGTGTGCGTGCTGCCGTGCCCTTGTTGTACCAGACTTGAAGCGTCCGGCCCCCAGGTCCTGACCCCTCTCTGCACGCCCCAACTTGGGAAGGGAGTTCCATTTCGTGGTATTTGTGAGCAGAGCCATGGAAACAATCAGGGTTTCAGGTATGGTCGGCCTGTGCTAAGTTGGTATGAAGCGGCCTCTGGTCTGGCTTGTCGTTTCCAGGTCTCCTGCCTGGAGGGAGGATCAAGTTGGTGCACAGCTCTGTGATCCAGTTGGGTAACAGGTGAGACTGGTCTCTGCGCGCTAACACTGCCCTCCTCTCAACAAGACCCGTGTCTGGCAGGAAGAAGGTAGCGTTGGATTCACTGCACATGTTATGAAGGCACACTCTCTTACATTCTGTTTTTAGTATTTCATTTATTAGTAATGAGTAAATGTAATAATGTATATCCAAGTTCAGAGCTTTTTGATCAAAAAAGTGCTTCCTATCTCACAAATCGAAGTATTTGTTTCTTTCATATTCCATCTTAATGCAAACCTGAAGTTAAACGTAGATGAGGTTTTAGGAGCAGAAACGGGGTGGGGGGCGGGCGTGGGCTGCAGTGAAATGGTCACTTCTTGGTGATAGCCTAGCTTGACCTGGATTGATATCACTTCATTTTTTTTTTTCTTTTGTCTGTCGTTTGGCTTGAACTCAGGGTCTGGGCGCTGTCCCTGAGCTCTTCAGCTCAAGGCTAGCGCTCTACTACTTGAGCCACAGCGGTCTGACGGACGTTGCTGCCCAGGCAGGCTTTGTACTGATTATCAGATACACAGTCCCCTGAGTAGCTAGGATTACAAGCTTGCCTGTAATCCGAGCTGTGTGCCTGGTTCACTTTGATTTTTGTATATTCTTTCTAACTTATTTGAAAGAACACCTTATGTGTTTCAGCACATTTGTAAAATTTCACTGAGTTAGCATACTAATTCTTATAAAGTATTCCCTAATCATTAAACATTTGCTGCTAGCCTTGTTTATGGCTTTATTTTGGTATGTCTGCTGAGGCTTGGTCTCAGGGTCTGGGCGCTGCTGAGCTTCTTTTGCTCAAGGCTAGTGCTCTGCCACTTGAGCCACAGCGCCCCTTCTGGCTTTTTGTGGTTAATTGTAACTAAGAATCTCACAGACTTTCCTGCGCTGTCTGGCTTTGAACTGTGGTACTCAGATCTCAGGCTTGTGAGGAAGCTGAAATTACAGGTGTGAGCCACTGATGCCTGGCTTGCTTATGGTATTTTTGATAAGTCAATTTTTAATTTTGTATGTGGATAAATCTGTCAACTTTCATAGGACTGTATAAAATATTACAACTTGATATAAAGTATATGAATTTAATTATATTATTTTTTTACTTATTAAATTTTTCTAGCGTCTTTTTAAAATAGTTGTCATATACTTTTGAACACATACAACAAACACAGCTGGAGAGAACAGCTGGGACACACACGTGCTCTCCAGCTTGCACAGGAGGTCTTGGGGCATCAAGGAAATGACTTTCAATCTCAGACCCAAAGGATGAATGGGATTTATGAGTCTTAATGATGAGGCCCAAGTATACTGAGTCTGTGACAATTAGGAGGGAGTTTCAGCCACTATTTTAAAGACCAAAAAAAGGCAAATGTACCATCGGTGTGGAAAATAATGATGGAAAAGGCTTTGGACAGAGAAGCCTTCCAGGGCTGAGAGAAAGGCGCACATTTTATACAGTCTGAAAGAAACTAACTGGTAGTAAGCAACAAAGTGTATTTTGGGATTTATATTTTGAAAAGAGCAGTGTGGCTGCTAACTTAGGAGTGGAGGTTGAGAGACACTACTGTGGGAGAACGGAGAGGCATTTGAGATATATAGGTACAGATATAGTCAGTCGTGGGGCTTGGACTCTAGGCCTGGGCGCTGTCCCTCAGCTCTTCAGCTCAAGGCTAGCACCCGATCTCTAGATGGAAGGGGCACGGAGGGAAGTTGAGGCCAGCTTCCGGCCCGCGGCGGCTCAGAGGCCGGGAAGCCAGGCTGAGCTGTGCTAACCTCCACTGTGCACTTGCACCGTGAGGCCCGTTGGGATCTGTCTGATGCATGGAGCAAGAACCGGGGCTCTGGAACCCACTTGTTTAGCGTGGGAGAAAGTGAGTTCCCTCCCCTGTCTTGGAAGAACTTGAAATCCCAAGTTGGGTGTGGCAGGGGAGCCTTCCAGCAAGTTCCAGAGCAGGGGCCTCAGAGGCACTGGGACAACCGCTGGCAAGAAGGACCCTGTGCGGCCTCGGGTCGTCGGTTCCAGCAAGAAAAGGCAGCAGTCCACCAAGGTACAAAACACGCATTGATTAGCACCCTAAAAACTCGAGCCCTTAGAAGTGAGGCTGTTGCTGCTGCAGTTCAAAACCACTAATGGTTACACAGCAGATTTAACAGAGCTGAAGGGAAAATAGGCGATCAGGGTGAAAGGTCTACAGACACTACCAAGTGCACAACAGCACAACAGAGATGCTACCATGCAGAGGAAGTGTGACCCGGCAGGCCCCGCACCCAGTGCTAGTGCTAAGTGAGGGAATGGTTGTAGCCTCGCCCCCCAAACCAGCCACTTGTTCATCGTTGCTGTTTTTTTCTTTCAGTCTTCACCGAAAAGACAGTGAATTCTGGGGACCTACACAAACACTGAGTGTCAAGTTTCTGCCTTCAGATTCTAACCACTTTATTGTTGGCACAGACCTGGTGAGCAGTAGTTTATATTTTATCTTGGTATTCGTTCTTCTTCCCCCAGGGTTAGCTGATGCATATCTTTATATAAGATAATGAACTCTTTCCTTTTATTATAATGCTGCCTAATTTGTCTAGCCTTAGGCCACATGCTCTCCTTGCTTCATGCTTGGTCTTTTTTATTACTAGGGTTTTATAAGCCATGGCACAAGACAAGATGTGAAGGTGTCCCCCAAGCTGTTCAAACCTCAGCAACATGGTATGAGACCAGTGAAAGTTAATGTGATTGATTTTTCACCATTTGGAGAACCAATATTCTTGGTAAGAAAGTAAATTTTTTTCCCCCAGTCCTGGGGCTTGAACCCAGGGTCTGGGCGCTGTCCCAGGGCCTCTTGTGCTCAAGGCTAGCTGCTCTACCACTTGAGCCACAGCACTGCTTCTGGCTTTTCCTGTGCATGTGGTAATGAAGAGTTGAATCCAGGGTTGCATGCATGCTGGGCAAGCACTTCACCACTAAGCCACAAGAAAGTAACTCTTTGTAGTCCAGCCACAGCTGTGTGTGTGCTAGTCAGGCACCCCGCCCCTGAGTTGCCTACCACCTCCCGCCCCCATTCCATTGAGAACCAGGCTTTCGGGACGTGAACTTAGGGAGGGGTTGGTTGACTGCAGCGGTGATCCGCAGTTCTAGACCGCCAGACGCAGCACCCAGAGACATTCGGCTGCTCATCCCTCTTCCTGATGAGGTTCTGCAGCATGGATTTCTATTTTCATTCATTCATTTTTATTTTTGCAGCATAATTTTATTTGTTTTTCCTTTTATTTCCCTTTTAGAATTTGACTTCCATTCTTTTATTTCCTTTTTTAAGTATGTCAGGGATTAAAAAGAATAACGATGAATCAAATATCTTCATAAGCTAAAATTTTGCTTTACTAAACCAGCTAAGTGTTGTTTCATGGAAATTTTAATTCAAAGAGAATGTATAGTCATACTGTGGATGCAGATGTATTAACTCTAAAAAAGGTGATTTATTCATTTCTGTGTAACCAGCCTTATGGCTTGCGCTTGACTCAATAGTATCCAGCCTGTTAAAAAATAAAGATATTAGTCGGGCACCAGTGGTTCATGCCTGTAATCCTAGCTACTCGGGAGGCTGAGATCTGAGAGCTGTCGTTCAAAGCCAACCTGGGCAAGACGTTTTAGGAGACTCTTATCTCCTGTTAACCACCAAAATGCTGGTAGTGGAGCTATGGTTCAAGTGGTAGAGTTCTAGCCTTGATCAAAAAAGCTAAAGGACAGCTCCCAGGCCCTGAGTTCAAGTTCCAGTGCCAACACAGAAATAAAATAACGATGCACGTATTCAGTAGCTATGCTGGTGGTGAGCCTCAAGAGAGGCGGTATTTGAGTTGAGGGTGCTGCTCACTGTATAATTTGTGAGGATAGATTTAATGAGTTAGCTTTAGGTTTGGAAAACAAAAGCCTAATGTTCGTTTTAGAAACCAAACAAAGTAATGCGCTGAACATTTTCTCTGGTTGCAGTGTGCAAGCTGGGTGCCAGTGGCTTACG
This sequence comes from Dipodomys ordii, assembly GCF_000151885.1. Classification (NCBI taxonomy): domain Eukaryota; kingdom Metazoa; phylum Chordata; class Mammalia; order Rodentia; family Heteromyidae; genus Dipodomys; species Dipodomys ordii. Next base: position 869,930 of record NW_012267389.1, read on the forward strand.
CCTGAAATCTGGGAAATGAGACCTGAGGTTTGGGTTGAAGCCAGCCCAGGCAGGAATGTTTGAGAGACATTTATCTCCAGTTAACCTCCAAAAAGCCAAAAGAAAAGCTGTAGCTCACGTGGTAGCAAGCAAGTTCAGGGACAGTGCCAGGCCCTGAGTTCAAGGTCCAGTACTGTCCCCCCCCCCCCCCACGCACAGAACCATGCAAACAGTCCCCACGCCCTGGTTGCAGGCTGGACACATACACACACACACACACACACACACACACACACAGAACCATGCAAACAGCCCCAATGCCCTGGTTGCAGGCTGGACACACACACACATATACACAGAATCGTACAAACAGTCCCCACGCCCTGGTTGCAGGCTGGACACATACACACACACACACACACACACACACACACACAGAACCATGCAAACAGCCCCAATGCCCTGGTTGCAGGCTGGACACACACACACACACACAATCGTGCAAACAGTCCTCACGCCCTGGTTGCAGGCTGGACACACACACACACATACACAGAATCGTACAAACAGTCCCCACGCCCTGGTTGCAGGCTGGACACACATGCATGTGCACACACACACACATGCATGTGCACGCACACACACACACAATCATGCAAACAGTCCTCACGCCCTGGTTGCAGGCTGGACACACACACACATACACAGAATCGTACAAACAGTCCTCACGCCCTGGTTGCAGGTTGGACACACACTCACACACACATGCACGCACACACACACACAGAACTGTGCAAACAGCCCCCACGCCCTGGTTGCAGGCTGGACACACATGCATGTGCACACACACACACATGCATGTGCACGCACACACACACACACACAGAACCGTGCAAACAGCCCCAATGTTCTGGTTGCAGGCTGGACACACACACACACACACAGCATCGTGCAAACAGTCCTCACGCCCTGGTTGCAGGTTGGACACACACACACACGCGCACGCACACACACACACACAGAACTGTGCAAACAGCCCCCACGTCCTGGTTGCAGGCTGGACACACACATGCACACAGCATCGTGCAAACAGTCCTCATGCCCTGGTTGCAGGCTGGACACACACACGCGCATACACACACACACACACAGCACTGTGCAAACAGCCCCCACGCCCTGGTTGCAGGCTGGACACACACACACACAGAATCGTGCAAACAGTCCTCATGCCCTGGTTGCAGGCTGGACACACACATGCACACACACACACACATGCACACGCACACACAGCACTGTGCAAACAGCTCCCATGCCCTGGTTGCAGGCTGGCTGCTCGGATGGAAGCATCAGGCTCCATCAGTTGGCGTCGGAGTGGCCTCTGGCCCAGTGGGACAACAGCACTGAAGGCTCCGCCATCTGCAGCCTGCAGTGGTCCCCGACAAGGCCCGCCGTGTTCCTGGCTCAGGATGCTGCCTCCAGAGTCTACATCTGGGACCTCCTTGAGAGCGACCTGGGTCCTGTGGCCACGCAGCTCATCTCCCCAGACCGGTGAGCCCAGCCTCAGCCCAGCCTCCCTCGCCGTCCTGCTTGCTAGGTTATGTAGAGTTATGTGACTTAAGTTTAAGTTGGATCTTGCTTACTTTGAAATACTTACAGGAAAACCCACTGGTTTTAGTTTCACAGCAAAACAGAGATGGGAAGGTACAGAGCCCTCCGTGTGTCCCCTGCCCAGCTGCCCAGCGCGAGTGCGCCCGCTCCGCTGGCCTGGCCATGGTCACCCCGAGCACGCGTACACAGAGGCTGAGACCGCTCTGCTGACCCTCCCCCTGCCCCTCTTGCCTGTAGGCTGTTGGCCATGACGGTCACGGGTGAGTCAGACAAAGCTGGTGGCAGCTTCCTGGCCCTGGCTCTGGCCAGGGCCTCTGGCGCTGTGGACATCCAGTACCTGAAGAGGCAGTGGACAGTCCCGAAGGCGGACGAGCAGAGCCAGCTGCACCTGCTCCTGCAGGAGGGCCTGTGGAGCCGCGAGCACCCCCGGAGGGGCCCGCGTGGGCCACCGCGCACGTGAAGACTGCAAGGACCGCTCTACGTCCGTGTGTATATTCTGTACATACGTTTGCTTTACAGCAGTGTTTCTGCGGTAGTCCCAGTAAATAAATCACTATTTTTGGAAACAAATGAACCCTTTAGCGTATGCTGAACTTCAAAGGAAGTATTAAGTCATGTCCAGATGCTTTTCTTCTAGGAGTTATTTTTGAAACAGATCTAAAACACTGTCACATTTATCACTAGATTTTAAACAGTCCATGGAAAAATGGGCTATTTTCTTAGTCATGTATAAAATGGTACACACATGACTAGATTAAAAGGAATTCCTCCATTGCAGTGAGCTCTGCTAACTGTGTTTTCTTGAGCATAACCTTACTATTGATTGACTGTTGTTTAGTTGACCACAGTTTGCATGATCTCTTAGTACTAAAATTGTCTTTGTGTAGAAATAATACAGGTAAATAAAACTCGCACCAGCGTCGTTTCTCAGGACATGCCTTAGTCCAGGTTATAAGAGCAGCGGACCATTTGTCATGGTGTGAGAGGCTGTCTGTCCAGGGTCTCTGTGGGTGCGGGGGCTGTCTGCCGCCTGGTGTTGTGTGGTGGCGTCGTGCCCTGATGTGGCTGTGGGTTACAGCCACAGCAGCCGTGTGGCGGGATGGGGAGAGTGCTCCTGTACTCTCTTCTAGCACAGACTCATTCTCAATGGGCCCCACCCCACAGCTCAATCTCTCTGTTTTTAAAATTTAGCTTCTATTAGTTATACATGTGGGTTGCATTCCAGCCCACCCACCTCCTTCACTGCGCCCCCTTCTTTGTCTTTCCCTGTTCCATTGCTCTGTTCGCTGTTGTGCCTTACCTATTTGATAGTCTTCAACCTCTCTCCTCCTCTTGTCTCCACCCCCTGTTTGGTTCCCTTGCCCTCCCAGCTTTCGTTGAGTCTCTTCACCCCGCTTGTATACACCAGTCTCTTGACACAGTGGCCAGGGCTCAAATCCAGCTGTGGATGGTGGAAGGTTAGGTCCCCAGGCCCCGCTGATGGTCCCCAGGCCCCGCTGATGGTCCCCAGGCCCCGCTGATGGTCCCCAGGCCCCGCTGATGGTCCGGTCCCCAGGCCCCGCTGATGGTCCCCAGGCCCCGCTGATGGTCCCCAGGCCCCGCTGATGGTCCCCAGGCCCCGCTGATGGTCCTGTCAGAGTGCGGGCAGCACATCAGGTCACCCCCCCACTCCCGCCAGAGCTGCGGCATCCGGCGCCCCAGAGGCGTTTGCCATCTGCCTCTCATCCGATGGGGAACCGGCCTGCACTGCGTGACAGTGGATCTACATGCTGTGACTCCCACTTCGGTCTCTGTCTACCTTCCAGCCACCCGACAAAAGCTTTGCGCTTGCTTCATTTACAGCATGTTAATTTACATCAGCAAAACCCATGTGTTTATCAGGAGAGTATCTGAGCTAGAAAAGTTCAGACAGTGTCCTTCCAATCACGAGAGGCCGTCTGTGTGTCAGATGCATAGGCGGCGTTGTGGGGTTGATGCAGGCCTGTTGGAAGCATGCACAGACGCTGGTGCGGAGGCCATGCTTGTGGGTTCCTGTCCACTGGGTGGTTCTGTCCTTCCCTCTGCCCGTGGGTCACTGAAGCTGACGTGTGGCTGTGGGCAGACTGCCAGAGGCTCCTGGGAAGGGGAGACCCAAGGAGAGTGAGTGTCGGAGGACTGTTCATTCATGAGTCAGATGCTGGCCACAGTGCCCGGCTGTCAGTGCAGCTTAGCCAGCCTGGGCTAAAGCAGGGGCTGAACTTGATGCCGTTTCCTCGCAGGATGAAGGGAGGTCCTGGGGTCAGTCCTGAGGTGTTTACGGTTCTTATTTGTAGGTTTTCTAGGGTGTTCAAGACCGACACTGATGAACGTTTTAACGATCAGATTCCATCTTAAAATTTGGTTGATATTTGTGGCTTTTCTGTAGACCTCACCTGTTTGGTGAAGCTGGCCACACGGGGGCAGCAGAGGCCAGTGGCGTCCAGGCTGCGGGGTCTACGCGCCAGCAGCTGCTTCCCATCCCAGCTTGTGAGAACCGGATGTGTCAACAGGAGGGTAGGAGCCTGGTCTGGTTGGCAAAAAGGGGTAGACCTGGAAACAACTGAAGCAAGGAAGAGCCGCGACTGTGGCCCAAGCACGGCCCTGAGTGCAGACCCCAGTACTGCCCAAAGGGGAGAGCTGTCCGTGGTAATAATAACTGTGCCTCGCCCCAGAGGGTGTGGCTGCCGCTGCTGCCTGAGACGGGACAGGGCTGGCTGGCTTGCTTTCTTTCCTTCCTTCCTCCCTCCCTCCCACCCTCCTTCCCCAGCTGAAGAGCTGAGGGACAGCACCCAGGCCCAGAGTTCAAGCCCCACAACAGACCCAAAACAAAGAAAGGAAGAAAGAGGGAGGGAGGGAGGGAGGGAGGGAGGGAGCTCTTCAGCTCAAGGCCAGTGCTCTACTACTTGAGCCACTACACCAACTTCTGGTTTTCTGGTGGTTTATTGGAGATGAGAGTCTCACGGACTTTCCTGTCTGGCTGGCCTTGAACCGTGATCCTCAGATCTCAGTCTCCTGAGTAGCCAGGATGACAGGCCTGAGCCTCAGCGCCGGTTTCACCCTGTACCTGAACTGTGGCGGATACCGCATGGGTGCCCGGGGGTCCCTTCGAGGGGTTGCCCCTCACACCCGAGCCAGGCGCCGTGGTAAGCAGGCCTACTGGTCAGGCTTTTATACAGCTGCTTCACTGCAACAATAGAGCAGTGCCCCTCAGATTGGTTTACATTTTACACACATTTGAGGAAAAATGACCAAAAGGCACAGAGAAATATGATTTAAAAACTCCTCTCAGGCCAGACACTGGTGGCCCACATCTGTCATCCTAGCTACTCAGGAGGCTGAGGTCTGAGGATCGTGGTTCAAAGCCAGCCCAGACAGGAAAGTCCATGAGACTCCTATCTGCAACTAACCATCAGGAAACGAAGTGGAGCTGTGGCCAAAGGGGCAGAGTGCTGGCAATGAAGGGTTCTTCGGCCTGCCGTGCCCTCCATCCCTCATCACCCAGACCTCAGCTGTTTGTACATCTGTCACATTGGCCATGTGAAGTCTCCTGGGCCCTTTGAAGTCCCCAGGCCTCATTCCCAGACGTCTCTGTATTCTGTGTTTATTGTAGACCCACAATAATGTTGGTAGAGCTCGTGATTTCTTTTTCTCTCTGCCGGTAGGGGCTTCAGGGCAGGGTATGAGTTTTTTTAGCTCAAGGCTGGCACTCTGCTACTTGAGCCGTCCCTCCTAGCTTTCTTTCTAGTGGTTAATCGGAGATGAGCGTTTCATGGACTTTCCTGCCCGGGCTGGCTTCCAATTGCGATCCTCAGGTCTCAGCCCCTTGTGTAGTAGGCTCACAGGCATGAACCATCGGTGCCAGGCTGAAGAGCATCGATTTATGTGGTCATGTGCACATAGCTATTGAGCCCCTGGGTCCTCTGCTAACACAATATCCTCACTGAATGTGTAGAGTCCTGTTAATTAATCACGTCCAAGTGTAAAACTTTGTTTTTTACTATCTAAAGGCTTTCTGATTATTACAAGTGAGGGAAACCATGCAGCCTAAGTCTCTTTGGGTCTGGCTTACTTTGCATAGGTTTTTCCAAGTCTTTCCATTTCTTTAGACATGGGGTGGTATCATTCTTTCTGACAGAGGCATACAATTCCGTTGTGTATATATGCCACATTTTCTTCATCCATCCGTCCACTGAGGGGCCTCTGGGTTGGTTCTGTGTCTTAGTTAGGGTGAACAATGCTCAGTTTATGCCTGAGCTTTCTTTTTCCTATTTACTCTTCCCATGTGGAGTCATGATTGAGGGGAGATCTTGTGAGCGTCTTAGATGGGCCTCAAATCTCAGTCCTCCAGGGAACAGCCCTGGAGTGACATCTCCATCCCAGTGAGTCCTCCCGGGAACGGCCCTGCAGTGACATCTCCATCCCAGTGAGTCCTCCCGGGAACGGCCCTGCAGTGACATCTCCATCCCAGTGAGTCCTCCCGGGAACATCCCTGGAGTGCTGCTCCGTCTCTCACTTTTGTCCAGCTCAACAGGCACTTCCTTGGGGCTCAGGCCCCAGGAGGAGGCAAGTGGAAAGCGGGCCTGGCCTCCCGCAGCACAGTGGGTGACGTGGCTAGCGTGAGCCGGAGGGCCTGTGCTGCATGCACAAGGGTTTTGTTTAACTTCGCAGCGTTTTATAAACGTTTGCATAGTTTCCGTGAGGCGGGCCTTGGTTCTGCACGTCTCCGTGCCGTGTCCTCCTGGGAGCTCCAGCTGCCGGCCTCTGAAAGCTGCTGCAGTCAGTCTAAACACCACCGTGGCGCCATGGGGCCGAGGCACCTCTCCAGAGGCTGGGTGCAGGCACACAAGTAAACACGTGCCATCCATCCCCAGTCCGGCCGCCCGCAGTCCCGGTGGCATCCTCCAAACCCCGTGCCCGTATTTCAGTAATACTGACATTGAGTGTCCTCATCCTCAGAGTTCGCAGGCCGGCCGGGGTGGAGACTTAGAACCCGATGTCGGCACCTGGTTGCAGGGTCCTCCCGCCCCCCGGCGGGGCTGCCGTCCTAGGTCCCGGCCAGCACCCTGTCCTTATCCACCAGGTAACTCCCAGACTGGACGCCTTTGTCACTGGCTTTCTCCACAGCAGCCTCCCCCATCTGCTGGCAGATATGTTCCCGCTCTCCGCCGTCCGAACGCAGCCCAAGCATCTCTGCAGTGTCTGGTGCGACTTGCAGGGACAGTCACGCTCTCCCTCTGGCCCGCCTCTGCATGCCACGCAGACTTGGGGGTGGAAGAGAGGTTTATCACGCCGTCCCTTTCCAGCCATCTCCAGCGCAGGGCTCTGGGTCATGGGTTAAGCATGGGCAAAGCCAAAACGGGTCCCAAAGCAGGAACATGTTTGGGGGACGGGAGCGCAGGAGTGGAGGGCGGAAGGCTGAGCGGATGCAGTCGTCATATCCATGAAGTACGTAGGGAACAGAGGAGACTGAGCAGGATGCACTTAGTAACACCCTATGATGGTAATGATAAGAACAGCAAGTCCCAGGCCGCAGGTGTGTTCAGAGACCGTCAGAGGCGGTCTGACAGTCCTGTCTCGGAACTGACCACGTGGGGCAGTTGCAGTGAGCTGCCCCGGGGGGCTGGCGGTCCTCCGGCCTCCCTGGAACACAGCACGGTGAAGAGCGATCTGGAGAGAACGGCTCACAGCACACACACACAGAGCATGCAGGCCAGACGCCACGCATTTAACCGGTTCACGAGCCCAGCGACACCTCTTAGAACTCCACAGTGCCACGCTTTTAAGGTAAAACGGTTACTGTAAAGGTGATGTCCTGAGGCTCCTGTTACAGAAGACAGGTAATGCGCTCTGCAGCACTGCGTTTAACACCAGCGCAGGCACTCGGGGCAGGGATGACGGGTAACGCGGGACTCCAGGCCGCCGCAGCCTTTTGCTTCTCAGTTCTTAGTGTGAATTGTCCATTTTGCTTGATACTGCATCATAGAGCCATTCTCTCTCCCTCTCTTCCCCGTCCCCTCCCCCTCCCCTCTGCCTCCCCCTCCCTCCCCTTTCCCATCCCCCTCCCCTCCCTCTCTCTCGGATGTACTCTCATCAGACATTTTGTGTATTCCAGGGGGTCCTGGTGTACAAAGCCCCCAGCAGGTGCACAGGGTCCTCCCTGCCTGCTCCTTGGCTTCCTGCCTGTGCTTGGGAGTGAAGGCCTCCTCTTGCCTGTCTGCCCTCTCTCCCCCTCCCTCCCTCCCTCCCTCTCTCCCTCCTTCCCTTCCTTCTCTCATTCCTTCCCTCTTTCTTTCCTTCCTTCCCTCCTTCCCTCCCTCCCTCCTTCCTTTCCTCCTTCCTTCCTTCCTTCCTTCCTTCCTTGCCTCCCTCCCTCCTCCCTTTTCCTTTCTTCCTCCTTTCCTTCCCTTTTTAATTATCTTTAGTTGTGCAAAGGGGTTTCAGTTTATGAAATGCATCTGGATCTGTGTCACCCTTTCATTATCCTCACCCATTTCTCCAAACTCCACTCATCCCCTAAAGTTAGTGGGCTCTCAGTCTTCACCTATATCCATTGAACTTCAGGACTGTTTCCGCCTACCTTTCTGCCCCCTCTCCACTGACACCTGCCCCCCCCCCGTCCCAGCTGCCCTGCTGGGTTGTTTGTGTATATACGTACATAGCCCTATGCATGCTTTCCTGTGTGATTGTAACTTAGATCTGGTTTCCACATATGAGAGAAAACATCAACCTTTTGTTTCTCTGAGCCTGACTTATTTCACTTAACTAGGTTTTCCAGGACCATTCATTTCCCTGCAAACCATGTAGTATTCTTCCTGAAGGATGCGTACCATTCCATTCCATATAGAGTCATGGTTTCTTGTTCCACTCATCCATTGTGGGCATCTGGGCTTTGGTGAATAGTGCAGCAAGAAACGTGGGTGTGCAGGTGTCTTTATCCTGATGTGAGATCCTTTGGAGAAATGCCCATGAGTGGCACCACTGGATCATAGGTAGTCCACTAGTTCTGTGCTCTGTGCTTTGAGGAATCTCCAAATGACCTTCCGTCATGGATACACTAGCTTACATCCCCGCCAAGGTGTTCCGGTTTCCTTCCCCTATACCCCGCCCCCCTCCATGGTGACCAGCCTCACTTGGGTGGGAAGAAATCTTTTTTTAAAAAAAAATTTGCATTTATTTTCAGAGATGAGCATTTCTTCATGTGTTTATTGGTTGTTTTTGCTGCTTCTGAGAAATCTCTAGCTCCATTTCCCATTAATAAAGTTATTGATTTTGGGGGGCGGTTCATTCTTTATTTTTTGGGGGGTCTGGTCGTGGGGCCTGAACTCTGGCCCTGAGCGCTGTCCCTCAGCTCTTCAGTTCAAGGCTAGTGCTCTACCACTTGAGCCACAGCGCCACTTCTGGCTTTTCTCTTTTTGCTTATGTGGTGCTGAGGAATCGAACCCAGGGCCTTAGGCATGCAAGGCAAGCGCTCTACCACTGAGCCACCTTCCCAGCCCTCATTCTTTATTCTGAATATTAGTTCTTATCAGACATAAAGCTGGCAAAGATCTCCTGGAGTTTAGGCTGTGTTTTCAGCTTCGTGCCTGTGTCCTTCACTGCAGAAACCTTCCAGCCGGATGCCCGGGGTGCCTTGCGTGGGACTCGCCTGCCCCCCCCCTCCATCACAGGCCGTCTGGCTGGCCCCCCCCTCCGTCACAGGCCGTCTGGCTGGCCCCCCCCTCCGTCACAGGCCGTCTGGCTGGCCCCCCCCTCCGTCACAGGCCGTCTGGCTGGCCCCCCCCCTCCGTCACAGGCCGTCTGGCTGGCCCCCCCTCCGTCACAGGCCGTCTGGCTGGCCCCCGTTCACTGAGGGTCGTCTCCTGAGTATGCACAGGCTGTTTCCTGTGCTTCCCATTTCAGGTCCCATCTTGTGTTCTGCTTTTATTTCCTCAATTGCTTTGTGAACCTTTGGCACTGGAAATGGAATCTCCCTGGGGAGCCCTGCCATGGAGACTTCCTAAAAAATCCAGCTTGCGGACACAGTGCAGTTACACGCCGCAAGAGGCGTGGGCTTATAGAGAGGTGTGGATGGGAGTCTGGCCAGGGGCGGCCCCTGTGCGGTTGGATGTGGCTGCCTGAAGGAGGCGTGCTGTGGACAGGGAGCCGGCCAGCGTGCGGGGCAGGGCCCCCGGAGGGGCCGGGAGCTGTGCTAAGGAGGCTGCCCTGCCGGGCCACGCCTGGTCACGTTGCCACCTGTTCTCACCTGGGGCCCGGCCCGGGGCTCCCGGAGGCTGCCGCCATGGGTGACACGCGGGGACCATCCTGTCATTAGCGGGCCTTGACCTTTACATAGGAGGGTGAGAGAATGGAGAGACCATGGAGATTTTGAAACCTGTACCACACTGAGTGATGTGACCATGCAGACAACTTTCCAGCAGCACTTGTGAGCTTGCTCATTAGCTTTTCTTAGCCATGCGCGTTCATCCATCAGAGCTGGTACGAGAAGTGGTGTGCGGGCTGGGCGGGTGGCTCAGTGGTAGAGTGCTTGCCTCCCATGCACGAGGCCCTGAGTTCAGTTCCTCAGCACCATATGAGCAGCAAAAGTCAGAAGTGGTTCTGTGGCTCAAGTGGTAGAGTGCTCGCCTTGAGCTGAAGAGTTGAGGGACAGCGCCCAGGCCCAGAGTTCAGGCCCCTCAGCCACATACACACACACACACAAAAAGATTAGCTAAGAGAAGTGTGCACTGCAGCAGTGGTGTATAAATGTGCACTGCAGGGGTGGTGTATAAATGTGCACTGCAGGGGTGGTGTATAAATGTGCACTGCAGGGGTGGTGTATAAATGTGCACTGCAGGGGTGGTGTAGAAATGTGCACTGCAGGGGTGGTGTAGAAATGTGCACTGCAGGGGTGGTGTAGAAATGTGCACTGCAGGG
>NW_012267389.1:882255-882542 GCF_000151885.1 Dipodomys ordii
TCCCTCCTGTCCTGTGTGTCAGTGCCATCCCCTCCCTCCCTCCTGTCCTGTGTGTCAGTGCCGTCCCCTCCCTCCTGTCCTGTGTGTCAGTGCCATCCCCTCCCTCCCTCCTGTCCTGTGTGTCAGTGCCATCCCCTCCCTCCCTCCTGTCCTGTGTGTCAGTGCCATCTCCTCCCTCCCTCCTGTCCTGTGTGTCAGTGCCGTCCCCTCCATCCTGTCCTGTCCTGTGTGTCAGTGCCGTCCTTTCCCTCCTGTCCCTGGGCCCCTGCGTGTGGGATGGGTCTTTG
>NW_012267389.1:882592-886121 GCF_000151885.1 Dipodomys ordii
CCTTCCCTCCCCGGGGACAGCCCTCCTTCCCTCCCCGTGGGACAGCCCTCCTTCCCTGTGGGACAGCCCTCCCTCCCTGAGTCCGTGATGGTCTCGGGTGGGTGTGAGCTGAAGGGCGGCTGAAGGTGGCGGTCGTGAGAATGAGCCGTGCCGGTTCACAGCGCTGGTCTCAGTTCTGTGGCATCATTACAGAAAGAAACACACTGCAAACAGGAGCGGCCGCACTCAGAGCCGCCACTGCGGCTACCACAGCTGGCCTGTGCCCTCTGTGCCCATGGGCCCGTGGGGCGGCGGGTCCCTGGGCCTCGGCCTCCGGAGTGCCCCGGCCAGGGCACGGCCACTGTGGCTCAGGCCCTGTGAGACCCCGATAGCTCAGGCCTCGGATGGCAGGATGAGCACTGACTGCAGAGACAAGAGGCCGCAGCTTCCCGCCCGCGACATCGGGCAGGAGAGAGAGCAGCCGGACAGGGCGACCCGGTCAGAACCCCGCCCTGACACGGCGGCCTGTGACAAGGCCCTGTGCCCAGCTCCCGATGGAAGTTGCAGGCACACACGCAGGTGAGCGGCAAGCGTGAGGTACCATGTACGCTCCAGCCTACAGGCACACACGCAGGTGAGCGGCAAGCGTAAGGGACAGTGTACGCTCCAGCCTACAGGCACACACGCAGGTGAGCGGCAAGCGTGAGGGACAGTGTACGCTCCAGCCTACAGGCACACACACAGGTGAGCGGCAAGCGTGAGGTACCATGTACGCTCCAGCCTACAGGCACACACGCAGGTGAGCGGCAAGCGTGAGGGACCGTGTACGCTCCAGCCTACAGGCACACACGCAGGTGAGCGGCAAGTGTGAGGGACCGTGTACGCCCCAGCCTACAGGCACACACGCAGGTGAGCGGCAAGCGTGAGGGACAGTGTACGCTCCTGCCTACATGGATCTGGGCATTCGAACCCAAGAACAAGAGCCAGCTGTGAACACTTGCAGTTAGCATTGCAGAGCGTCCTGTTTGGAGGGAGTTGTGTGCTGGGCGTGGAGTTTGAGCAAGGTTCAAGATTCAGGGTGTGTGTGCATGCTTGTGTCTCTAAGCCAACCAGCGTCAGCCTGGTGCGGCCGCCCGGCACAGGCCCGTTGGGATGATGCCTGGGTGGGCATCCACTCCCTGAAGGGCAGGCACGTCTGTGACCCGGAACCGAGGCCTCCCTCAGCACGCAAGGGTCCTGGCTGACACCACCAGCACCTGCGTGTCATAGGGCCATAAGTCATAGGTCTCGGTTGACACAGGCCATCACCAGGTTTGAGATGGACATCTTGTGCTTTGTCTTGGACTCAGGTTTTGTCATCCATCCACATTCTATACTAAGAAACATAAACATGGAGAATCCAAGGGGGCCTTGGCCCAGCAGAGAGAGTGAGGTGCACGTGAGTCCTCAGGGCACAGCAGGGCTGCTCGGCACCGCCAGCCTCGGCTTTGCATCTGCTGGCAGAGCCTTGGGTAGGCGAGCCTCGGGTCCGTTCAGCCTCCACGGCTGATTTCCAGCCTCCTGTATTAGCAGCACTTTGAGACGTGTTCATGTGACCTGGTTCTAGCACATTCCTCAACCAAAGCCTCGCCGTGCTGTTCCATGAGCTCCCACCAGCTGGCTTGAAGCAAGCAGATGTTCTTGATAAATGTCAGAGCCTTGTCCACGCTGAGAAATCCTAAAAGCAAATACTAGGGTTTCCATGATGAAGAATAAAGCTCTTCTATGCCTGTGGACTATATCCTGTTTATGGCCAGTCCCGCGAGTTTGGAACTTCCAACTCTAGGTCCCACAAACAAGTTCCTCGACGTACCTCTCTCTCACCGACGTACCCATAATCCACACTTGCATCTGCACCTATATTAACATGGCTATTCTTGGGAGTTTCCTGGATGAAAATGAAGTAACATGAAAATATTCTGGAGTAGGGAGTAGACAGGAGGGACCGTATTCATTTGTAGTTTGAGTGTGTGGGTAAAACGGAAGGGTTAACATGTATTTTGTTGTCTTGCTGTGAGCTGGGGGCTGATGGGGCCAGAGGAGTGGCCGGGACTTCTCAGAGCTGTGTGACCTGGAGTCGGTGCGCCAGCATCCTCTCCACACAACGCACCTGTGCACCTGTGCGGCCCTCGGCCGGTGGTGTGTGCAGCTGGCAGGTGAGAGTCACTGGCTCATTTGTCTCTGTCATTTGTTACGCACACACCTGCAGGCCCAGGCAGCCAGAGCTGCGAGAGAAGTTACTTTCTTCCTGATAGTATTTGAACGCGGACTCTTGCTCTGCTTGTTTGCTTGTCTGGCACTCTATCACTTGAGCCCTACCTCCAACATTGCTTTTTGAGGGGATTTTGGAGATAGTCTTGTGAACTTTTCTTCCCATGCTGACTTTTAACTGTGATCCTTTGGAGTTCAGCCTCTTGAGTAGCTAGGATTACAGGCATGAGCCACCAGCAACAGGCAAAGAGGTTGCTTTTCTCTTATGCTGAGCCTCTGACATCTATTATATGAAGTAGATCATTCCAGAAGATATTCTGCTGGGTCTGTGTTGAGCAATGGCCCAGCTGTTAATGCAGGCCAAGTTCCGCTTTAGTGAATTATCTTATAAATAATTTCTGTATTATCAAAATGATTTATAATCCTCAGAATAGAACACACTAATCCTGCAATCAACACCATAAAATTCTAGGAAAGCGTCCAAATCACAGTTGAGCAGCATAGAAATGACTGCTTCTAGGGCCAAGATCTCCTAAGATCAGAAGGTGGACTTGGAGCGGGAGGGGCTGGGATTCCTCCCCTCTCCGCCGCCTGAGCAGTAGGCACATTAGCTCTCTTCCAAACTTGGACTCGTGGTTTCTAGAGCAGGCTCCTGCTGGTCTGATTTCCTCCCGAGTCGCCCGTGGTCTCAGTGAGGCAGGAGGATGGAGGGCTCGTGGGTGGGCCCCCGGTGCGGCTGGCGCATGGCGACTGCCCTGACCGTAGTGTCCCTTGGCCTCAGGCTCAAGTCCCTCAGAGGCCACTGCGCCCCTGGCTGGGCTGAGCCCGGGGCCCAGGGAAGGGCGTGGCCTCCTCAGAGCCCTCAGCTCCTCTGGAGGAGACCGCCCTGCTGGTCACCCACGGCCTCTGCAGCTCCGTGCTGGCCATGTGAGCACCAGAGCCCAGGCCCAGGTCCTGCACAGGCCCCGGCAGACGGGTTGGTTCTCTAGGAAGCCCCTGCGGGCTGAGGGCTGCGTCACAGTGCCCGTTATCCACCGGGTGCTGAAGGTTGTCCGGGAACACTCACCCAAGCCCCACAAAGAAGACCGATGCACGACCTACTGGAAGTCCTTCCACGAAGCTCTTTGACCAGCCGGGAACCAGGGTGGTGAGGGTTGGGGGGGAAGGAGCCACAGACAGAGATGAACACGGGCGTCCAGTGGGACCACACTGCCCAAGTGTCAGAGCACCGAGTGTGTCAGAGCACTGCGTGTGTCAGAGCACTGCATGTGTCAGAGCTCTTCTGTGTGTCATAACACTG
>NW_012267389.1:886171-889928 GCF_000151885.1 Dipodomys ordii
GCGTGTGGGATGGGTCTTTGCTCGTGGTCACTGGTCCCGTGTTCTCTGCCTGCGTGTGGGATGGGTCTTTGCTCGTGGTCACTGGTCCCGTGTTCGCTGAATGCATCACATCCCCTGCTGTGACTGAGAGTTCCCGAACACTCCTGAGTCCCTCTGACAGGCAGGCACGGCCCAGAGCTGCTCACCTCTGCAGCCTCCTGTGATGGCTGTGGAGTGCTTGGGCATAAGCGGGGAGAGAGCTGGAGCTGTGTGCTGTGACGTGCGGGGGGCTGCCGTCAGCCTGACAGAGCAGGGGAGGGGCGCAGCCTAGAGGGCCGGCATGGAGCGCACGGGAATGAGGAGCCCGTGGCCTGGCGATGCAGACCTTCCAAGGAGAGAAGGCCGGACTCGACCCACGAAGATGCCATGGGCAGGGGTGCACGGGGGCGGAAGGCAGTTTGGTCACCCCAGTCCTGCCAAGGCCAGTGGGGCAGCCAGCCAGCTTCGCGCCACGAGGAAAATGGCTTTGTCCTCTGGGCTTACATGAAGCAGGCTGGCTAAGGCCGAAGTCCCCTCCAGATGGAAATGTGGAGGGGGGGGCTGAAAACAGATGTGTCAGTTCAAGTTAACCCCTCCAGGGTTGCACACACGGGAATTCGTGACGATTTTGTGTACCATCAGTGAGACCCTGGCCGCTGAGCCTCCTGGCCTGGAGCAGGCAGAGGTTCCCGGCCCGGCCTCTGCCACGGGAAGTGGAGATGGTTCTTGGGGAATGCAAAGCCCAGAAGGAGATATCTGTGTGCTGGGCACTGGTTGGAAATGTGTGACAAAGCTCTCAACATACAACAGACCCCAATAATCACTTAACAATGTGACCTAGGCTAGCCACCAGGCTCACACCTGTCATCCTAGCTACTCAGGAGGCTGAGACCTGAGGACAGTAGTTGAAGCCAGCTTAGGCAGAAAACTGAGACTCTCATCTCAGTTAACAACTCCAAATCTGGAAGTGGAGCAGAGCACCAGCCTTGAGCATAAATGCTCAGGGACAGTGCCCAGGCCCTGAGTTTAAGACTCAGGACCAGCACCACCAACAACAAGGAAGATGACCTTGCGGAAGCAGAGGGAACGGTGTGGACGGCCTGAAGGAACAGCATAACACAGGGGGAACGTGGGGAAGCAGAGAGGCTCCGGGAAACCCCAGTCATGACAAAACGAGAAATTCAGCAGACATCCTAGAAAGTAGAACAAATGACAAGACTTAAAAGAACAGTTCACAGTTCAATCAATATCCGACAGGAATTAAGGGAAAAGAATGGATAAAATAGAGGGAAATTGCAGAAAAAATAGGACATTCCGAGTTAAAGCACGTTGGTTCTCAGATTCAATGGAGCTACCAGGGCCCAGGAAAATAAAGGAGAAGGCAGGCGTCAGCAGCCCAGGACACCAGGGCAGGAGCGGAGGTGGAGAAATGTAGATGGCTTCAAGACCCCGCTGCTGCACTGGAACTAGGAGACACAGGAGCATGCCCTGATCATTTGACAAGAGGAAGGCCTTTCAACCCAGGCCAAGACAACTTATGAATAAGATATGGCAGTAGACTAGTTATTTAGTAGATTCATAATCTCAGATGCTTTTTTCTCTGGTGTACTCTTTTAGAAGGTTACTTGAGGATGCGCCTCAAGAAAACAAGGCACTAAATCAAGAACAGAGGAGGCGTGGGGGTCCAAGAAAGAATGCAGCCCAGCAAGCCTGGAACAAAGATGGATAATGGAGTAAGCTCAGCCCGAGGAGCTGGTGTGAGAGAGATCAGAGCTCCCTAGGTAGAAGAGTGTCCCCACAGGGTTGAAGTTGGATGGGATAGTGTTATAAGAAGGACACGAGAGGGCTGGGCAGGTGGCTCAGTGGTAGAGCGCTGGCCTTGCATTCATGAGGCCCTGGGTTCCACTCCTCAGCACCACATAAAGAGAAAAAGCCAGAAGTAATGCTGTGGCTTGTGTGGTAGAGCGCTAGCCTTGAGCAAAAGAAGCTCAGAGACGGTGCCCAGGCCTGAGTTTAAGCCCCAGGACTAGAAAAAAATAAAAACAAACAAAAACCGAAGAAGACCTTAATGGCAAGAGGAGCAAGAGAAAGGAAGAAAGAGTTCAGGGTCTCTGGGAGTAGCAGCACAGAGAGGAAATGCAAATGTCAGAAATGTCAGGCTGCTTAGGTGCTAGCTAATCATGTCACGGTGATTTGTTTTTTGTTTATTCTGTGTGTGTGAATGTGTGCAGCGGTGTTTTTGGGCTAGGAACCCAAGCTTGGTGGCCAGGCTCTCCACCACTGGATACAGAGCTACAGTCATTTTTGCTTTCATTATTTTTCAGACTCAGGCCTCACTGTTATGTCCAGATTGTCCTGGGTTATCGACCTTCCTGTTTATGCTTCCCACATAGTAGCTAGGACAATGTTTGCAACCACCCCCAGATACTGGATGAGGTGGGGGTCTTGCTAACTTTCTAACTGGACTGGCCTCAAACTGCCTTCCCCTGATCTCCATCTCAGAAGTAGCTGGCATTTCAGGCATGATCTACTGTGCACAGTTTGATGGTTATCTGAGTTAACATCCAGTTTAATCATAGAGGGGAAGGACAGGTAATGGAGTGTATAAATGACACCTTTCTACCCAGATAGGAAGTCAACATAAATACATATACAGTTGGCAAGCCAAGAAGTAGCGTTGTAGGGCTGTCACTGGACGCAGGAGGGGGTCGGGTGTGTGGGGGTGTGGGAAGGGTCTCCTTAGTTCTTCATCGGAGCACTGCCTGGAGTTTTCATCAGGGATCCACTTTATGTCAGTTGCTGCTCTAAAATGAATAATGCTTTTTGGGCCGGTCTTTATGCCAGCATGACTGCTGTTACTATTCTGGTCCTACGCGAGCTCACGGTCCACAGCCTGCGGCTCCCTGACAATAGTTCCTGAGGCCTCACAGCTGCTCTGACCAGCAGCCTAGCAACATCACAACAAGAAACGAAAGACTGCGCAACCCTGGTGGGAAAATGTGCCGGTGTATTAGGCTGTCCTGAGAGATAGTGGTCTTCTCTCCTCCTGAGCCCAGGGCTGAGGCCACGGAGCACCACGGGCGGTGGGGTGGACGGCCAGGCTCCCATGCCTGGGGCAGAGGGCTAGGGAGCTGGAGGTTGGGGAGGGGTGTCCAGTCTCCGAGCAGAGCTTCCTCAGCCAAGCCAGATTGTTCCCTGCAGGACTGGAGGCCATACCTGTGTCCCTGCGCACTGAGTGCACACTCAGGCACAAGGCAGTAGAGGATTGCTGCCTCTCGGTTCAGCCGGTCTGCTTCGGCTCTGCCTGCTGGGCAGGGCCAGGCCCGTTTCCTGACCTCTCTGGGCCCTGGCTGTGTGAGTTCAGTGTGTCAGGACACTTTGAGTCTCGTTGGATTACGATGATTACCACTTGTCATTACCGGTGTTGTGATAGAAATGATCTCAGCACACGCCCCTTGAGAGAAGCACTGGGTGCCGTGCGTGCACAGGACAGACTCTGTCCCCAGGGGCTGCTTCACCCTTTGGCCATCGGCTCGCCAGCCAAGAGCTCACGCAGCCGGGGCCAGGGCTCCCGGGGCCAGGGCCCGACTCCGGGAAGGCTGGAGTGGGTCCTGGCGTGGGTCCTGGCGTGGGTCCTGGCGTGGGGCCCTGGCGAGGGGTCCTCGCGTGGGTCCTGGCGTGGGGCCTCGCGTGGGGTCCTGGCGTGGGTCCTGGCGTGGGTCCTGGCGTGGGGTCCTGG
>NW_012267389.1:889978-897628 GCF_000151885.1 Dipodomys ordii
GAAGCTGGTGTGCCCCGTGTTTCAGTGAGACCCTTGACTACGTCGAGTTCACGCCCCCGAAGCTGGTGTGCCCCGTGTTTCAGTGAGACCCTTGATGCTTGTCCTGGGTCACATGAGCTAGTAGGTGGCAGAGCCGGACAAGCTGGGTCCCAGCCTGACATGGCCCTGCCTTCACCCAGGGAGCTGGAGTCGGGCCGCTGGGACGTGGAGCCTTGGCTGGTGTGTTTGGCCGGCCAGGGCCCAGCCCAGCCGAGCGAGGCCTGACTCTAGGCAGCCCCGGGGGTAGACAAGGGCTCCAGGGAAAGTGTCCAACCTTGTCTGTGCGTCTCCAGCTTCCCAACCTTCTGCCTGGATTGTTGTCTCCGCAGCTGCTCCTGCGGACCCCCGGGAAGCCTGCTCGGCAAGGGTGGCCTCGGCGTCGGCAGAACCGGTGTTCTGAGCACAGATCCTCTCTGACAAACACAGGACGCATTAACCACTGAGCACCCTGCAGCTTCCGATTGGATCTTGTCACTCCCTAGACTTGACAGATTTCCTGTTGTCTTCAGAAAAATGTATTCCTGAGTCACATGGCCTACCTCCCCTTCCCTGAACACTTATTTATTTATTATTATTACTTTTGTCAGTCATGGGGCTTGAACTCTGGGCCTGGGCACTGTCCCTCAGCTCTTCAGCTCAAGGTGAGTGCTCTACCACTTGAGCCACAGCGCCACTTCCAGCTTTTTCTGCTTATGTGGTGCTGAAGAATCGAACCCAGGGCCTCATACATGCAAGGCAAGTGCTCTACCACTGAGTCACCTTCCTAGACCCCTTTCCTGAACACTTGAAGTCCCTCCTGAGGACTTTGCTCTGATACCTCTTAGCATGCATGCACACGTGCTCACGTACATAGTACATGTGCGCCCACACAGTGCACACACCAGACACACGCACACAGGTTACATATGAGTTCACACAATCTAGCACACACACACAGTACATAAGCACACATGCACACACAGCTCTACATGTGAGTTCACACAACACACAGTACATGAACACACATGCACACATGGATAGCTCTACATGAGTGTACACAGTGCACACAGCAGACATGCACTTACACACGCATGCATGCACACACATGCGTAGCTCTGCATACGGGTTTACAATGCAGCACATGAGCAGCACATTAGCACATGCACACATACACAGTGCTGCATGTGAGTTTTCACAATGCAGATGAACGTAGCACACATGCAAGCCTCTACTTGTGTATGCACACACACGCACACTCAGCTCTATATGTGAGTTCACACAATGCAGACAGACACACATGCACAGCCTTCACTTGTGAGTGCCCACACACATGCGCAGCCTGCACTTGTGAGTGCCCACACACGCACACTCAGCTCTATATGTGAGTTCACACAATGCAGACAGACACACATGCGCAGCCTTCACTTGTGAGGGCCCACACACATGCACAGCCTGCACTTGTGAGTGCCCACACACACTTGTAATCCTGGTTCATTAACCCTGCATTTGCTCTAAACAGCTTTCTTAGCTTTCTTAGCTTTCTTTTTTTTTTTTTTTTGCCAGTTCTAGGGCTTGAACTCGGCTTTTAAAATGACCAGGGATCAATTTTTCTTTTTATAGCAAAGGGTGAAACACTCCAGTCAAATCTCTGGTGTTGTGTTTGCCATGCTAGATGCTGTCTGGAGTAAACGCTGAAGCTTGTAAGGACTCCCTGGGCACATCTAGGTCACCTTCAAAGGCCCGGCCTCCTCGATGGCAGAATCGGAGTGTCACGAATGGTAACACAGTGCATTTATTGTAGAGCACAGGCCCAGTCAGTATTTGCGAGAAGCCAGGAAAATCCCACAACAATAAGGACAAACGATGTCCATCACACCGGCGATTGTTTAATCAGTGCTAAGCTGGTAAGCGGGGTGGAGGGTAGGTGGGGGGAGGGAGGGGGCCGAAGCCCGGGTGTGCTCTTGGGTGACCGGCTGGTAAAGAAGCAGGGGGAGCCGTGGGACAGAGCCCGCTGCGCCCCGACATCGCAGGAAGGCCAAGCTGTGAACACCAAGGGCCCGCCGCGAGATTCCCAGGGGGAGGATGGAAAGTGCATAGCCGATGTTTGTTGCTGTCCCATTTCAGCCAGCAATCGTGTTCTTCTTCAAATGATCAGGAGAAACAACTCCTGACAAGTTATGTGACCGAGTGGCTTCTGAACTCTCCCAGAAGCTCTCTGAAGTCACCCAGGAGAGGCGGGAGTTCTGTTCTGTCCTGATCACGAATGCCTCCCGTCTCAGGCTCCGACAGAACCCAGTTCAGGCAATGAGAGGGATCAGACCGCTGGCGTCCCTGTAAATCCCCGGGGCCCAGAGCTGTCTGTCAACCTGGGCCTGTGTGGCTGGGAACAGAGTGGCCAGCAGCCACAGGCCGCAGCCCGGCCATTGGTGAATGCGTGGTCACGAGGGACAGCCTGTGTGGCTTGTCCACAGACATCTGTCTTCTCTTCCAGATTTTAGCACAGAGACCGAAGGCAGCCCTTGGTGCTGCTGCTTTCTTCTTGCTAGAGATTGTCTTAGAACTCAAACTTGCTGAGATCTACACTGTGCTCTGCAATTCTCATACCCCCAGGGCCAGGGTGTCTGAATAGTCTCCCAATAATATAATACACAAATACAAAATGCCGTTATAATTCAAGATGTCTTTACTCAGAATCTGGCCCTCTTAGCTGTGGCTCAGCTGCTCCAGTGGATCCACAGCTCTGGGAGGCTGCATTGCTCACGTTCTGCACCCTCCTCATGATAGAGTAAGTTTGCCTTATTCACGGATGGATAACATGTATATATTTAATGTTTATTATTATAAAGGTGATGTACAGAGGGGTCACACTTTCATAAGTCAGGTAAAGAGTACATTTCTTTTGGACAATTTCACCCCTTCTTTGCTGTCTCCTAGTATACATAGTTTTGACCACATGCAGATAAATAAAATTTCAAAACCAAATGAACTTTAAGTTCCTGCACACGCGCTGTGCCGCTTGGTTGATCCCAAGCTCTCAGTCAGCCCTGAGTTACTGTTAGTTTTGTTTATATCTTGGTGTGTCTGCTGAGCCTTTCCCTGCCCTTAACTTTGGGAAAATATGCAAATCATGCTCCTTACTGAAGTGGCAGGTAAAACTTGGAATTCGTTGAAAGGCGGCGTTGTCTGGCGGAAGCTGGGAGCGATTGGAGGAGAAACAACAGAACATTGCTGTACCATCCTGGACCCTGCAGTCTGAGCGGCTGTGGTTCGTCCTCGGGGTGGTGGCTCTGGCGGTGTGTCCCTGTGGACACTTCTTCCCAAAGAGGGCCATGAGCCGTAAGGACCAGTGGACTCCAAGGCTGCTGATTCACTCTGCCGCGTGTTTCCTATCACCCTGGGTGTTCACAAAGGTGCACCTTGGTCTGCATCTGTGGCCCTGGCACGCCTCCCAAGCCTGCAGCCCTCATCCCCAGACTCCTCTCTTCAGCTCTGCAGAGAGATCAGAGCCATCCTTGCTCCACACTGCCCACGGACATCAAAATACATGAGACACATCTTCTAGTAGGTGCATGTTCAGTTATTACTCAGTGACACTTCTGCCCAGTGTCACAAGTGTGCTATACCTAGTAAGCGACACACCAAACACAGAAAGTCTGGAAATTAGTCTCGTTTGTTGTGGACGGCCTCTACGCGTGGAGGTTTCAGGAAATGGAAGGGAGAGGAGAACTGCGGGCTCTGGATGCGTTTAGCTGCTGCACAGGCAGGAGCAGGAGGAAGAGCGGACTCTTTGGCGGGCGCCAAAGGAATCTGGGGTTGGACAAGTGCTCCGGGTAGTGGGAGAAGTCTTCAGACGAATGCTCAGGGCTACTGTTTCCCATCAAGACGAGATGGGGATAAACTACTGGAGGACAGCCCAGAGGAGCGTGGAGAAAGAGCGAGCCAGGGTCCCAGAGGCGCTGACGGCAGCGGCGGGGCTGTACGGAAAAGCCGTGTGAGCCCCACACTGAGGTGTGGTGGGCACATGGTCCCGGGCCTCGTGCCCAGAGCGTTGCCCACCGTTCTACACCCCCACCACAGCTCATTCCAGCTAGGCCCTGGAGTTGACCTGGGTAGGAAGGGCACCCAGGCACAGCTAACGACGTCTATCTAGGGCAGGGGTCGGCAGCCCTGGCTTCCCACAGGGTTTCCCTGTGCAGGCGTCCTGTGATGTCGCATGCAGATGGCGGGGGCTTGTCCCGGGCGGTGGTTCCTGTGATAGACCTGTGTGGATAGCCGGTGACACGTCCTGTAGTTGCAGCCAGCCTCCGGCTCAGGCGCCTGCCCCGTCTGGAGCCCAGTCTTGGTGCTGACCGGGTTTCCTGCCCCTACCTTTGCCCGCTTCCTAGGCCAGACTCTGTCCATGCCCACCGGAGAAAACTGGCTCAGTGAATTTCGCCCAGCAGTGATTGGCCTCGTGGAGTTACTGCCTGGCAAAGTTTCTTAAACATGTTTGTAGATGGAAATTCTGAACTATAATGAAATTTAATTTTCTGCATATACATTTTTTGAAGAAACACGGGCTGCATTTTTATTCATGTACATTGGTGGTACTGGGGTTTCATTATGCCATTTCTGTGTGTGCATAACGTGCCTGGTGGTCGTTGATTCCCTCTTGAAGTGTGCATCTCAGAGGCAGCTGTGGCCGCTGCTTGGTGCCAGGCTTCTCTGGATGGCCGCTTTCCAGTGCCCAGACGCCGCGCACTGGCAGACGCTGCCTCTCCGGGTGGAGCAGCCCAGCTGGCCTCACCAAGGCCCTCTCTTCACGGTGGCTTCTCACATTCTCACTATCCCAGGCGCCTTCTCTCAGCCTCGGCCGCTCCCCTGGGGAGGGGAAAAGAGGCACAAGAGGCTGTAAATACTGCAACCCAGGACATTCCGGGCGAGAGGAATGTGCAGGTCAATTAGAAGGGGTTTACATGATTAAGTGGTTGCCTGGAATTGCTGGTGTGATGGAATAGACTTGATAGAGAAGAATCACCAGAGTTGTGATTTCTCTGGGCTAAAACTTTGACAATAAGCAGATTTACCAGGTAAGAGTGGATGATGTTTGTTAACTTCAATAAGAGTTGTTCATTAAGAAAGATAGTCAAGTCGGGAACCCGTGGCTCACACCTGTAATCCTCGCTACAGAGGAGGCAGAGATCTGAGGATCATGGTTCAAAAACAGCCCAGGAAAGGAAAGTCTGTGAGACTTTTAATCTCAAAAACCGTAAGTGGGGCCGGGAGGGTGGCTCAGCGGTACAGCGCTGGCCTCACGTGCAGGAGGCCCTCAGCTCGATTCCTCAGCACCACAGAAGCAGAAAAAGCTGGAAGTGGTGCTGTGGCTCAAGTGGTAGAGTGCTAGCCTTGAGCTGAAGAGCTGAGGGACAGCACCCAAGGCCCCACGACCGGACCCCCCCCAAAAAAAAGCCTAAGTGGCGCTGTGGCTCAAGTGGTAGAGTGCCAGCCATGAGCCAAAAGGGTCAGGGACAGCACCCAGGCCCAGAGTTCAAGTTCCAGGACCTGTATATACACACACAAAGAAAGCCCATCATCAGGACTTGAGGACAGAGCGTTGGCCAGCTTCTCAGCTGTCTGTTCAGGAGACGGGAGTCACTGGGTCCATGTGTGGCCCCCCCCCCCAGCTCCACATACATGCAGCAAAGATCCTCCTCTTTCCTGAGGACTGATGATGTGTGTGCTCCACCAGGCTGGGCTGGTCTCGCCCTGGGCAGTGTAGACTCGGTGTCGGTGCTGGTCTGCACCCCTGGGCGCTTGTCCACCTGACCGTTCTGTGACCAGCTAGCACCAGCTGAGTCCCCAGGACTGCCACAGCCATTCCACGTGTCTCCGGGGGGTCTTAGTCCATGAGATCCAGCCACAGAGACCCAGGTGTGAAGACATGCCGCACTCCAATTCTCCGCTTCCTAGGGAAGGCACTGTGCCCCCAAAAAGGCAGGGCCTGCAGCCACGTTTTCTGAATGAGGCTGGACTATCACACGGTTTATCAGCTTGCTGATTGAGAGTTCCATCCCTGCCTTCCCCTTCCCCCTCCACCTCCCCCCCCCCGCCCCCAGGCCTCTGGAGAGCTCTGCCTTCCTAACAGCCCCCTCCCCCTCCGTCCCAAGCACCCAACCTGCACGCCAGAGGCTGGAGGGACAGCTTCCCTGGGGGGGCCGCTCCCCTGCTCTGCCCCCCCCAGGGGGAGCCCACGGTCATCTCCAGGGTGGGGCCTTCCTCCACGCTTCCCACCTGCGGATGCCCTCAGGTCTGTCCCCTCCCTGGCAGTGTCGGAGTCTGTGCCTCCCCTTGGGCCTCGATTCTGTGGCAGAGCTACCTTACGTCACTTACCTTGCCTGAGATCCGTACAAATGCTCAGCGAAATGCACACGTCTCACAGATGGGTTTATGAGTTCGCATGCAAACTGCATAAACGTCCCTAGACATGTTCACAGCTTTGGTGTGTGCTGTCTGCCACGGGCGACTGCAGTCCACGTCCTCAAAGCCAGGTGTGCTGGTGTCTCTGTGCTGAGCTGGGTACTCCTCAGGGGCAGCTGCCTGTCCAGTCCCAAGTCCAGACTTGGGAGCCGCCGGGGCCCCGAGTCCCCTGCTTGCCTTTTCCGCCCCCATGGCTCACCCCCATCCGTGTGTGTGTGTGTGTGTCCGTGTGCGTGTGTGTGTCTGTGTGCGTGTGTGTGTGTCCGTGTGTGTGTGTCTGTGTGCGTGTGTGTGTCCGTGTGCGTGTGTGTGTCCGTGTGCATGTGTGTGTGTCCGTGTGCGCGTGTGTGTCCGTGTACGTGTGTGTGTGTCCATGTGCGTGTGCGTGTGTGTGTGTCCATGTGCGTGTGTGTGTCCGTGTGCATGTGTGTGTGTGTGTGTGTGTGTCCAGCAATCCCTTTGGGCCTCTACAGCTTCCAGCACTTTGAGTATACAGAACACACCTCAGGTCCTAATGCTCTGAATGACCAATTATTAGCTCATTTTGGCACACAGCTTCTTATGTTAGATTTCTGAGTATAGACTGGACCAACAATAAAGCAAAGTGACCCCAGAGAGGAAAAGCTCCTGGGGGAGATGTGGTATAATCAAGTACACCCAGGGCACGCTCCACTGTCAGGAGGAAGCCTGAGGCTCCTAACGTCTGGAGAGGAGGGGAGTCCCAGCATCGTTCTCCTGGACGACTGCGTCCACCGGGGCCCTGGCCCCTGTGTGGGGACTGCGTCCACCGGGGCCCTGGCCCCTGTGTGGGGACTGCGTCCACCGGGGCCCTGGCCCCTGTGTAGGGACTGCGTCCACCGGGGCCCTGTCCCCCAGGGTGACTGTGCCCACCCCAGGCCTGGGTTTTCAGACCCATCAGGCCCAGTGAGAGGCTCTCTTGCTGTCAGGCATCAGAGGGCTCCGTTTCCTGGCCCCGCTGCCCCATCTCTCACCTGCTCCTGGCTGAGGGCACTCGGGGCAGAGCACACTGCTGTCAGCAAAGTCTGCCTGGGGTAGACGCTCACTCTCCCTGGTTAACTCTCCTGGCAGCTCCTGAGAGGGCAGAGCCAGTGGGTGGAACTCCATGGAGATCCACTGAGAAGCTTCTTGTCTGGAGTTCACGGGAGCTCCGTGCAC
>NW_012267389.1:897678-906319 GCF_000151885.1 Dipodomys ordii
AGCACTGTGTGTCAGCACTGCGTGTGTCAGAGCACTGTGTGTGTCAGCACTGCGTGTGTCAGAGCACTGTGTGTCAGAGCACTGCGTGTGTCAGAGCACTGTGTGTGTCAGAGCACTGTGTGTGTCAGAGCACTGCATGTGTCAGCACTGTGTGTGTCAGAGCATTGTGTGTATCAGAGCACTGCGTGTGTCAGAGCACTGCGTGTGTCAGAACTCTTCTGTGTGTCAGCACTGCGTGTGTCAGCACTGCATGTGTCAGAGCACGGCGTGTGTCAGCACGGTGTGTGTCAGAGCACTGCGTGTGTCAGAGCTCTGTGTGTGTCAGCACTGCATGTGTCAGAACACCGTGTGTGTCAGAGCACCGTGTGTGTCAGAGCACTGTGTGTGTCAGAGCTCTGTGTGTCAGAGCACTGCGTGTGGAAGAGCAATGCGTGTGTCAGAACTCTTCTGTGTGTCAGAGCACTGCATGTGTGTCAGAGCACTGCATGTGTCAGAGCTTTTCTGTGTGTCAGAGCTCTTCTGTGTGTCAGAGCACTGCGTGTGTCAGAGCACTCCCCATGTCAGAGCACTGCGTGTGTCAGCTCTGCGTGTGTCAGCACTGCGTGTGTCAGAGCACTGCATGTGTCAGCTCTGTGTGTGTCAGCACTGCATGTGTCAGAGCACTGCGTGTGTCAGAGAACTGTGTGTGTCAGAGCACTGCGTGTGTCAGAACACTGAGTGTGTCAGAGCACTGCTGTGTGACAGAGCACTGTGTGTGTCAGAGCACTGTGTGTGTCAGAGCACTGCCGTGTGTCAGAGCACTGTGTGTGTCAGAGCACTGCCGTGTGTCAGAGCACTGTGTGTGTCAGCACTGCATGTGTCAGAGCACCGTGTGTGTCAGAGCACTGTGTGTGTCAGAGCACTGCGTGTGTCAGAGCTCTTCTGTGTGTCAGAGCACGGCGTGTGTCAGAGCACTGTGTGTGTCAGAGCACTGTGTGTGTCAGCACTGCGTGTGTCAGAGCACTGTGTGTGTCAGAGCACTGTGTGTCAGCACTGCATGTGTCAGAGCACCGTGTGTGTCAGAGCACTGTGTGTGTCAGAGCACTGCATGTGTCAGAGCACTGCGTGTGTCAGAGCTCTTCTGTGTATCAGAGCACTGCGTGTGTCAGAGCACTGCATGTGTCAGAGCTCTGTGTGTGTCAGAGCACTGCATGTGTCAGATCACTGCATGTGTCAGAGCTCTTCTGTGTGTCAGAGCTCTTCTGTGTGTCAGAGCACTGCGTGTGTCAGAGCACTCCCCGTGTCAGAGCACTGCGTGTGTCAGCTCTGCGTGTGTCAGCACTGCGTGTGTCGGAGCACTGCGTGTGTCGGAGCACTGCGTGTGTCGGAGCACTGCGTGTGTCAGAGCACTGCGTGTGTCAGAGCTCTGCATGTGTCAGACCACTGCATGTGTCAGCACTGCGTGTGTCAGAGCTCTGTGTGTGTCAGAGCACTGCGTGTGTCAGCACTGTGTGTGTCAGAGCACTGTGTGTGTCAGAGCTCTGCGTGTGCCAGAGCACTGCGTGTGTCATAGCACTGTGTGTGTGTCAGAGCTCTGCTGTGTGTCAGAGCTCTGCGTGTGTCAGAGCACTGCATGTGTCAGCACTGTGTCAGCACTGCGTGTGTCAGAGCACTGTGTGTCAGAGCACTGCGTTTGTCAGAGCACTGTGTGTGTCAGAGCACTGTGTGTGTCAGAGCACTGCATGTGTCAGAGCACTGCGTGTGTCAGAGCACTGTGTGTGTCAGAGCACTCCCCGTGTCAGAACACTCCGTGTGTCAGCTCTGCGTGTGTCAGCACTGCATGTGTCAGAGCACTCCCTGTGTCAGAGGACTGTGTGTCAGAGCACTGTGGTGTGTCAGAGCACTGCGTGTGTCAGAGCTCTGCATGTGTCAGAGCACTGCGTGTGTCAGCAATGTGTGTGTCAGCACTCCCCGTGTCAGAGCACTGTGTGTCAGAGCACTGCATGTGTCAGAGCACTGTGTGTCAGAGCACTGTGTGTCAGAGCACTGTGTGTGTCAGAGCACTGCATGTGTCAGCACTGTGTCAGAGCACTGTGTGTGTCAGAGCACTGTGTGTGTCAGAGCACTGCGTGTGTCAGCTCTGCGTGTGTCAGAGCACTGCGTGTGTCAGCTCTGCATGTGTCAGAGCACTGCGTGTGTCAGAGCACTGCGTGTGTCAGAGCACTGTGTGTGTCAGAGTACTGCGTGTGTCAGAGCACTGCGTGTGTCAGCTCGCACTGCGTGTGTCAGAGCACTGTGTGTGTCAGCGCACTGCGTGTGTCAGAGCACTGCGTGTGTCAGCGCACTGCGTGTGTCATAGCACTGCGTGTGTCAGAGCACTGCCGTGTGTCAGAGCACTGTGTGTGTCAGGGCACAGCGTGTGTCAGAGCTCTGCGTGTGTCAGCACTGCGTGTGTCAGCACTGCGTGTGTCAGAGCACTGTGTGTATCAGGGCACAGCATGTCAGCTCGCACTGCGTGTGTCAGAGCTCTGCGTGTGTCAGCACTGCGTGTGTCAGCACTGCGTGTGTCAGAGCACTGCGTGTGTCAGAGCACTGTGTGTGTCAGCTCTGGGTGTGTCAGCACTGCGTGTGTCAGCACTGTGTCAGCACTGCGTGTGTCAGCACTGCGTGTGTCAGTGCACTCTCTCATCTGCCGTGCCCCGCTGTCTGCCTGGGGAGTGAGTCAGCTCCCTGTGGGCTGAGGGAGCCGGCCTGACCTCTCACCCTCGCTCCTGCCGCTGGGCTCAGGATGCTGCCGCCTCCCTGGGGTCTCGGGGGTTCAGTGAGGGAGGCTGGGGCTCCTGTGGGGCGGGGTGGTCCTCTCTGCTGCCCAGCACCGTGGTGCATCTCTAACCTCACCGTCCCTATTCTGTACACGCACAATGCTCATAGACAGTTGAGCACCCGTTCGCCTGTCTTTACTCAATAGAGTAAATAGAGACCCTTTGCCCAGCAAGGGTCTCAGTGGAGTTTGGACAGCACCTCTCGGGGAGGCCGGGCGGTGATGCCGGCCTGGTCCCTGCCCTGTGGTCAGGTCCAGTGTCGTCTCCTCCTCCTCGTCCTCATCCTCGTCCTCCTCCTCCTCCTCTTCGTCCTCCTCGTCCCCCCCCCCTCAGGATCTGGGAGGCCGGGCGGTGATGCCGGCCTGGGCCCTGCTGTGTGGTGAGGTCAGTGCCCCACCTGGCCCGCTCCTCACCCCCCAGGATCTGTGGAGCAGATATGGCTGCCATCTGTAATCATCTGCCTGGGACAGCCGCAGGGTCATGCAGATGAAGCTCAGGAACAATCCTGCATCTTGGCTTTCGGGCTGCTTCCACCACTGCATGCACTGGCTCTGCTCCGAGCCGCGGAGTCTGAGCTGTGCCGGGGCCCAGGCTCCAGACAGGCTCCGGACGTGATGGGGACCTGGGGTGTCTCACTGCCGCCTGGGGGGGCCCACAGGGCGAGGTCGCTCCTGGGGACTGCGAGTGCCACTCGCCAGTTGTCTCCTTTTCTGGATTTGTTCTCCTGAGGGTGTCAGTCTGGGACTGGGCTGTGAGCAGCTTTCTGAAGATGTCACATGTGTGACCAGGATTTTGTGATTGTGGAGGATTTAATGCAGCTGGTTGAGAGTCAGAATCATCTTGAAGCCAGGCCTTGGTTCACGCCCATCGCCCTTGCTACTCGGGAAGCTGAGATCTGAGGATCGTTTGAAGCCAGCCAGGCAGAAAGTCTGTGAGACTCCTATCTCACGTAACGACCGATAAAGGGGGGCTGTGGCTGAAGGGGTGGAGCAGAGGCTTGAGCTCAGGGACAGAGCAGGGCCCTAGGTTCAATTCCAGAATCAGAAAAAAATGATCTTGGGCTATTTTTAGTTTCCTTAGTAGCCATTTACTACTAATCTCCATCTCTGAATAACATCTGCGTGAATGTGCGGCTCAATGTCCCCCAGCTCAGATATGACATCTGAAGGCCACGGAAGTTTCCCCACTGTCACTGGGGAACGTGTTGGGCCGTGACTGTAAACGCGGGCGCAGGCTTTTCCACTGTGGGGCACGCATCAGGGGGACCGAGCCCCCTCAGAATGAGCGATGCCTTCTTCTCCCTGAAGCAAGACTCTCCTTTGCAGTCCCTGACCGTGGCTGGGACGTGGAAAGGCCCGTGATTTTTACGCCGACCCTTTGTAGTCACGATCACCCACCCTCCCCCTTGGGTTCTCACCGCCCATCTGGCCCCTTTTCTGGCATTTTCTACACAGCATGGAAGCAGTTCAAGAGATCTGGAGACGGCTTTTTCCCCTGCTGTCTGCATGCCTGCTACTCGGTATGGCCGGGCCTGTCATCAGAGAAAGCACCCTCCAGCCCCGGCCCCTGGGCCGGCCTTCCCCCCACTGCTCACTGAGGTTCCCCCGACAGCAGGGGGTGGAAATGGAGGGACGAGGACACGAAGCCCTGCGGTCCTCCAGAGAGCAGCCTCGCCCAGGGTTCAGTGTTTCTGAGGATCAGCTTCCTGGGCTGGGCTGGGCTCCGTGCACGGGCCCTGGCCCTAGACTTACCTTCAGCTCCGGTAGAGCTTTTGCCACCCAGGGATGGGCTTGGGAGGAAGACCTGCTCCCGAGTCAGCCTGACGCCAGGAGAGCCCATGGGAGGCTTCGTGGGCCCACGTGCTGTCATGAGGCTGTAATCACTGACCTCATGGTTTGGAGCCACAGCATTCACACCATTGTATTCCTGTGATGCTTTCCTAGTCTCTGGAGCCCAACCTGGGCCTGTGCAGCAGCCTGTCCTGCCTGACCTTGGTCTTGAGCGGAAGCTGCTTTAGAAAAGTGGCCCGGGGTGAGTGTCCTTCCTGGGGACCTGCCCCAAGGGTCCACTGAAGTCCGGAGAGCTGAGGAGGAGGGGCTGTTTTTACGAGCCTGGAGACCCCTGCTGACACAGCTCTGCCCTACTTCCCTTGTTGATCATGTCGGACATAAAGGAAGCAAGAATCTATTCTTTCTCTCTCCAGCAAACACTTTTCTGTATAAAAGATGCCCTAAATCCTTTGTGAGGGCCACGTCCCATGCAGCGCGCTCTGCGGGCCTGCTGGTCCCTGGCGACGGTGGCAGGGCTGAGCACGCAGTCCATTTCCAGAGCGAGAGCCATGGAGGGTCAGCAGGCGCTCAGCCCGAGCTGCAGGAAGCACTGCCGGGTTTGTTAGTGGGTCAGGCTGAGGCTCGGCACCAGACTAGAACGGGAGAAAAACTTTCTGTGAAGACGAGGTATTCATGGCTTCTCACCATGGAAACCTGCGCATCCAGGTGACAGGCACCCTAGCTGGCAGGCAGTGCCGTGCAAGCTGGCGTGGCAGCCCCTGGGGGGCTGCAGAGCCGCAGGGCTGACACCCACCCCGAACTGACCGCCAGGGGACCCGCAGCCCCCAATGCAAACACTCAGGTGAGCAACCACACCTGCAAAAGCAAACCCCAGCGAGTAATTAAGCAAGCGAGCGATGCCTGCTAGTGAGTGTTAATTAAGCAACTGTTCAAAGCGATGTGGATCCGAGCCAGGTGTGGTGGGACAGCTACACAGGCGGCTGAAGCCGGTTGTAAGTTTGAGGCCAGCTCGGGCCTTGTGGTGAGACCTTGACTCACAAAATAAAAGCAGTGCTGTGTATTCCAACAGGCGAGTTCTACCCCGTGACTTTAATAGAAAGAAGCAGGCTGTAAACGTGTATACGATGTGACCTGGCTTCCAGGAGACGGAGGGAGGGAGGGAGGGACGGCAGTGTCTGTGTGTAGGAAAACCCTGGGACCAGCAGCCCATTTCCTGTGCAGCACCTGCCCATAACCCTAAGTGTTAAATTTGTACAGTCTGAAGACGTGGAGAAGGCTGGCGTTTGGATGAGAAGGGAGCACGCTGCGACTCCCAGCGGTGAGGCATCCCTCCAGGGGCTCCCCGCAGCCCAGGCTCAGCCGGAGCCCCGCGGGCCCCGCACCCCTGGGACAAACCGACGGTGTGCGCCCTCTCCCTCCCGGCCTCCCAGCTCTGAGGAGGCCCCATGGCCAGGCTGTCTGCTCAGCTCCAAGGCCTGCTCTTGAGAATCGGACTTTTAGCAATGTGCTTCCTCTACTGTAAAGCAGCTTGGAACAGAATAGGTTTTATAACATGAATGTGGCGAAGGGTCAGAGCACAGAGGCATGCACAAACTCACACTCAAGCACGCCCTGTATACACCACACGGACACATCCACATGCACGCGGACACACTGGCAGGTACAGCCACGGGCTCCCCCCATACACATATGCAGGTATACCACTGTTTGCAAACCCAGCGCACACACCCACACTGAAGTACAGCCCCACGCAGGCACTCGACGCACACCTCGTGTGCACATGCACGCAGGCCCTGTCGACTGGCGGGCTAGGGGCCGGGGCTGAGGAGGGCTGCTGTGCCCTGCTGTGCTGGCTTTTACCACGGGCTGCACCGACACTTCTTGGCCCCTCAGACCCTCAGCTCCCATGAGCGCTTGCAGGCAGAGGCAGTGATGTTTTGAGCAGGGCTGGTGTTTCCCCAGGTGCCCGTGGCCTCTCCCGTGGCTGAGAAGCCTGGCACCGCTGTGGAGGGGCCTCAGCACTGCCCACAGGGACTCATCCAGGTATAAGTCAGGGTTTATTGAAATACACACATAGCTCGCTCCTACCGGGGGGTGGAGTTTGTGGACATCTCATACACATAAGCTTGAGAATACACACTGATCATTTGGCCACCATGTCTGCTCCTGGTCGGGCGGGTGCTCTCGTTCTGGGCTTTGTCGGGAAGACAAAGGCCCCTGTCTGTGCCGGCCTAGCACTGCAGGCTAAGGCGGCCACCGCCCACCCTCACTCCCCTGCGCTTGAGTAGCTGGCATTCACAGCCCCGTAGTGTCCACTCAGGGTCACGGCATGGCGTCCACTCCTGGCTGCTACAGGACACGTTCAGCTATGGCAAAGCTTCATTTCCTCAAAATGGCTAGAGCAAGCGGAGCAGGGCTGGAGGTGGGTGGAAATGGGGCAGGCCGACTCTCTGTCCCCCGGCTGCTCCCAGTCCTGTCCTTGGACTTTGGCCCTGGAGGTGGTGACGTAGGTGTTCCCTGGATCCTCCGGCCGTCTGCTCACCATGACTCTAAACAAAATCCAGCAATGGATTGGACAGGGCAGTGTGGAATGAAGGTCGGCGTAGGCGCTGAGCCCGGCGGCTCTGGCTGCTCCCCAGCTTGCTTTTGGAAGCTGGGTGGGGGCCATTGCTGCCTCCTGGCCCTGCCCGTCTCCACCCCTGCCATGACCATTGTTAGTACCGATGCTGGCTGGAATCTACAAGACCAAAACCATAGGGATGATTGATGGCCCTCACTCTTGTGGGGAAAGTAGTGTAACACCTGCTCAGGGTCCTGGGTCCCGAGGCCACGGCCCTCTGCTGGGCTGGGCCTCAGTGCGTTGCAGGGTCCTCCTACACCAGCCCTCCCAGCTACTTCCCACACCTGCAAATCACCAAAGCTCAGGCGCCCACGGCTATGTGCAAGTACGGTTCATGTCACTCTATTTTGTGTTGACACAATTCTCCAGGTAAACAGCCTCCGTGGCTGGTCCCGGGGCCCTGCAGCCTGGTCGCCAGCCTGGGCTGGGGCCCTCCTGTGACCCCTCCAGGGCTGCTCTGGCCCCGGCCACCTGCAGACGGGGGCAGCTGTGACATTTCTGTGGAGGAGGAGGCTGCTTTTTGGCTGGGGCCACCGTCTTGTCGTGGCTGAGAGATGGTGACTAACAGGGCTGCTGGCGCCGAGGCCTGGGGCACGCTGCCGTGGCCGTGGGGCCAGGAGCTTGTCCTGAGAGCAGGCCACTCTCAACAGCGTTCCCTGGCCCGGCTTCAGAGTGACTGAAGTTCTCACATGGCCTCTGTGTCTGTGTAGTGCACAGAACGGGAGAGCTGTTGGCATGGCTCAGATGGCGTGAGCGGTCCTGCCCCAGCCAGCATGGGGCTCGGACGGCGTGAGCGGTCCGGCCCCAGCCAGCGCGGGGCCCTGCTTGTGGTGCCAGGAGGGGCCGGGAAGTCAGGAAGCCTCCTGTCCTCTTCAGAAGCATCCGGTTTTGGTATTCTCTTCCCTGCTGTCTTTGTGGGCCTGTCTACACAGCTGTGCAACATCATGAGCAGAAGGACCTAAATCCTGGCGCTTAAACATCATGAGCAACTAGATCAAGGGAATCTGAACCTGCCTGTGCTCGGGATCAGGCGCTGGTGGGGTTGGGTTAAGGGCCTGGAAGATCAAGGCTCTTACTGACCCAGCAGGCACACAACCTTGGAATGGGAAAAAGCCTGCACACGCGTGTGTGGCACACTGCGGTCTGCTCCAAGACGAGGGAGGAGGCTAGAGGACCGAGGTCTCCGTCTGCAGGAGGGACGGGGCTCGGGAGCCCCGGTGCATCTGCAAGGCGCTTTCCGAGCCGTTCCGTGACATGGACCAGCTGTGCAGGCGGTAGTCTCGGCTCCCGGGCTGGGTGGGACACAGGCCTCGCCACCTTCTCTTTAGCTCGCACTGGACCTGGGGGTGAGCATGCCAGTGACTGGAGGCCCGGGAGGTGAGGACGGCCGGGGGCCCTCCGAGCGCCCTCCGCCCGCCCTGCGCACTGGA
>NW_012267389.1:908329-910352 GCF_000151885.1 Dipodomys ordii
CCAAGATCCCCCCACTCCACACCTGTGACCCAAGATCCCACATCCCAAGATCCCCCCATGCCGCACATGGGCGACACTGTCTGCACAAAGTGTCATCTGGAGGGGACATCGGCCACCAGCCTTGAACAGGCTGGGGTGCAGCTCAGGGACAGGGCATTAACCTAGCAGGTGTGAGGCCTTGAATTCCATCCCTGCACTGAGCAAAAAGAAGTGGATGGCAGAGCAGAGGGCCCACCGCACACATCCCGAGGGGCCTCTGAGCCCCACGCGGGTCCCTGCGGGAGAACCCCGGGGCCTTTGCTGATCTAGGTCCCGTTAGTCCAATGCGTCGGCAAACTGCTCTGCTTAGTGTCAGACACGTCACCTGCCAACACTGAAGAGAAACACTGATGTCTTCATCTTGTTTGGAGGTATATGCCTCTGATCTACAGTTGAGTGTGCAAGTTTTAGAAGTGTGTTCATTTCCCCCACCCTCTGTCACACTCAGTATACTCAAGGCTCCTCAATAGGATGGCCAGGCTCCAACCCCAGGAGCCTGCTCTACGGTTGCTTCCTGGGTAGAGCATGGCTAGTCTCCACAGGCCATTCCTTACTAAGCAGAAATCAAAACGGGCCCCTGTCCGGCACACTGGCAGGGTGAAGGATATGAACAGCGGCCCCTCGGTGCCGGGCACATCACATCTTTCAGGACTCATCAACTGGCAAACAAGCCCCACGTTCTAAGTGAGGCGGCCAGAGCGTGAGGGGCGAATCTCAGGCCCCCGTGGGATGGGACCAGCTCTGGGCCCTGGCCGCTGCTGCCCGCCCACCGCCGGTGTCCGCCATGGATGGCCGGACAGCAGGTCCCTGGGCAGCGGGAAACACCCGGCTGCCGGACCTGGGCTGGCGTGGCGGCGGCGCCTGCGTCTCCTGACCTGGACCGAAGAGGTCAGCCCCACGCTCCTGCTTATTTTATACCAGTTGTGACTTTCTACTTTTGGTATGAATGGGGGTGGCAGTTTATAGAATCTGCAGGTTTTAGCTGTCTGTTGACGTCTCTAACCTCAGCCCTGCCTGTCCTTCGCAGTGGTCAGCCTAGCACCAGTTGCTGGCCGCAGACACGCAGCCCACCCGCGGCTCTGACAGCAGTCGCGGTGACTGTGGCCAAGGGGAAACAGCAGGACTTGACCCGGGGCTTGGCCACACACCTACGTAGCCTGCTGGCTTCAGCGTCCGTAGACAGGCAAGAGAAGGGTCCGTCATGCCCACCGGAGCCCTGCCTCTTGGCCTCTTGGCCAGCCAACCAGGACGCAGCACAGACTATTCTGTGGCCACCTGTGAGTCAGCGCAGCCTCTGGCCCCCTGTGCCTGGCCATCGTCCTGTCCTGCGGGCCAGCAGGTGCTCACCTGTGAGTCAGCGCAGCCTCTGGCCCCCTGTGCCTGGCCATCGTCCTGTCCTGCGGGCCAGCAGGTGCTCACCTGTGAGTCAGCGCAGACTCTGGCCCCCTGTGCCTGGACACTGTCCTGTCCTGCGGGCCAGCAGGTGCTCACCTGTACTGGGGCTGGTCATTGCCGCCCACATCGGGGGATGTCAGCTTCTGCAGCAGAATGCGTACGATGCTGATGAAGAGGAAGAAGTTGACCTGCACGGTGGGAGATGCCCTGTGGGTGCCCGCTCCCGGACGGTGGGGCGTGGGCGTCCTCCGGGCCTGCCGACCCGGGTGGGGCCGTGGCACACCCCTTACAAGCCTGGCACTGGCTTCTGGCACCGAGGCCACTGAGGCCATGGAAACCACCCAGACCACCAAGGCCACCGAGGCCACCAAGGCCACCAAGGCCACCGAGGCCACCACCACATGAGGCTGCCACAGCCTGCACAGCAGGACGTGAGCAGGAAGCACAAAGCTCTCCAGAGGCCCCCTCGCCCCCCACCCACCCCTGCCCCTCCTCCCTGACGCCCTCCCATCCCTCCTCCACCCCCTCCTACCCCCTCCTGCCCCTCCTCTTACCCCCCTCCCCCTCCCCCACCGACGTTGTAAAGCTC
>NW_012267389.1:912733-915454 GCF_000151885.1 Dipodomys ordii
GCAGCTGGGGCCCGGCCCGGTCAGCCAGCAGCAGCACCGCAGCTGGGCTGGGCGCCACAGCTGCCACAGACCACAGGAAACCATCTTCAGAGGCCTGGCAAGTGTGTGTAGGCTTGCACTCAGCACGTCTTACTACAGTGAAGGAAATTGGGAGAATCTGTCCAGGGCTACAACTAGTCTAACAGAGTGTGACTGAAGACAGGATGGAGAAACGGCTCCCGCGTCAGTGACACCGGAGGTCTGTGTGCTCAGGCCTCCAACGCTGGCT
Source organism: Dipodomys ordii (assembly GCF_000151885.1). Classification (NCBI taxonomy): domain Eukaryota; kingdom Metazoa; phylum Chordata; class Mammalia; order Rodentia; family Heteromyidae; genus Dipodomys; species Dipodomys ordii. The sequence continues at coordinate 913,002 of NW_012267389.1, forward strand.
CTGGGCAGACTGCTCCTGTCACCTGCTCCTCCTCGGGCCCCTCTCCTCTCTGATTTCCCACTGTTGGTGCAGCTGGGAAGTGGGGAGAAGAATAAACCATCCTGCTACTTGTTCGCAGCTCACTCTGAACTTGGGTAAGCAGGACCAAGAATGAGGATCTACGCAATTTCCAATAAGGCCCTTGTTGCAGACACATTCGGTGCTGCATGTAGAACCATGCAGCCCAGACACCATCCTGCGATGTGCTCTGAGCTGAAGTCTGAGAGCACTGGTTCGGGGCGATGGGGAGCGGACTGGCTGCTTACCCCATCCGATGAGGAGGTAGGCCAGGAAGCATCTGCTGGGGGGGAAGATGGCCACCAGGAGGGTGTGCAGGTACAGCCCCTCCACCAGGAGCCAGTAGAAGTTTGCCATGATGCAGTACTGGAAGAACACCAGGCTGAGCTTGCAGCCAACCTGGAGCCAGAGACAGGGAGGGAATGCCCCTGGGTAAGAGCAGTTGTGGCCGCAGAGCTGCTGTGCAGGGTGGGGGATCCAGGGCATCCCGGTCTGGCTCAAGATGGCTGCCATCCACACCGTGGCCCTGGCCTTGGCCAGGAATGCCCTGTGCTGCAGGGAGGCCCTTGGTAGACACGGTGCCCAGCCCACCTGCACGGGCCGATCACCCCAGAGATGGAGATGAAAACGCCCTGTGGCCAGCAGGCCTCTAACTACGGGAGCTGGTGCTCCTCCCACCGTCCATTGTGCCTGCCTCCCCATCCCCTTCCTCCACAGCCACTCAAGCTCCCCCTCCTCCCCGGGACATGGCTGGCTGAGGGCGCAGAAGGCACAGCGTGGCAGGTTGTGCCCGGATGGCTGGGCCCCGGCCCCTCAGACTTGTCCCTGCGGCTGGGGTGAGCACAGGAAAGGCTGAGGCTCAGCCGCCAGCACCCTTCATAGTAGTTCAGTTGCCAAGAGGTTTAGGAAGATAAAATGGCAGCCAGAATCAAGACCTTAGAGAATCTTGCAGTTTCCCCAGTTGTAAAAGAGAGGTTTTAATTTGGGGAAATTAATTAGAGATGGAAAAGCAAGAGAAAGATACATCCAATGAATTATTTCCCCTGGAGTTTTGCAGGGGTTTTCACTGGGCAGACGACAGTCAATCAATTCAATCTCTCAAACCTCCTTTCACACAGTAGATGCATCAGAGATTTCCCCTTCAGGGCAACACACAGCCACGCTTCCGTCCGCCACTCCAGTCACCGCGTGCTACAGAGAACAGCATCTCCCACTCCGTTCTTTTAATTTCTGTATCTATGCAGACACATACCCATGGATGTTGGGATAGAGGTAATCGACATCCACCGGAAATACTTGTATTTGGGGGCAGGTGTGGTGTATAGATGTAGCAGACACATTTATGCACTGGTGGAGGCGTAGTGCTGCACACACGGGCAGCACGCTTTTTACCTGCTCATGGGGGGGACATACTTATGTGTTCACATGCGTGTGCATGTGCGTGGGCACACACACACACCCCCTCCCTATGGGGATCGTGCTGAGCTCTGAGCTGAGCTCCCTGGGCCGTGAGGGGCTTCCCCCCAGCAGCCATGTGGCCCAGACCCTCCTGACTCCCGCCTGCCTCACATCGCTTTACTTCTCTTTTCTCCAAAGTGGAGAAAGACGGAGAAAAATCCCTGTCACCTCTGCCTTTGGCAGAAGCGGCTGCAACCACCCACCAGGAAAGCTGGAGAAGCAATGCAGATTCATGACTTCTCATCACACTGAACAGTGAAACACATTTACAGGCCTTTCGCAGACGGGTCTGGGTGCTGTTGATGCCATCCAAAGGCATCTTTCTGTCTTTGATGAGTTACTCTATCTTAAAACACACAAATCAGTGCACTAAAGAAATAAAGGGGTGACCTTGGTTGAGATGCGCGGTATTCCGAAACTGACATGTTGAATGGAAACCCTTCTGTGCAGCTACTTAAAAATGACATAACTTTAAGCCACCCAATCAAGACAGGAAGCCTGAAACCAAAAACACGACTACGACACTGACAAGGTATAGGCAGTTGTATCACAGGAGGGCTCTGGGGCTTGTGTGTCGGGGGGGGGGCTGGGGGCAGGATGCCCTCCCTGGGAGAGGCTCGCACAGCTCCACAGAGGGCGAAGGGAACCCTTACCAGATGCCAGACTGACTCATGCCTTGATCTCGGAATAACAAGCAACAAGTGCTCAAACAAGTGTGTGGGCCTCTGTCCACAGGGCTGCCCCGTAGCTGCCCGAGACCTTGCGAGTCAGCAGCTCAACTTCCCCGAAGTACAGGCACCACACATGGAGAAGCCTTGCAGGGAGTCTGAGGGTGAGACGTAGGATTGCTTAAGTGAGTGAGCTTGGAGCCTTGCATGCCAGTGGCCACCCGCCGAGCAAGGCCATGGAACAAACATCCTGCAGGATGAGGGACAGAC
>NW_012267389.1:927015-934491 GCF_000151885.1 Dipodomys ordii
ATGGGTCTGGGCAGATGGGGACTGGGCAGACATGGGTCTGGGCAGATGGGGACTGGGCAGACATGGGTCTGGGTAGATGGGGACTGGGTAGACATGGGTCTGGGCAGACGGGGACTGGGCAGATAGGTCGAGGGTGCTCACAAAGTGCCTCCCCCTGACCTCAGGAAGTGTCACAGGTGGAGGCCGAGCACACGGTTCTCTGGGCCTCCTGAGTGGCCCAGGCCACATCGGTGCATCCTTGTCACACCCTTGTCACACTGTGCTCCTGCCACTGCGTCCAGTCTGAGTGTGCGCTGGGCCTTACTTACACACCCAGTAAAGCTTCTGATGAACCGAGGTCCACACAGAAAGAATTAACCAGGAAAAAAGGCAGCCCAAAAGACGGGATGTAGTGCAGTGGTGGAACACTTGCCTAGCTTGTCCAAACGCGGCTCAGACCTCAGCCCTGCCAACCAAAACAAGAAGCTCACTGCCGGTCAGCAGGGAGGGCAGTGGAGCCAGCGGGACACCAGGCAGCTGGGCTCAGCGTGCCTCAGACCTGACTTGAAGCACAGCCCTCCCCATGGCCGCTGCCCCGCGGGCAGCTTGGCTCTTCTGGCCCAGGGGCTCGGGTTTCTCTGGCTGTCATCAGCCACCCGTGACTCTCGTGACCACACAGTCCCCAGATTCTCCCAGCAGCAAAGGGCAAAGACACATGATGCGGCGCTATGAGGTTCAAAGTCCTCTGAAAGAGCAAAATCAGTGAAACACACCCTCAGCCCAGTGTGTCAGGCGAGCCACCGCCAGGAGTGGCTTTCCTTCAGAGCTTCTGTTTTCCTGACTGCACTGGGAGCCCTGGCTAGGCCTCACAGTACCCAGCAGGTGTTCACGGAGGGGAGGAGACCAGAACACGTGTACAAAGAGCCTGCAAGGCAGTGTTTAGTGCAGGTTAATACATTGGACATGTTTGTGAAACCCTAAGACAAAAAAATGAGAAATGAATACCTAAAATAATTGAACACATTCATGCATTTTAATTAAAGAAAGTGTAGCTGCGCTAACAGTCAAAACTTCACAGAAATAGGTAATAAGCTGGTTGAGAATATAACCAAGATTGGTTGAAAGAAAGTCCTTGAATACAAATAACCACTATGGAGGTGGTGGTGTTGTTTTTCGGTCATGGGGCTTGAACTCAGGGCCTGGGCGCTGTCCCTCAGCTCGTCAGCTCAAGGCGAGTGCTTTACCACTTGAGCCACAGTGCCCCTTCCAGCCTTTTCTGCTTATGTGGTGCTGAGGAACCGAACCCAGGGCCTCATGCACGCAAAGCAAGCGCTCTACCACTGAGCCACCTTCCCAGCCCCACTGTGGTGTTTTTAAAAGTTGAAATAATCTGTAAAACTGTTGCTGAGGCTGGCCATTTTCATAGGAGGTCTTTCTTTCAAGGAGAAACAAGTAACTTCTGGGATACAAAAGTTGTTACAGGCTCCTGCCTGGAACAGTCATCAGGAAGGAACATAATCTGATGTCAAAAGACACTAAGCCCACTGAAGCAAACGCAAAAGAAAGACTAAAATAAACAGAACAATCTGGGGCTAATTTCACCTATCCGCACAGAAGAAAAACCTTAAAGTATCTGGGATGCAATAAAATCATGTTAGAAGTATGTTTAGAAAAATGGAACCACACACACACACACACATTGAGCCGATGAGCAGATCTCCGTATGCAAAGATGACAGGTGATTATGGTCAGCACAATTTACACAGGGCGGTGGAGACCTGTTGCTTCAGAAGACATTTGGTCACCCTCATTGGACTCTTTAGTTGGACAGAATTCTAGAATCTTTCTGGGAACTCCGTGAGGAGGACGTGAGTTCCAGGAGCCACACTGCCCGGGCGCGGTGCTCAGACATCACTCAGCCGCTCGGGTCATCTAAGGACTGCCACCGACTGGTCTTCAGAGCCCAGGTCAGACCAGACACACGGGGGCAGAGCTCTCCTGGGGCATTTTCGCACCAGTGTAGGGATGTGTGAAACTGCTTCTACAGAAAGTGCTTTTCAAATTTTACTGGTATAAGATAAAAATAGGAAAAAACAAGAGCTCTCAAGAAAACGGATACTGGTGGATAGGCGAGCGCACAGCCGTGAAACCAGTAAAGAAAAAAGCAGAGGTGATAAAACCACGAGCTAGGTTTAACCAGGTCACATTCGGTGTAACTGCACAAATGGCAAACCAGCTTGGCATACAGGTCACATTCGGTGTAACTGCACAAATGGCAAACCAGCTTGGCATAAGCTTTAAACGTCTGGGTCCTAAGTGTGGAGGGAGTTAAGGGCGGTTGATCTGTTAGGACAAGGAGGCTGCTCTATCTACTCACAAGAGGCAGAGTACAGCCAGTAAGTGCCGGGGTTCAGGGTGAGGGCTGCGGCAGCAAGTCTGGGGCGGCTTGGTGGTAAGCGCTAAGACACCCTGAGACCCAGCCGCAAATACATTCCGAGTGTACTAGAGTTAAGAGGGAAACACAGGTGGCCAAGTATCTGCTTTTCAAGTGCAGAAGGCCGAAGTGTAAAAGCAGAGGAAGAAGCCATTAAGTGCAAGACAAATAGAGTTTTATTTGCACAAGATGTACCTTAAACAAACTCTGAAGGCCATAGGAGAAAACACACGTGCCTCACGAAGTGAGGGAAATCTCTGGGCATGCAAAGCAGGAAAACATTCCCATTGAAAAACTGGCAAAGGAAAGAAGCTGAGACCAAACAAAACTTAACAATGGCATGGGAACCCTTTTAGCATCATCGCGAATCCGCAAAAGGCAAAAACTAAGATAACTGTGTTTGTTCAGGAGTGGATAACTGGAAATAAACGAAATGTTATGTTGTTGGGTGCCGTGGCCTTGGTCTTGGTCTCTAATCCCCCCCACCACGTTGAATCCATAACTTTAAGACTCCAGGGTTAGGAGGCAGAGCTGAGGGAGCAGGCCACGTCCCTAGCAAGCTGCTACTGAGGACTGGTGCCTTTATAAAGGAGGCCCCACCCTGCGTGAGAGGCAGCAGCTGTCTGAGCAGGAACCCCAGAAACCGAGTCTGCCAGTGCCGGAGAACAGGGAGAAATCAACTTCGTCGTTTGCAAGACACCAGGCTGATGTGTTTTGTTATAGCAGCCTGGACCAAGATCATATCCTCATAGGTCATTCTTTTGTTTGTTTGTCATTTCTTTTTTGGTACTGGGGATTGAACCCAGGATGTTACACTTGCTAGGCAAGCGCTTTGCCACTGAGCTACCTCCCAGCCCCCAGGTCGTTCTTATGATGAGAATTCCACAAGTTTTCCTTAAGAAAACAGAAAGAGAGAAAAAGATATGTAGGAAAGCTCTCAGCTTGTTACTTGTCCCTACTGGGTAGACATTTGTGATGTCCCTGGAGCACTGGGAAGACAGGTGCTGGAGTAGATAGGGCTTCTGTGTGGCTATAAGGACACTCAGAGGACACAGCCGGCTTATTTCCAGTAGCTCAGCCTCAAGCGTAAGACAGGCTTTCATTTAATTCAGGCACACTCCATGATAGCTGGAATTCTACAGGTGGCCTTTGCAGATCCCGTGTCAAGTTTAGGACTCTTCCTTATCCCTGCTAGCGAACAGTGGAACTCAGGCTGGACTTACTTTGCTTTTGACCCAAAGCCCCAGCCAGCTCTGGAAGCCTGGTAAAGGCCCTGCAGCTGTGAGCTTGTGAGCAGAGCGGTGCATTTGACTCCTGCTGACACCTGGTGTGGGCTGCCAGGCTCTGCCTGGAGCTGGGAGGCATCTGATGTCTTGTGTTTTGGATACTACTTCTGGGTGGCAAGTCAAAATTAATATATAAAAGAGCTCTATTAATTGTCTTAGTAAACAAGAAGTAGACTAGAACTCTCAGAGAAACAGGAATTAACCCAGATGTTTTTCAAATTCCAAGCTGGGTAATCTTTTGGTAAACAGGAATATTGTATACAAGAATCAAAAGACATACCACCATCTCATATAATATAGACATGCAACTCTTATTGCTAAATAATATAGACATGCAACTCTTATTGCTACCCATGTTCCAAATATCTTAACAAGAAAATGAAAAACAAGGGGATTAAGTTGATGTAAATCCAAAGATAAAATACGGACGCACTACTTGTTGAGCAGAAGTGTGTCTACTTTTGGGTAGAAGATTGAAGCATCCTCAGAGGATTATTATACATATCCTGCTCCACTCCTAAAGCCAGAGCCAACACGACAATCTACAGAACGCCGTAGAAACGAATCTGCACATTTAGAAAGCAGAGCATGACAGAGACAATCTATGTGGTCAAGTGGCTGAAGAACCAGGGTTTGAAAAATAACACACTCAAACTAAACCAGAATTTGTTCTCAGTTAAAAGGGCAGAGTGCTGATGTGTTCTTTCCTTTTTTCTTTCTCTCTCCTCCCTTCCTTCTTCTTTCTCCCTCCTTCCCTCCCTCCCTCCTTTCGTTTTTCTTTTTGGATTGGTGTTGGGAATGGAACTCAGGCCCTCAAGCATGCTAGCCAAGTGCACTACTATTGAGGCAAAGCTCCAGAAGACTTGATGCGATTCTGAGAACTAGACCTGGCAGTTCATGCATGTAACCCCAGCAGACCTTGAGTTCCAGGCCAGTTTGGGCTACATTGCAAGGTCTTGTCTCAATAGAACAAAACAGCAAAGAAAAGAAACATTTTGAAAAGGATTTTGTCTTTTGCGTGATGAAATAAAGATTCTATGTTTTATCAAAATAACTTCCTGTGTTTCAGCCCTTCCATTGCTTGCATTCTATTATAGAACTAACATAACTTTTTGGATCCGCATTTGAGACTTTTCTCACTTCTTTAGATGGGCAATTCCCTTTGATTCTATTTAGTCAAGTTTTAAAATATTTTGATAAATGTTTCCGAATCTACTTCTAATGAAGTCTTTGATGTCTAATGAACTTAGGAATTCTGGAGGACTCCTAGCAAGTGTGAACGGTTTTGTACTCCGTCCCTATCAAGAGATGCTTGTGTGGGGCCGCTCTGTCAGGTGGAGAGACCAGCCTGAGGGCCATGCTGGTGACAAAGGTGCTGCGGTCCCAGTGAGAACTCAACACCCTAACGAACTCCCATCAAAACCAAAGCACGGCTGCCTCAGTCCCTGGTGCTTTACAGTCATTCTCTTAATCTGATGTTGTTCTGACAGTTTTTTTTTTTTTTTGCAAGTGCTATGCCATGTAAGAAGGTCCCTGGAAAACACTGATGTGGGCAGCTTTCTGCAAGGTCCTGACCTTGGGCTAGGAGAAGATTCCAGACTTAATCAAACTGAGCCATTCACAAAACTGCCCACCCGAGGCCCAGTGCACCAGAGCAGACTCCATGCACTGAGAGCTCTGGAGCAGGGCTGTAATTTTTATGACTTTTTGTTTGAAACTTGATTGGTTCTTTGATGTTCTGTTTTACAGATCTGAAGAACTCATGTTTACTTTTCAAGTGAGTTTTCTGTAACTCATAGCAATTTGGTAAAATATTCTCTGGGAAACAAAAGCCCTGCAGAATTCAGAAGCTCTTCTTGTGTGTTCTACATTTTAAGGCATGTAGGACTTTATATAAGTGGCAAAAAGATCTGTTCTGGAAGAGGACACAACTGTGGGTCCTTCTGCGCTCCCTGCCGCTGGAGAGTCTGAAAGAGCCACCACGGACTTCCTGGAGCCAGGAACCCTCAGGAGTTGTGGGGCCTGGGGCGGGGGGGCCGTACCTGAGGCGTGGACAATGGCCTTGCCCCAGCTCTGAGTTTAGGGAGCCTGCCCTCCTTCTGCGGACCCGGCAGTCCTACAGTATGTGGCCGTGGTCCGGCAGTAATAAAACGAGCACAGAGAGAAAAGATGTGTTTCGGGGGAAGCCTGCAACGGGCCGGTCAGGATTTAGTCCTGCCCGGTGTCTCTGAACGTTACTGCACTTCAAAACTGTTTTTCTCCAATGTCACACCATGATTTCTCGAAATAACATTTTCAGTTTTGTTCCACTTTCTGGTTTGAAATCACTGTCCTGTCCTCAAGGCCTGTGAGTTAAAGCTGAAAGAGTTGCCATACACTTCAGAGAAACCATCACCAGTGCTGTGTGGCCATGAAAGAGCCCCAAGAGCGTCTGGAGACCTTCCAGAACACTCCCAGTGCAGCCGGGAGGGCTGCCGGCTGGAGCCCCCCCCCCGCTCTTCCCCCCCCTCCCAGCCATGGAAAGATGCCCAAAGCTCAGAGCCAGAAACCCCAGCTGGATTTCTCTGAACTCAGAGCTCCAGTCTGTAACTTGTTCTGTGCGTCTTTGCTTTTGGTTTTGTTTCCAGAGAACACTTTTATTAAGTCGGTTTCTTGCACCACACTGAAGTCAAACTTGGGTGGGAGCTTCCAGAACACTGCACCTAAAATGGACACCAGGTTCTCCATCTGAACTGAACATGGCATGGTTATACCACCAGGCACAGATATCATGTTCACAGCTACTTCCACCAGATCTAAGAAGGTTTCTACAGGAGAGCCGTGAGCCTAACACCTTAGAACTAGGAGCCTTTATCAGAAAAAAACAACAAACGAACAAAAGACGACCTGAATGATCTACTGCAGAGTCTACAATGACAGCATGAGTCTGGGCTCCATAGCCAAATTTACATGAGATGACCAAACAGGCACACGCGCTTTGCTAAGCAAGGAGGAGCATGTTAGATTGCATGTGCTCAAGCAATCTCAGGAAAGTTAAGACCCAGGCATACATTTTCCAGGAAAATGCAAACTGGCTTGGAAAACTAAAATCTGAATCTGAGACCCGTGTGGACTTTCTAGACGGCATCACGAGCACCATGCTTTGGACATTCTTCAGACCTGGTGTGTCGCTCCTGAGGTGATTCTTACTCCCTCTGTGTGCTGGACTTGCCGGAACCTACTGGGGTTCTGATTCTGATCTTGGATGTCCCTCGGGGAAGGAGCCTGTGGTGACCAAATGGCCGGAGGCATTCTCAGATAACAGAGGGGACCTTGTCAGCGCGGCCTGAAGGCCAGTGCTGGCCCTGGCTGCCTTGCGCTGACCACATGTGCGCAAAGGCCAGTGCTGGCCCTGCCTGCCTTGTGCTGACCGCATGTACATGAGGCCAGTGCTGGCCTTGCCTGCCTTGTGCTGACCGCATGTGCGTGAGGCCAGTGCTGGCCCTGCCTGCCTTGTGCTGACCGCATGTGTGTGAGGCCAGTGCTGGCCTTGCCTGCCTTGTGCTGACCGCATGTACATGAGGCCAGTGCTGGCCCTGCCTGCCTTGTGCTGACTGCATGTGCACAAAGGCCAGTGCTGGCCCTGCCTGCCTTGTGCTGACCGCATGTGTGTGAGGCCAGTGCTGGCCCTGCCTGCCTTGCACTGACCGCATGTGTGTGAGGCCAGTGCTGGCCCTGCCTGCCTTGTGCTGACCGCATGTGTGTGAGGCCAGTGCTGGCCCTGCCTGCCTTGCGCTG
>NW_012267389.1:934541-936185 GCF_000151885.1 Dipodomys ordii
CCTCTCCTGAGCTCACTGTCCATGAGGATGGAGGTCTGCGAGCCCTGGACCTTCTCCTGACCTTGCGGTCCACAGCATCCACCTCCCATCCTGTCCCACACAATGCGGAGCAGGTGTGGCCAGTCAGCAACTGTGCCTGGAGACCTGGTCCTGCCTAGGACCGTCTGTGTGAGTGTCCGTGCATGTGTGGGTGTGAGTTCCCGTGTGTTCCACATGTGCACAGGGCTTTGCGTTGTCATGCACAGGGCATGCACAGGCACATTTTTTGATGTTTGCTCACGGTTCTCTCTGCCCTTCCTCAGAGCCCTCCACAGCATGATCATTATGACATGCTCTGGGCTTGCCGCCCAGTCACCCGCGTTGGCAGGCAAAGCTGTCTTTAGTTGTCCATGACTCTGCAGGCTTGGGGCCGTCAGGTCCCGTTATCTGCCCCAGCTCCCGCTCAGACAGGCAGGACAGGGCTTCCCAAGCCCGGGGGCTGGGCTCCCGGCATGTGGGAGGCACAGGCTGAGTCCTGGACTCGGCCTCAGACCAAGAGAGCTACACTACTGTCCCATATGTGCAGTGCTGGGCATCATCAAACCCTTGGGAACAATCGCATCAGGAGGGACTCAGTGACTGTGCTGAGCGAGTCTGCCTGACCGGGTACTAAGCACCCAGTGGTCACCACCACACACAGAGCCACGCAAGGACAGCGCAGGAGGCCACCTCCCCGCCTGGTACCAAGCGCCTGAACCATGCATGCATGGCTGCGCATCCAGGCCAGTCTGCATGGGATTTAGTCGCAGGACAGACCGATTTCCTCCGGTAGCATTGAAGCTGGATGATTTAGACCAAATGTGCATTTGTCTACGTCAGGATTTCCCTGGGAACTGCTACTCTCTGTCCAGGTCTGCTGGGGTCACAGCTCAGGGCCCTTTGATGGCCCAGCTGCAGGGGGTGGGCTGGGCCTCTGGCCTCTGCGTGGCCCTCTGACCTGGCTCTGCTCGGTCTGGTCAGGACTCACCGGTGGGTTTTGTTCCCCATTCTATCCGTGCCCCCAAAGACCCAGCTTCCGAAGCCAGCCATACCCAGGAGGACGGCTGGTCAGGACAGTGCCATGTGCCGGAGCTGGAGTAGAGGATACTGTCCTTCACCAGCACCGAGATGGCTCTCAGGATGAAGGAGAGGAACAGGTTCAGGTGGATGTAGTTCCGGGTACAGTGCAGCTTCCTAGAGGAGAGAGCGCAGGAGGAAGGAAGTCGGAGGGGAAACCATTAGAGCTGGATTTGTGACACCAGAGACTCATGTGGAATTCATCTTCAGGTTTGTTTTTAAACAAATCTCACCCCAGAACCATTCCATTATCATTGTGTTTTTAGGTTGCTTCCAGTTTTTCATTATGAAATTTTGTTGCACACAAATCTCTCCCATTTCAGACTATTTCCTTAGGCTAGGTGTCAGGATGTAATAACAGGGCAGAGCCACCTGGGAGTGTGTCTCGTGGATGCTGAGCGTGTCTCACGGATGTGAGGTGTTGGGTGTGTCTCACAGGTGTGAGGTGTTGGGCGTGTCTCACAGGTGTGGCCAGACCGGCTGTGTGTCTGTGGATGCTGAGCGTGTCTCACGGATGTGAGGTGGTGTTGGGCGTGTCTCACAGGTGTG
>NW_012267389.1:952475-970772 GCF_000151885.1 Dipodomys ordii
TGTGTGTGAGGCCAGTGCTGGCCCTGCCTGCCTTGTGCTGACCGCATGTGTGTGAGGCCAGTGCTGGCCCTGCCTGCCTTGCGCTGACCGCATGTGCGTGAACCTCACAGGCTATCTTCCGGGGTGCCGAGGCAGTGGGAGCTTGGGGTCTGATTAGCACGGCAGGGCTAGGCCGCGACGCCCATGGAGCCTGCCCTTCCTGCCCTTCCCGAGGAGCGCGTGGAGCCTGCCCTTCCTGCCCTTCCCGAGGAGCGCGTGGAGCCTGCTCTTCCTGCCCTTCCTTCCGGGGGAGCGCGTGGAGCCTGCCCTTCCTGCCCTTCCCGAGGAGCGCGTGGAGCCTGCCCTTCCCGAGGAGCGCGTGGAGCCTGCCCTTCCCGAGGAGCGCGTGGAGCCTGCCCTTCCTGCCCTTCCCGAGGAGCGCGTGGAGCCTGCCCTTCCTGCCCTTCCCGAGGAGCGCGTGGAGCCTGCTCTTCCCGGCGACGAGGGACTCTGTCATGGGATGTACAATTTGCTTTTTTCCTGCAGTCCAAATAACTGTTCACTTTCATTTCACAAACATACATTATACGCTTCCATACAGTGTGCTCAGAAATTTCCTCAGGGAAAATTTACTCTGGACAAAGTGTTCTTTAAAGAGGAAACAGCCTTCAGATGTCGCTCGGTGGTGTCTGCCTAGTAGCAGGCAGAGGCCCTAGGTTTTATCCTTGGTATTGGGGCAAAAAAGGCCCAAGAATCTTTCCGTGTGCTTAAAGGCCATTTGTATTGTCGGGGGGGTGGTGAACGTCTGGTGACTAGCAGAAGGTGCTGAGTTTGAGGCCATCGTACACAGCATGATGCTGTCTCGTAAAACCCAAGCCAAACCAAAAAGGGTAAGAAATACCTTTCAGAAAAAAGCCCACAACCATCCCTGTGGTCTGGTGGTTTCCAACATGCTGTGTGGCCACAGAGACCCCCCTCCACACTAACAGTCCCTGTGCGGCTGCCAGGAAGGAGCTGGCGGCCTGGCCTGGGTGTTGGCTATGTGGACGCATCCCCAGATCTCCCCGAAGCCCGCAGGGCCTGCTCCGAGAGCCCCAGGGTGGGAGGGGCTTCTGGCCCCAGCATTGCACGAAGTGGTGCCGTTCTTCCATGTACTTCCAATCATCTCTAGATGACCCAAAAGCCCTAACCATGGAAATGCCGGGGGTACTCTGCTATATCGTCACATTGTGTTGGTACAAGTACACAAGTCTGTGCTGCTCCACCGAGGAGCAGCAAGCACAGGCCTGCCGCAGCACGGGCTGCTTGTTCAGCTCTGAGGCTGGCTGGTCCTGGCGGCGGAGGCCTTGCGGGGCCGGGGAGCTCTGCATGCACTACAGAGCACCACGGACGTCTACTTTTCACAAAGGGACTCCTCTGGGTTGAAGGTGCAGCCTGTGAAGGTCTCCCCACAGCGGCTGAGGAGGTCTAGAGTCTGCGGTGAAGAACCAACCACTCCTTCACAAATGAGAGGGCTGATGCCCAGGCCCAGCGAGGGGCGCTGGGGCAGCTGCCAGCCCGACCTCCGGAGCTCCTCCCTGCCCGGGCTCCTCCCTGCCCCGGGCTCCTCCCTGCCCCGGGCTCCTCCCTGCCTGAAGCTCCTCCCTGAAGCTCCTCCCTGCCTGAAGCTCCTCCCTGCCCCGGGCTCCTCCCTGCCCTTTGCTCCTCCCTGCCTGAAGCTCCTCCCTGCCTGAAGCTCCTCCCTGCCCCGGGCTCCTCCCTGCCTGAAGCTCCTCCCTGAAGCTCCTCCCTGCCTGAAGCTCCTCCCTGAAGCTCCTCCCTGCCCGGGCTCCTCCCTGCCTGAAGCTCCTCCCTGAAGCTCCTCCCTGCCCCGGGCTCCTCCCTGCCCCGGGCTCCTCCCTGCCCCGGGCTCCTCCCTGCCTGAAGCTCCACCCTGCCCTTTGCTCCTCCCTGCCCCGGGCTCCTCCCTGCCCCAGGCTCCTCCCTGCCTGAAGCTCCTCCCTGCCCCGGGCTCCTCCCTGCCCCGGGCTCCTCCCTGCCCCGGGCTCCTCCCTGCCTGAAGTTCCTCTCTGTCCCGGGCTCCTCCCGGCCCCGGGCTCCTCCCTGCCCCGGGCTCCTCCCTGAAGCTCCTCCCTGCCCCAGGCTCCTCCCTGCCCCAGGCTCCTCCCTGAAGCTCCTCCCTGCCCCAGGCTCCTCCCTGCCTGAAGCTCCTCCCTGAAGCTCCTCCCTGCCCCGGGCTCCTCCCTGCCCCGGGCTCCTCCCTGCCTGAAGCTCCTCCCTGCCCCGGGCTCCTCCCTGCCTGAAGCTCCTCCCTGCCCCAAGCTCTTCTCCCAGGAGGTAGTAGTGAAGCTGTACAATGGCAGCCAGGGCTGGAGTGGGGCCACACTTGAGTTTCCACCTGTTGCTGCAAGAGGAGTCTTCACCGCAGGGACAAGGTCTGCCTGTCTTTGGAGGCCGTGGAGGGGAGGTACTGAGGGAAGGAAGCTGCCATCTCTTCCATCTGCAGTCCCTTGTTCATGCTGTGCACAGATCACAGCAGCAGCACCTCCGCTGGCCAGGAAGAAGCACCTCCTTCAGTCTCAGACCCTCTGGTCTCTCTCCTCCCCAGCTGAGGAAGGGACTGGACACTGGATCCAGGTGGGCCCGGCCCCAGGGGACGCGCATAGGGTGCAGGCCAGAGGCCACCCGGTGTGTGTCCCAGCAAGTCCCGGCTCGGCTGCCAGGAGCCTGTCCTTCCCTGGGGTCCTGGCTTCTACTGGGAAGCTCTCCTGGGACATAGAGCGGCCGTGTCCTCTAATGGACGTGGCCTCTGGCTCAGGACAAAGTCCTTCCTCAGCCATGGCCTCCCTTGGGGACATCGTGGCCTCTCCTGAGACACGGTCTGTCCTAGAGACACGGCCTCTGCCCTGTCCTTCCTGAAGACTCAGCGCTACTGAGAGCACACCCTTCCTGGGACACAGCTCCCCTGGGGTCAGTCTGTCCCGGGACACGGTCCCCTGGGATGCACCTCTCTGGCGACCTGGCCTCTTGGGGTGGCAGACACACCTCAAGAAGGGCAGGGACGCGAGGACAGGACTGCTACTGTGTGTGGAGCCAATTTCGGCGGAAAGGTCTCTGCATGGCCACACCGGCCCACAGGGCACGCGTGGGTGAGCCAGTCTCCATGCTGATGTCAAGAAGGAGCAAGGGCTGCCAGGCGGTGAGCCTGGGTTTGGGCTCCAGGAAGCTCCCCTGGCCAAGGCCCCGGGGCGGGTACCATCAGACACATCATTTTCTAGACTGTACCGTTCCAACCTCAGAGCCTTTCCTCTCCTCTGGACGACTTCCCCCATGTTCTCCATGGGGGAGGCCTGCAGGGCCCGTCAGCCTCTGGTCTCCCTGGCCTGAAGAGACCAGTGCTTTATTGCAGAGAATTAGTTTGAAGACAGTTAAGGCCAAGTGGGCTTAAGCATGGCTAGTCATTGTGTCTGGTTTCTGGAAGCCATTTTCTGTCTGTGAACTCGAGTTCAGCCTCAGGACTTTGGAGAGCAGCCACAGGTGCAGCTCCATCTTGAGGACCTGCCCATTCTGTCCACACTGTCAAGATGTCCTTCCACACTGACCTTGCTCTCCCTGACCCAAGCACCCCTTTCCTCAACACCAAAGGCTGGCGTCAGGTCACCACACACGGTCCTGGATGCCAGGAACCGCAGGGGATACAGAGACGCTGCCCGGACTCGGCCCAGAGGACACTGCCAGTGCCACACACACAGTGGACAGCGGAGTTCCCATGGTGTCTGACCCCTGGGGTGCTTGTCCTACTGGGACACCAGACCTGGCATGTCCAGCAGGCTGTGACCACGGGCAGGGGACAGACAGGCACGCAGCACCCCACCGTTCAGGAGGGGAGACCAGGCACACACACCGCTCACCAATGGAGACCAGACACGAACACCGCTCAGACTGCTCACCATTGGAGACCAGATACACACAACACTCACACTGTTCATCAACGGAGACCAGACACACACACCGCTCACACTGCTCACCAATGGAGACCAGACACACACACCGCTCACACTGCTCACCAATGGAGACCAGACACACACCACTCACACTGCTCACCAATGGAGACCAGACACGAACACCGCTCACACTGTTCACCAATGGAGACCAGATACACACAACACTCACACTGCTCACCAATGGAGACCAGACACACACCACTCACACTGCTCACCAATGGAGACCAGACACACACAACACTCACACTGCTCACCAATGGAGATCAGACATGAACACCACTCACACTGCTCACCAATGGAGACCAGACACACACCACTCACACTGCTCACCAATGGAGACCAGATACACACAACACTCACACTGCTCACCAATGGAGACCAGACACACACAACACTCACACTGCTCACCAATAGAGACCAGACACAACACAACACTCACACTGCTCACCAATGGAGACCAGATACACACATTGCTCACACTGCTCACTAATGGAGACCAGATACACACACCACACACACTGCTCACCAATGGGTACCAGACATACAGGTCACACCACACATGGCTGGGGACCAAGCAAACACACTGCGAACAGTCTGGCATGGGTTGGCAAGGGAAGCCAAGCTGTAGGAAGAGTGGCTACAGTGGAAAGATGCTGCAGGAGAGTGTGTAAATATTTTGGGAATATGGCATAATATGGAAGAAATGCGTCCACTTGACACACGGAGGGCTGAAATGCCAAACAGCCCGGGGCTAAATTTAGCAGAGCGCTCTTTTCTTAAGAACTAGGCAGGCACGGTCTTCACGAGCCAGAGCGGCCTCTGTGCGGGTCCCAGCAAGGCCAGAGCCGCCCGCACCTCGAACGGGAGCAGAGGCGGGGTGAGTTCTGTGCGCCTTTGTGTCTTCCAGTCACTGGGCCGCTGGGGGTCCTTGAGCGTAGATTGGAGACATTCGGGCGTGGGAGGAGCTGTGCAGAGCTGGGCAGCAGCCTGAGCAAGGACCTGCACTCAAAGTCCTACCTGTTGCCTTCTGATTCCGCCATCTGCAGCCAGCTATGGCTTTGTGGAGGCTAGGGTTTTCCTTGGATTAAACTAGTTTTGCAGTCAATAATGATTGTATGTGTAACACCCATGGCAGAATTTGATCTGTGCGAGTGGGAAGTCAATAACTGTAAGTCTGGGAAGGGTGAGCTGCCTGGAGGCAGTGTGGCCCGTGTACAGGTGTCTACCATCAGCAAAGACGGTTTGCTTCTCTGTGATTTCTCTGAAGTTACTGAGAATCAGTGAGTCCCGAACATGAGTAACAGAGCAGAGCAGAGGCCTGGCCGAGCAAAGGCCCCGCTGTGGGCGGGGGTCTGGCTTCGCCTGGGGTCCTACCTTATTGTCATCGTCTGGGTCGTTGAAGCCGCATGCGTCCATGAAATCTGGGAACGTGTCTGACCACCCGTCACTCGTGCAGTTTTTGCTTATGTTTCCTGGAAAGTAAAGCTCAGATGTTGTATGTGCAGGGTCTCAGTAGAGACAATGCTACGTCTGTCTGGAGACTTTGTCGTCTTAATGCTACTGCTCTCAGAAGCCCTTCCCGGTCACCCTCCTTCAACCCACATCGTGGACTTGCAGGGACTAGACCACCATGTCAGAAAGCAATGAAGACAGAAACTACACTTGTAGTTGCTTCAACTTTACGTACTCTTATCTCAGCGTAGATGGAAGTCCTTAGTAGATTCTGACGCTCTGTCACCACCCAGTGACTAACGCCAGGTCCCTGCCTGCTCTGTCCTGGATGCGGGGGCTTGCTCGCCCTCCCCTCTGCCTGCCCCTCGAGAGGCAGCACCAGGACTGACGCGGCTGACAGCCAGAGAGAGGAAAGTCATTGTGGGAGGAAGGTTTAAATTGCAAGAAAGAAAGGCAGTTAAGAACTTCTTTTGCTCTTTATTCTGAACTGTATTATTTGCTCTTCAATAAGCTAAAATTTGTGTAGTCAGTCTAGAATGTAGCATTCCCTCTATTTCCCGGCAGAAATGTGACAACACCACGTGGGGCAGAGTTTGGAGAGTACAGAGTGAAACAGGGACAGCAGTTACCCGAGCCCTTCAAGCCCAAACTCTGCCCGAAGCTGCCCTCCACGGCAGAACTAAGGCTCAGGCTCCCGTGCCTCTCCTGCGCTCCTGAGGAGCGGCGGGCCCGGGGCCCTGGGGGCCTGTGATGCAGTCACAGCCCGCATCGCTGGCCCCGCACGGGTGGGAGCGCGGCTCCCCAGCGATTGGAAAACGACGGCGAGGAAGACAGGTTTTCTGACTCAAAAGCTCCGTGTGTCCTAACTGTGGTGCCCCCTGCTCAGGGGCACTGAGAACTCAGCCCTGCCTGAGAGCAGGCTCCTCCCTGACGCCCTGGGCTGGTGACACAGTGCACGAAGCCTAGGCCCAGAGCAAGTCTGCCGATCGGGGACCCAGGGCTCCGCTCTGCTCCACTGCCCCTCCCGAGGTCATTCACCCACGCCACACCTGAGCTGGGTGTGTGCAGGCGTCTGCTCCTGGGCCTGGGCCAGTGTGTTTGGAATGTCCAGAGGACAGTCCTGGCCTGAGCTCCTGCCAGTGTCACTGACTGGACAGCGGTTTGTGAGGTTCAGAGTCTCTGAATTGAGATGTCCCGTGCTCAACAGGGTTCAGCTCCTGAGAAGAGACCATTCCTTCCCCGATCTCCATTTCCTCCACTGTTGTTTTAAAGTGCAATGTCATTAGTTCTCAAGGTTTTCTCCATCACCGCCCTGGTAAAATGATTTCTGCACATTTCTGCCAAGCACCATTATTCCCTGTTTCCGGATGTCTTCTATCCTCTGCCTTTCCAGAGAGATTTCTCCCCGTGAGGAATTGTGAGCCACGAGCCAGGCCTGCAGAGCTGCGTAGAGCAAGCCCTGCGCAGGGAAGGGGCCTGGCCCTGTCTCTTCTCTGCAGAGACAGAGAAGCTGCCAACAGGGACTTGGGTCTGGGGGCAGAGCAGAGGGGGTCCAGTGGCCCACACTCCCCACCTTCGCTCAGAACCTCGGGGACCAGCAGAGCCTTCTTCATCTTTTCCTTGTCTCTGTCGCCCCAGATGACATTGCTGGTGCTCTGGCTCCTGTTTATTTGTCTCTGTTCATGAAAGATCCTTGCTTAGTCTCTTCCCTCACACCTGCCCTGCCCACCAAGGGACAGGATTCTTTTGCTCCCTAAAGTAAGCACCTACCCCAATCTGTTCCAACTATTTCATGGTTCCACTCAAAGCAGGAAGAGGCTAGAAAGAGGGAGACCCAGCCCCTCGCTGCCCAAAGAGGAAAGCCTGCTCCAGGCAGGCCCACCGGGTGCACCCACGGTACCTGGCTTGCTGTAGAAGTTGCTGAACACTTTGGGGCAGGGCACGGTGACCGTCTCTCCCACATCCGCAGGGCGCCAGCACGTGATGTTGTCCCAGACGCCCCTGCAGGCTGGAAGGAGAGGCAGGGGTGAGGAACAGGCCATGGGCTGGGGCACAGCCTTCCATGAGGCTGTGATTTGCCTGGAAGCTTCACAAGAGGAAATCCATTGGCTAAATAACCACACCAGAGAGCAATTTTCCATGAACCACTTGCATGGTATTATTGAGAATGTGCAATCATTTAACCAGCTTTGGAGAAATAAGACCTGCAAACAACTTGGTATGGACTGGGTGCTTTTGCAAGTTTCATTTCCAGCTGACAAATAATTGTATGTATTTATGGGGTAAACGAGGCCTTTTGACACATGTATACATTGTAGAATGATCAAAGTAAGCTAATCAGCACACCCACCCACCCCCAAATACCATTTGTAAATGTTGAGAACATGTAAAACCCATTCTGGTGCTTTGGAAATCACATTTTAAAACTATAGTCACCTTGTTGACACACAGCAGCAAGACTCTAACTGACACCGAGACACACAGCAGTAAGACTCTAACACCGAGACACACAGCAGCAAGACTCGAACTGACACCGAGACACGCAGCAGCAAGACTCGAACAAGCAAGCCCAGCAGGCCGGCTCCTCACGCTTGCGAGTTTCTGTCGGCTCCTCGCTTCTCCCAGCCCTGCCTTGCCCCTCCCGCGCCTGCACCCGCACCCACCCCGCAGACACCTGAGTCTCCCGTGGGCTGGGGCAGGGCTGGGGCGGGGCTGGGGCGGGGCTGGGGCGGGGCTGGGGCGGGGCTGGGGCGGGGCTGGGGCGGGGCTGGGGCGGGGCTGGGGCGGGGCTGGGGCGGGGCTGGGGCGGGGCTGGGGCAGGCCAACACTGCCCTGCTAGAAGGTGCTGACAGGAAGGCTGGCTCATCGGTGTGAGGGGCCCGGGGAGACCAGGTGAGAGCCGAAGTGCTGGGCGGGGTGGCCCCCGGACGTGGGCAGCTCTGCAGCCCAGCCTCAATGCACTCAAAAGGCCTATGTGGAAGGTCACAGAATGAAGCTCCTTGCAGAAATGATGCGGGGCAGGAAGGCAGGGCAGTGCTAACCCAGTGCTCAGGACAGCCAGAGCCTGGCTGGTCTCTCGCCACCCCACAGCAACCAACAGGGGCGGAGGAGAAAGCTCCCTTCCTGCACACAGAGCTCGCGGCCAGCCGGGCAGGCAGATGCTGGCTCACCGCGAGGCCCAAGGGGCTGCGCTTTGCAGTCCCCACCCTCCAGCCCAGCACCAGCTGCCAGAGCCCCTCCTCGGTGCCCACCACCGGGCGTATCGTTTCGTCCTCAAGGGCAGGTGGGTAAAGCAGAGCAGCTAGCCGGTGCATCCTAGAGAAAACTCAGACTCGTCCCCACAGAGCAGGCAGATGGGGCTTTGTACACGTTACCCTCTCATTCCTCCTGAGCGCCTGTGCTTTCTGTTGTGTGTGGGGTTTGAGCGTGTAGGGACACCTCAGGGTGAGAAGACAGACAGAAGAGAGGGACTGGAGCAGGACTGTCACTTGGAGCAGCTGTGAACCTCCTTGGCTCAGCTGGCCCTCAGTGAAGACATGCCATTGGGTCCAAGTTCTTTTATTATAGAGTGACTTCTTTCTTGCCACAGAAGAAACCAGACAAAGCACTTCCTGCACCTTGGCCATTCCTTGCACAGAATTTGTGGTGGAGAAGAGAGTGGCCATCTGGCAGGACGCAGAGGTAGACGGGGCAGAGCTCTGGGGTGCTGCGGTGTGGCTCTGCTGGAGTCTCAGAGCAGGAAGAAGGCCCAAGAGTGAGGACAGGCTTGCTGGGGGGCCCCGGCACCTCTACCTCCAGGAAGCCTCCAGATGTGATGTCAGAGCCGTGGGCAGCGGGGCTCGGGCATCTGATGTGATGTCAGAGCCGTGGGCAGCGGGGCTCAGGCATCTGATGTGATGTCAGAGCCGTGGGCAGCGGGGCTCAGGCATCTGATGTGATGTCAGAGCTGTGGGCAGCGGGGCCCGGACATCTGATGTGATGTCAGAGCCGTAGGCAGCGGGGCTCCGGCATCTGGTCTGGAAGGTCCCCCTCAGGACCTCGGGCAAGGCCTCAGGTGACCCAGGAGTTCTGAGTTCACTGGGTTCTCTCTGGCATGCGCTCATACACATGGAAAGTAACTGATTTACGGAAGTAGAGTATTATGTACTTCTATATTACTTGAATCCCTCCGCTTTTTGTGATACTGGAGTGTGAACTCCAGGTCTTGTACGTGCTAGGCTGGCACTTGAGACTGGCTGCCACTTTGGTGCTGTAACTCCAGTCCTGCTGCTTGTAATTTATCTTGGAGAGAAGATTCTCACAAACTTTTCTTTTTCTTTTTTAATACTTTTTTAAATTATAAAATAGTGTATGGAGGGGTTACAGTGACATGAGTGAGGTGATGAGCACGTTTCCTGTTGAGCATGGCTGCCTCCTCCTTTGTTTTTCCCCTACCATCCCTTCCCTCCCACCTTCTCCCTCCTCCCTCCTCGCTCACCGCCCCCCCCAAGTTGTAAAGTTCATTTTCAACATAGTGTCTTGCACATCTCATTGTTACAATGGATAAGTGAAATGAACCCCAAGACAGGGACATAAGCGGATTTTTCTTTCTTGCTATTGTTTTTAACGTATTCATGTGATTTCTTTGTTTCTTTGTATGTTCCTCCCCCATGGTATAACCCCTGCTTTCATTGTATTTGATTCTGGGGCCCTGCATCTTGTATATACACTTTTCTAATTTGGGGAGGGGAAGGGAAAAAAACAAAATGCTTAAATATTTGAAAGTGTTTTATTTCAATCCTCTTCAAAATTTTCTTAAATATGTTTTGTATCGTAAAAATGCTGTACAGAGGGGTTACAGTTACATGAGCAAGGTCATGAATACATTTCCTACAAAGCATTGTAACCTCCTTTATTTTTCCCCTACCCTTTCTTCCCTCCTACCTCCATGACTAACACCCCCCCCCCTCAACCTGGTCTAAATTGTAAAGTTCATTTTTTTTACATAGTGTCTTGTACATCTCATTGTTACAATGGGTCAACCTGTATCTCTATTTAAGCATTTTGTTTTTTTCCTTCCTCTCCCCAAGCTAGAGAAGTGTATATACAAGATGCAGAGCACTGACATCAAATACAGTGAAAACGGGTTATACTGTTGGGGAAGACCATACAAAGCAACAAAAAAAAAATCACATGGTACATGATAAATACATTAGGAACAATAGCAAGAAAGAAAAAAACCACTTGTGTCCTTATCTTGGAGTTTATTTCACTTAACATCATCTTATCTGGTTATATGTACATAGATTTTGACCTTTTCTATTTGTCCCAGACATATACTAGTAATTGCAAATAAGGGAAACCATGGGACTATGTTTCTTTGCCCCTGGCTTACTTCACTTAATATAATTTTTTCCAAGTTGTTCCATTTCCTAACAAAGGGGCAATGTCATTCTTTCTGATGGAGGCATAGAATTCCATTGTGTGTGTGTGTGTGTGTGTGTGTGTGTGTGTGTGTGTGTATCACATTTTCTTGATCCATTCATCTACTGAGGGACATCTGGTGTAACAAACTTTTCTTTCCTGGCAGGTTTCAAACTATAATCCTCGTGAGTAGCTATGATTATAGGCACCTGACCTTTCCAACTTACCAATGCATCTCTCACATTTCATGCTATTTTAGAAATACCATTTTATAGTTATTATTAAGCTGTGGTTACCTCACAATTCAGGTAATGTGCACATCTATGTTTGGACAACGCCACCCTTCCTTCCCTTTCTCCAAGACGCCCCTCCCATCCCTGCCCACTAGTTACATAGTTTGTTTTCCACATAGTGCATATGGAAACCATGACTGTGTTTGCTCACGCTCCCTCCCTCCCTGTGCCCCCTTGGAAGGCCATCGTTTTTAATGGCTGTGTGATATTCCACAATATGACCGTAACAATTAAAATTTGTAAGCTCAGCACACACAATGCTGATAATCGCACAAGTTATTAAGAAATGAGTAAAAAGTACTTGGAATTTTATCGTTTGAATAAATTATAGTTCTTTCTCAACGGAAAGGAAATCTCTATGAAAAAGCTAGTAAATGTGTGAAGAGTGGTTAGTGTTGGAGAACTGAACAAGTTTTCATATTCAAACTACAGCTCTGAGTGCAAATCATCAATAGGTACTGAAACCTCAACTGTCAACTACTTCTCAGTTCCTGTCAGGAAGGTAGAAAGCCAGGAACCACAGAGGTAGAGAAGCTTCACTACGCTAGCAAGCTACCAGGTTCACAGAGGTAGAGAAGCTTCACTACGCTAGCAAGCTACCAGGTTCACAGAGGTAGAGAAGCTTCACTACGCTAGCAAGCTACCAGGTTCACAGTCGGCTTGCTAGGCAGGAGCTCACCCGTGTGGGTGTGTGTGGGAGGGGCTCACCCGTGTGGGGTGTGTGGGATGGGTCACCCGTGTGGGGTGTGTGGGATGGGTCACCCGTGTGGGGTGTGTGTAGGAGGGGCTCACCCGTGTGGGGTGTGGGGTGTATGTAGGAGGGGCTCACCCGTGTGGGGTGTGTGTGGGATGGGTCACCCGTGTGGGGTGTGTGTAGGATGGGCTCACCCGTGTGGGGTGTGTGTGGGATGGGCTCACCCGTGTGGGGTGTGTGTAGGATGGGCTCACCCGTGTGGGGTGTATGTAGGATGGGCTCACCCGTGTGGGGTGTATGTGGGAGGGGCTCACCTGTGTGGGGTGTGTGTGGGAGGGGCTCACCCGTGTGGGGTGTATGTAGGATGGGCTCACCCGTGTGGGGTGTATGTAGGATGGGCTCACCCGTGTGGGGTGTATGTAGGAGGGGCTCACCTGTGTGGGGTGTGGGGTGTGTGTGGGAGGGGCTCACCCGTGTGGGGTGTGGGGTGTATGTAGGATGGGTCACCCGTGTGGGGTGTATGTGGGATGGACTCACCCGTGTGGGGTGTGGGGTGTATGTAGGATGGGCTCACCCGTGTGGGGTGTGGGGTGTGTGTGGGATGGGCTCACCCGTGTGGGGTGTGGGGTGTATGTAGGATGGGCTCACCCATGTGGGGTGTGGGGTGTGTGTGGGAGGGGCTCACCCGTGTGGGGTTTATGTGGATGGGTCACCCGTGTGGGGTGTATGTGGATGGGCTCACCCGTGTGGGGTGTATGTGGATGGGTCACCCGTGTGGGGTGTATGTGGATGGGTCACCCGTGTGGGGTGTATGTAGGATGGGCTCACCCGTGTGGGGTGTGGGGTGTGTGTGGGAGGGGCTCACCCGTGTGGGGTGTGTGTGGGAGGGGCTCACCCGTGTGGGGTGTATGTGGATGGGTCATCCATGTGAGGTGTATGTGGGAGGGGCTCACCCGTGTGGGGTGTGTGTGGGAGGGGCTCACCCATGTGGGGTGTATGTGGATGGGTCATCCATGTGAGGTGTATGTGGGAGGGGCTCACCCGTGTGGGGTGTGTGTGGGGTGGGCTCACCCGTGTGGGGTGTGGGGTGTGTGTGGGAGGGGCTCACCCATGTGGGGTGTATGTGGGAGGGGCTCACCCGTGTGGGGTGTGTGTGGGAGGGGCTCACCCGTGTGGGGTGTATGTGGGAGGGGCTCACCCGTGTGGGGTGTGTGTGGGAGGGGCTCACCCGTGTGGGGTGTATGTGGGATGGGCTCACCCGTGTGGGGTGTGGGGTGTGTGTGGGAGGGGCTCACCCGTGTGGGGTGTGGGGTGTGTGTGGGAGGGGCTCACCCGTGTGGGGTGTGGGGTGTATGTAGGATGGGTCACCAACTCAGGAGACATCTGTGCAGGTATATCTATAAAGGGCATTCTTTTCAGGGTACACCTGCACGGCCTTCTGTTTCTTCTCTACTGAAGTGGATGCTGAGCAAGGAGCGTTCTGTGATCCCTCTGGGTCTACTGTGTTGAAGTAAGTCACACAAAAATGAATTTCCTTCATTTTGCCAATAAAGCCACTAATCTTCTATGCCCATCATCAACTTGAAGGACTCAGAACTGGATGGAATTGGAACTGAGCCGGGAAGACTTCATTTTGGGAGTGCTTTGTCCTCCTCTGCACTATGTCCCTCTGTTCCAAACTGAATTGTCCCAGAGAAGTGATTCCTACTTGCTGGCATCTCCAAGCCATTGCATCGTTGCTGCTTGTAGCAAGGTGCCAGCTCTCCTGCACTGCACTCACAGGCAAGTCAAACCTGAGCCAGCATGCAGAGCCTAGACACAGGGGACCCTGGCCCCTTCCCAAATTAGACTGCTCCAGACCCTTAGGACCACTGGTGCTACTCAAAGAGCCTGGGGCCAGCAGATCTACAGAGCCACCTGCTCAGGGGCTAGGTCACCAAAGATCACAGTGGATCTCAGAGCCACCTGCTCAGGGGATAGGTCACCAAAGACAGTGGATCTACAGAGCCACCTGCTCAGAGACTAGGTCACTGAAGGATCACAGTGGATCTACAGAGGCATATGCTCAGGCATTAGCTCCCTGAAGGATCACAGTAAATCACCAGAGCCATCTGCTCAGGCACTAGCTTACTGAAGGATCACAGCAGATCCACAGAGGCATCTGCTCAGGCACTAGCTCACTGAAAGATCACAGTAAATCTCCAGAGCCATCTGCTCAGGCACTAGCTCACTGAAGGATCACAACAAATCCACAGAGGCATCTGCTCAAACATTAGCTCCCTGAAGGATCACAGTAAATCTCCAGAGCCATCTGCTCAGGCACTAGCTCACTGAAGGATCACAGTGGATCTCCAGAGCCATCTGCTCAGGCACTAGCTCACTGAAGGATCACAATGGAGCTACAGAGCCATCTGCTCAGGCTCTAGCTCACTGAAGGATCACAGTGGATCTACAGAGCCGTCTGCTCAGGCACTAGCTCACTGAAGGATCACAGTGGATCTCCAGAGCCGTCTGCTCAGGCACTAGCTCACTGAAGGATCACAGTGGATCTCCAGAGCCATCTGCTCAGGCACTAGCTCACTGAAGGATCACAGTGGATCTCCAGAGCCGTCTGCTCGGGACCCAGCTCGGCTAAGATCACGTCTCATCTCCTGGGGCCCAAATCTGGTTTTGTGTGGCTTCCTTGCAAGGCAGGAGTGGTGCCAGTGTCGGCAGTGCGGCGAGACTTCCATCTCTACCTCACCTTGGCTGTCTGTCCAAGACTGACAGCGCTGTCCCCTGGACGCTCGGCCGTCACTGGACAGCCGCCTGAGCTGGCTACACGGAGCTGGCTGTTTTCTGAGCTTGCAGCATACGGCAGAGATACGGGTGTCAGAGAGCTGGCATCCAGTACTTCCTGCGTAGTGTTTTTTGTGCATAAGGCTCTGGAGAGAGCAGAAGTCCACACTGGCGCTGTGATGTGGGCTACCAGCTCCGGACCCCACAGCTCCAAGGACAGTGGCTTGGGGACAAACCTTCACCTAGGCCTAGAGACTATGAAGGCAGGCCGCTCTGCCAGGCTCTGCTCCTCTGGAGGCCCCTGTGGGTGCCCTCTGCTCAAGTGGCTAACAATAAAGCACCCGTTACCCCAAGACCCATCAAATTCCAGTTATTCTGAAGGCAAACGGTGATCACAGAAATTCACCAAAAATGACCTTGTTGCTTTTGGCTCTGAGGATGCATGTTTATACCACTTGTCTGCTGCCTGTAATTCCAGCTACGGAGGAAACAGAGATGAGGTGGATTGAATCAGCCTAGGGAAAAGGTTAGCAACCAATAGCTGGTTGTGGCGATGCCTGCCATCTTAGCTGTGAGGGAAGTGTAAATCAGAGGGTCCCAGTCCCGACCAGCCTAGGTTAGACTGTGAGACCCAGTGTCCAAAGTAACTCATGGGAAAGACTCGGGGTGTGGCTCGAGTGGTAGCGCCTCTGCCAGGCAAGTAAGAGGCTGAACTAAACTTTTCAGTACCATAATCAATCTGAATTTTCTATTGAGATAAGGACAGAGACGGCTATGCATCAGCTAAGCTGGGATTGGGTGCCAAATGCCATTTTATGAAGGTTGTGATTAGGAATGATAATAGAAGCAGGACCAGAGAGGAAAGAACCCCTCAGAGAGAAACGTTCAACTCAAGGGCCCAGAAACAGATGGGCTCTGGAGGCCATGGGGCTCGGGAGAGGGTGCTTCTCCTGCGGACCGCTGGTGTAGGCGCAGGCGACCACGCTGGAGGCCCCGGGAAAGCCCGAGAAAAACTGGCACAAGCTCAGGCGTGACAGCAACCTAACCTCCATGGAGGCAGAAACTAACGGAAAGGCCAACAGCTTTTAGATGGGTTCCACCAAACCGTTTATGGCTGTGACATCTTCACAAATGCTCACTGAGCACCGCCCATGTCAGCATCATGCTGGGTAGTGATGTCACCTCCCACCAGCTCTTTGGCAAAGAGCTTTTCCTGCCAGATGAATGGCAGAGGCTTAACTGGCCACCACAGTCTCTGGCCTGCGGTTGGTGAGTGAGCCCACTTACAGTCTGAGAGAAACAGGGAAGAGGCAGGACGGGAAGGCGGGAGACAAGGCTCCTCAGAGCAAGGATCCAGCGGAGGTGAGCAGCTAGGGCGCCGCACCCTGGGAAATGCTGATAGGCCCCGGTGTTTCAGAGGCCCCGGAACTCTGACACGCCACTGTGGTTTTAGTATCAAAGATGGGACCAGACATAAGCTACAGGTGAAGACTCAGAAATTGCATTTCTCAGCCTGTCTGTGCACACAGCACTGGACAGCTCTGGGAGCTGGCTCCCAGCACTTTGTGTGTGCACACGGCACTGGACGGCTCTGGGAGCTGGCTCCCAGCACTTTGTGTGTGCACACGGCACTGGACAGCTCTGGGAGCTGGCTCCCAGCACTTTGTCTGTGCACACGGCACTGGACAGCTCTGGGAGCTGGCTCCCAGCACTTTGTCTGTGCACACGGCACTGGACGGTTCTGGGAGCTGGCTCCCAGCACTTTGTCTGTGCACACGGCACTGGACGGCTCTGGGAGCTGGCTCCCAGCACTTTGTCTGTGCACACGGCACTGTAGGGCTCTGGGGAGCTGGCTCCCAGCACTTTGTGTGTGCACACGGCACTGGACGGCTCTGGGAGCTGGCTCCCAGCACTTTGTGTGTGCACACGGCACTGGACGGCTCTGGGAGCTGGCTCCCAGCACTTTGTCTGTGCACACGGCACTGGACGGCTCTGGGAGCTGGCTCCCAGCACTTTGTCTGTGCACACCGCACTGTAGGGCACTTGTGTGCTGACTCCCAGCACTTTGTCTGTGCACACGGCACTGTAGGGCTCTGGGGAGCTGGCTCCCAGCACTTCGTGTGTGCACACGGCACTGTAGGGCTCTGGGGAGCTGGCTCCCAGCACTTTGTGCACACCGCACTGTAGGGCACTTGTGTGCTGACTCCCAGCACTTTGTGCACACCGCACTGTAGGGCACTTGTGTCCTGGCTCCCAACAGACTTCAGGACCTGAACAGCAGCAGCTTATTCTGGGCCTTGAAGGGTCCTGCAGTCAAGAGCCTCCCTCTGGGTTGTGAGCCAACGCTGCACAACCTCCCAGAATTAACTAGAGTTGCTAATTTTCAAAGGAACATGAAGGAATCGAGATCAAACGTATACATTAAAAATTGCCGAATCCAAACCAACTATATCAGCCCGGGGTGGAGCCTGCGGTCAGCTGTGTGACCCGCCCCACGCAGTGCTGTGTGGACTGGGGTGATGCACACAAGCAGGAGCAGAGCACGTTTAGGACATGGGTGTGTTGACTTCTCACTACCGGGGAGCATTGCTGGGCCTCTCCAGCCTCCTCCCCATCCTCAGAGCCCAGAGCCCAGTCCAGAGCTCTTGGTTCAAGGCCTGGCCAGCGTCACAGGAAGCCCATGCAGGGCAGAGTGTGTGGTGAGTTACACGAGAACCCCTCTGCGGCTGACCCCGTTTGGAGAGGA
Organism: Dipodomys ordii; assembly: GCF_000151885.1. NCBI lineage: Eukaryota > Metazoa > Chordata > Mammalia > Rodentia > Heteromyidae > Dipodomys > Dipodomys ordii. The sequence continues at coordinate 969,825 of NW_012267389.1, forward strand.
TTTGCCGGCTGATCCTGCGGTAATCTCCCCTGGATTTATGACCGTGGCCTGGGCAGCTTCCCAGGACCGTCTCAGGACATCTATCCACAGTGGTGTGACTCACACATCTAGCAAGGCCGGACCCACAGTTAGTGAGGAGCCAGTCCAGGCACAGACCCGGGCAAGCCTGCGTGGGGTCTGTGAGTACAGTGCCTGGCGGGGTCACCACCCAGACCTGCCTGTGCCACTGTGGTGTGGCATGCGGGCACCCGAGCCCCCGTGGCTGGCCGTCAGTGCCCTCACCAGCCTCCCCAACCTCTCTGGCCTGGACCCACGGGCCCAGGCCTCTGTCAGGCGGCCTGGCTGTCTCCGGGGTGGGTGGGGTCCCCTCATGGAGCCCCTCGCCTCCTCTCCAGTCAGCTCCTTCTCTTCCTTCTCCTGTGCACGGTGCAGCCTCAGCCCTATGGCACAACCCTCCTCCTGCCTGCGGGACTCTGCTGGGTGGGCCCCTGCTGGGCCCTCCTCCATGTCCTCAGGCCTGCTCCTGGCTCTGGGGAGCTTTCTCTGAGGAGCGGCTCACACTCTAGCCCCAGGGCCTCTGCAGTCTCCCTGTGAATTGCTGTATGGCACCCTGCAAGACGGACGCTGGAGTCGCCTTGCCGCTGGAATCCTACTTACTGCTTGAGTCTTTAATCCCTCCCTGAAGTGACTGCTTGGAATCCTTCCTGATACAACCTTCTGCCTCTCCCAAGCCTCCCGAGATCTCCTCCTGAGGGCCGTGCACCCGCACACTGCTCTCCCTCCCAGCTTACAGAGGATCCGGGTCTGCCTCCTCTTCTTCCCTCAGCCTGGCACTTGCTGGGAACCCAGGGAAGAGCCAGCACCAAACCCTGGGTGGAAATTCCTTCTCTCTCCCCTCTGTGGGGTGGATTTCAACTCCCAGGGCACCTTGCACAGGCCATACTGTGT
>NW_012267389.1:973724-976420 GCF_000151885.1 Dipodomys ordii
CTTTCTGTCCTGTGGGGTGGACATGCTTTCTGTCCTGTGGGGTGGACATGCTTTCTGTCCTGTGGGTGGACATGCTTTCTGTCCTGTGGGTGGGCATCCTTTCTAGCCTGGTCCTATGGGTGGGCATCCTTTCTAGCCTGGTCCCATGGGTGGACATCCTTTCTAGCCTGGTCCTGTGGGGTGGGCATGCTTTCTGGTCCTGTGGGTGGACATCCTTTCTGTCCTGTGGGTGGACATCCTTTCTGTCCTGTGGGGTGGACATCCTTTCTGTCCTGTGGGTGGGCATCCTTTCTGGGCCCGGGCCTGGTCCTGGTCTCTCGACTGGTCTCCAAGGAGCAAAAGGAGAGCCTGGTCTTTTCCATGGATGGCTGACATGTCAGCACCTCTCTGTGTCCTCAGCCGGGGACCTGCGGTGCCCTGGGCCTGAGCACACCGGTGCATGCAAGCCTCCACAGCCTGCTGCTCCCGAGATGGAGCAGAATTCCCCACATGTGCTTGGCCTGCTTCTCAGGGTGACTCAGACTTTAGTCAGGGGCCAGCCTTGGGGTGTCTCTACCGGCTCCTAAGCGTCCCGGTGTGCAGTACTGCTGTGGGGCAGCACCCTGCTAAAATTCTCCAACCTGGGCTCCCCACTCAGGGCAGCGTCCAGCCCCTGCTACTCCCACTGTAGGTGGCGCCCTGACGGATATACCCACCAGAGTAAACCTGCAGCAGGCGCTGTGCAGTCTCAGAGCCAGCAGCTTCTAGCTCTTTCCCAGCGGTTAGGGAGCTTGGTCTGGGGGGTGTACGACAATCCTGGCTTCCTTCGTGTATGAGGTCTCTTCCCCGGCTCCGTCCACATCCGGCTCCCCACTGCCCCTGGGTAAATGTCTCCTTCCCAGCCTCAGCCCCTGTCCCTGGGCCACCACCGTCCGCAGGTCAGAGGAATTACAAGGTTTTGGAAAGCTCATTTTGGGACATGGGTTCCCTTGGTGTGAAGATTCTAAGTGGTGACTCCCTGAGCTGGCCAGGCCTCTCCTGGCTGCGTTTCTGGACTCTCCTTGGCGTGACTCTTCGCAATGCCGCAGATGCTGGTTCTCTGCACGGCCCCTCAGGCCCAGGCCCTGTCGTTGGATGGCCAGCTTCTTATGAGCAAGACGCCATTTTTGCCTCTCTAAGTTGACAAGGACAAAGCTCCCATGCGGATGAAGTATGAGGGAGGGGAAGCGACCCCAGCCTCCCCAGAGAGCAGTTACTACTTTGGGTAAGCACTGTGGTGCCTTCTCTGTGGGCTGGGTAACTGCGTGTGGGAGGGGTCTGGGCGGACAGCGGCGGGCCGAGCCCCTGGGGCGGGCGGCCACTCTCCCTGCAGACCCTGCCACTTCCCACAGCACTGCCCGTGGGCTTACACTGGCATCACTGGGTGAGTCTCATTTACTGCTCAGAGGGGTAGGTGTACCTGGAGAGACACGTTCTTCTGGAGAGAGTCTGTGGGTGACACGGGTTCAGAGCAGCTGTATGTCCAGATTAAAAGCACAAGGTACAGAGAGCCACAAATACCCCATTACCTCTCCACACTTTCCCACGAGCCTGTGTTGTCACATCTTGAACTGCTGTGGCTGAGCGTTGCAATTAGTGGTCCAATATTGCCATCAGCTGGTATCTGCGTTCTCACCGGGGTGTTTCTGGTGTACTTTCTGGCTTGGGCCAACCTACAATAACATGTGCTCCAAAGCTTGACTGTGCTACATACATTCACCCTTCCCACCCCAGCCCCTGGCAACCGCTGGTCTTCCCACTGTCTCTGCGTTGCCTCTTCCAGAACATCACAGAGTTGGAATGATCCAGTATGTAGCCTTTCCAGAATGGATTCTTTCACTGTAATATACATTTAAGGTTCTTCTGTGTCTTTCTGAGGTGGGGTAGTTCTGTTCAGTGCCAAGTAGTAGTCCTCTGTCTGATGGACCACACTTTACCCAGCACCTATTGTAGTTTGTGCCAACTATGAGTAAAGCTGCTGTTATCCATGTGCAGGCTTTTGTACAGATAAAATTTTAATGATACCAAGGAGAGTGGTTGTTGGATCTCATGGCAAGAGGATGTTTATTTTGCTAGAAATTTCCAACATGTCTTATGAAGTACTGTACCATCTTTTATTCACACAAGCAAAGGCAACACGTTCCTGCCATTCTGCATCCTAGCCCCTCCAGCTTTTGGTTTAGAATGTGCTTGGGATTTTGACTTTTTAATGTATGGATAGTGGTGTTTGCTGCTGCTTTAGTTTGCAATTCTCTGATGATGTTTGGGTACAGCATCTTTCATATATTTATTATTTATAGTCTTTTTTGGTGAAGATGGTTTTTAAGTTTTAAAACTTTCATTTTCTTATTGTTGGAATTTTTAAAGTTGTTTTTGTTTGACTGTGTTTTTTTTCCTTTTGTTTTTTGGTACTGATAATTGAACCCAGGGCATTGAACATGGTAGGCAAGATCTTTGCCACTGAGCTACATCCTGGTCTGAATGTTCTTTTTATTTGATATGGTTTCTTTTCTTTCTAAAATTTCTATTTTATTGTAAAGGTGATGTGCAAAGTGGTTACAGTTACAGGTCTTGAGCGCATTTCTTGTTGAACATTGCCACGTCTCCTGCTTTTTCTCCCACTGTCCCTCCTCCTCTCCCTCCAACTTGTAAAGGTCATTTCCAACACAGTGTCCTGT
>NW_012267389.1:976470-983582 GCF_000151885.1 Dipodomys ordii
GTAGGTGGGGGGGTGGGGGGTGGGGGAGAGAGCAGCATGGCTGAGTAGAAGTCAGCCTGCTCTCCCCGCATGGCCTCACTCGCCCGTCCTCTCCCAGCGACCTCTGTCCCGGCCTCTGTCCCTCCTTCTCCACTAGAAGGGGGAACTGAGGTAGGGCTTGAACTGAGCCCTCAAGTGCTGATGAAATATTTAATTCTCATGAACAAGACAGTCACCAGAACATTTTTTGTAGCAGCAGAATATTGTCAGCTGTCTAAAGGTCCAAGAGTCTGGGAGAGACCAAAGGAATGCATCAGGAGAACATACAGCACTTAAATTGAATAGATGAGACATCGCAGAATAGCCTCTGGATGCACTATTAAACTTAAGAACAAAAAAGAAAAAGAAGAACAAAATGCGGACCGCAGCAAACGTGTGTATGCTGTGCTGGTTTCCAAATGCATGAAGACAAAAGGGTGCCGTGGCATATCTGCTGGGAGTGGGTGCCAGAGGTGGCAGGTGAGGTCTCCTACAAACACACTTCTCACTTTAAGTACATTTTTGTGTGCTGGTCCTAGGGCTTAGCCTCCAGACCTGGACGCTGTCTCTGAGCTTCTTTGTGCTCAAGGCTAGCACTCTACCACTTGAGCCACAGCACCACTGCCAGTTTTGGGGTAGTTAATTGGAGATAAGAGTCTCACAGGGACTTTTCTGCCCCAGCTGGCTTTGAATCATGATCCTCAGATCTCCGCACCTTATGGGGCACCAGTGCCTGGTGCTTTTTACAGACTTTAAGGGCCAAGCACTGAATAAGATTTGAAATACATCACAGGAACCAGATGTCTCTCTCTCCAGGACAGTGGACAGAAGGGCCCCGTTCACAGTAAGCTATAGCCACTGGGCTGACAGGCAGCACAGCACACTCAGATAATAAAGCAGGATGAAGTCACCTCGGGGTCTGTGAGGGACGTCCCAGGGGTCAGTGCGGGGCCTGTGAGGGACGTCCCACGGGGTCACATGGGGCCTGTGAGGGACGTCCCACGGGGTCAGTGCGGGGCCCGTGAGGGACGTTGCACAGGCATCTTGTGACATGGCCTTGCCTGCCCTCTGCCTTCTGGAAAATGGCTGGAGTGGCAGAGTGGTGTCACCCAGTGCTTGGGGGAGCCCTGCGGCAGCTCAGGTTTCTTAGGGTGGGGCTGTGTCTCAGGAGACACCAGTCTTCTCCAGCACCTGGAGGCTGCAGTGGACCACCGTGCGAGGCCCAAGTGGGGAATGATCTCAAACCTCCCAGGCCTCCCCACAGGGAGACAGAAGCCAGCACTCATTTCCACACCACTGCCAGCGGCTCCGCCCTACACTGACCTGGCCCCTACCTCTGCTTCAGTCAGACCTCACCTTGCTCGGCCAAGCCCTGGAGTCTGCAGACGTGGGCATGGGGGGCAGAGCCATGTGGCGGTCCTGCCCTCCCTGGCCCGTGTGGCTTGCAGGGCCGCCCCTCCCGCTCCTCTGGCCCCTCCCGCCCACCAGCACAGTTCCCCGGGGCTTCCGGGGGCTTCCGGGAGGCATTCCCAGATGGAAGCCTTGCAGGGCTCCATTCACAGCAGGGTTCCGTTGGTCTGAGCAGCATTGTCACAAACAGGCAAGAACAACTCCGTGGCCCCACAGTGAGTGTTTTGAACAAGCTTAGCATTGAGACTAGTTGTTAGGATTTGTTACATGCTTTTTTAAAACATTGATTCATCACCTAATGAAGAGCAAGATTCCATATCAGACTATACACCTTGTGTCACTGGTCCTTCCTGCGTCCGCAGTGTCCCTTCTAGCTGAACGAGGCCCGTGTCCGCTCCCTTCCCACGGCCTGGCCCACCAGAAGTCTCAGCTCGCGCTGTCCCTGTCAGGTGTGCAATAGCACGTGAGCCCTCACTAGGACTGCAAGGACTGCAAGTAGAAAGCACCGTGGACCCAGGTTGTTTTCACAGGGAAGGTGGGCTGAGTCAGCTCTGCCTCTTCCCCAGGGCTGGGAGGCTGGCACCAAACACTTTTTTCAAGTCAAACAGTAGAGTAAATCAGATAAAAATATTTTTTCTATAAAACTAAAATGGAAAGTAAGAACCATCAATGTAAGTGTCATCCAAGAAGACTTTTGAGACTGCAAATAAACCAAGTAAGTTTTCCCATTTGCACCAAACAGGGGTGGGGGCATCCTACAGTCTAGATCTGAGATAACAAGGAAGCATCCTACAGTCTAGATCTGAGATAACAAGGAAGCATCCTACAGTCTAGATCTGAGATAACAAGGAAGCATCCTACAGTCTAGATCAGAGAGAACAGGGCATCCTACAGTCTAGACTGAGTCACTCAGCTATCACTTGTACCCAAGCAAGCAAGCAGTATTCTCCAGCTCTGCCTGGGGTACAGCAGCCCAGGCACCTGCCGGTGTCCACACACAGATGTGAGCATTCTCCACGTGCTGGCGTGCTGTAGTGTACACACACCGGAGAGCCACCGCCAGCCCCAGGCCAGCACTGGACACAGAGTGCCTGGCTCCTTTTTTTTTTTTTAAAGTACTGTTTTCAAACTTTAAAAAATTAAGTATTTTACATAAAGCTTTCTTCCTGCTAAGTCCTATAAAAATCGGGAGCTGGGCATTTTGTAACCGGCATCTCCTTGGGGAGCAGCTGGCTGGGGTGAGGCTGCTCTTCCCAGGACCCCAGGCTCATGGCTCCAACGGCCTGTCTTCCCAGTCCAGCGGTCCTGAGCTCTGGATTCTCCCTGAGGCTGTGACCATCAAGGCCAGCCTGCGTTCTTCATAGAGCCTGCCTTCCGGCAGGTGCTACAAAGCTGAGCTCCTGGACACATATTCTCTGGACAGAGTTCCGCAAAACAAGTTGGAGGGTGTGGCCTTGAGACCTGTGTGTGTGTGTGTGTGTGTGTGTGTGTGTGTGTGTGTGTCTGTCTGTCTGTCTGTCTGTCTCAGGATCACAGGTATTGAAGGCTAGAAAGAGTCCTGGGACCAGATTAGGAAATGGAACTTTAGGGGACAGGAAAGGCAAAGGCGCTGCTCTGTCCAGCCTCAGAGCCACAGGCTGCCTGTGGCTACAGATCTCTGAAATGTGGTCTCAATGGGGCTCAATGCTCACTAGAAATATTCTAGGTTCTAAGACAGCATAAAATAATTTAAAGTAATAATTTTATATTGAACGAAAGTCAAAATGATAAAGAATTAGATACATTTGGGTAAATGTAAAATTAAAACCAACATTACGTGCCTCTCTTTTACTTCATGTGGCTACTAGAAAAACTTAAATCAGTTGTATGGCTCATCTTGAGTTCTATTGGAAAGACCAGTCTAGAACCAAGACCAGATTCTGAGGTCTGCTGGAGGCCTGTGGGCTGTTTTAACAGAACCTTACTTTGATTTTACTTTCTTTCTTGAAGAAGATAAAATTGTGGCATAGATCATAGAAAAAGAAAGCACACGGCCAGGCTCCTGTGGCTCACACTTATAACGCCAGCTGAGATCTGAGGATTGCGGTTCAAGGCTAGCCTGGGCAGGAAAGTCTGTGAGACTCTTATCTTCCATACACTATTCAGAACTGGCTGGAAGTGGTACTGTGGCACAAGTGGTAGAGCCTCACTTTAAGCACAAAGAGACTCAGCGAAACACCTTGGCCCTGAGTTCAAGCCCTAGGGCTGGCAAAAAAGAAAGCACAAGGATAAAAGTTGTCGTTACTTTTGATGAGTGGGTGCTGCCCCAAAGCCCTTCTGTGGTGTAAACATGTGGGAGGCCCAGTCAGTCTCTTTCTGACCAGCCGAGGACAGAGTGGACAGACAGGTTCACAGCGTTTACAACAGGTCTGTCTTCAAGAAAATAAAAGTATTATTTCAGGGTTCATAAGGTTTTGGGGTGAGTTTCTATCATTACTAAATGGACTAAAGTCACTGTAATAAGCATGGCCAAGATTTAAAATGGAGGAATTCAAACAAATGCTCAATTCTTGAAAAATTAGAGCTGACTTTGAAAACGTAATTGTGACTGTTATCAAGCCAGGGAAACCGTTGCTGTTAGAGACCGAGGCTTTCTTTTGCAAGGTTTGCACGATGCCCTCCCTGGCACACTGCTAGGTGAGGTTTGCTCGCAGTGTGCTAACGCTGGGAAAGGCAGACCCGACCCGTCGGTACCCGCCCACAGTCAGGAGAGGGGGCTGTGCGAAGTCTGCCTTTCCCAAATGAGCAGATGAGCCCGTCCAGGACCTACCTCTGTGGCTTTTGGGTTGAGTGCTTAGAAGCTCTGCACATTTTGTTTCTTCCTCCTGTATTTCCAGATGAAACCGGCATTCTGGATGGATGCTGTTCACCTGTTCAAGGTTGAAAGAAATAGAAGCATCTAAATTGTGCAAGAGGCAAGTCAAGCAAAAATCAACATGATTCTAAACTGCTTTCAAAACAACACTCATGTGAAAGTGATCAGTCACGTGGCTGTGAAGGCCTAGCAAATGCTTCCAGGAGCACTAACGAGGTCACACGCCAGGTGACAGGAGCTGGCAGGGGATTTGTCTTTAGCTCAAGTATGGTGGGGACATTCCAGTGGCAAGTAACCCCGGTGTGCAAGATTGATCCTGTGAGAGGTCATCATGGCAGATGACCTAAAGTGATGTCTCTATGAATTGAAGGACTCCATACTACTGTGTCAGATAGAGATGGTGTACCTGTTACCAAACTGGCCGATGACAATGCTTGCTGAGATGCCTTGCGATCCGGCTTCTTATCTACTTTTGCACTTGCAATAGACCAAGGGAGCAAACTTGGACTTTCAAAGAATAAAAGCATCATCTGTTACTTTAACACCTGCCAAGTGGTTCAATTCAATCCTTTAGCTCTCCTGGTGAGTTTTATAGCCAGTAGCAATGCCAACACAGCACTAATTGTCAGCCTAGAAAAGGAACTTGCTCCATTGTTTGAAGAAGTGATCAAAGTAGTGGTTTTGATGTATACCTCATCTTGTTACAACAACACAAGTCGATCCAGCGATCTTTAGGCCACAATGCTTTTCTCTGTATGTAAGTATGCAAGTAAGAATGGGCCCCTCTTCCACCCTAGAGATGCAGCCTGTAGGTGTAGTTGATAGGCAGACCAGGCATAGAATAGGCACAAGCTGACATGGTTCAGCCGACGGCTCTGCGGCCACCACACGTGCCTGGGGTCCTGTGAAGTGGATCAGAATCAAAATGCTGTGTTGCTCACTTGAGCCTCTGAGTGTTCTCTGGGTAGAGGACTCGTGGGGGGTAAGGGCACAGCAGACCCTCTTCCTGTAACAATGAGGACATATTTTTCCTTCCATTGTGTTTTATTTCTTTGTACTGAGAGCGAGGAAGATAAAATGGCTTAGTAAATGTAATAAAATCAGTACAATCACTACATTATGTATTATGTTGTGGTGTACACACACACACACACACACACACACACACACATAATAAGTTCAGCGGGTGCTTCTCTTTAATGAAAAGGAAAATTATAGCTTATTCTTTTCTTCCTACTCTGCTCTCTATAACCAATCAGCATTTTGTCAATTGTTCTTTACAGAATTTAAATATGATTTTTTTACTGAATCCTGCTTCCAGTATCAGTATGACTATAAATGTGATAGCTTTAGCCATTTTTTCATATGAGTATAAATAAAATAGTATTTAAAAAAATAAAAAAGTGATCACTTTCATTTTCTTTGCCCCATGTGTTAGGAAATGGAAAGACTTGGGAAAAAATTATATTAAGTGAAGTAAGCCAGGCCCAAAGAAACATAGGTCCCATGGTTTCCCTTATTTGCAATTACTAGTACATGTTTGAATCAACCAGAAACGGTCAGATAAGTTGATGTTAAGTGAAGTGAACCCTAAGATAAGGACTCAAGTGGTTTTTCATTCTTGTGATTGTTTCTAACATATTTATAAGATGATTTCTTTGTTGCTTTGTATGTCTCTCCCCCACGGTATAACCCCTGCTTTCACTGCATTTGATGTTGGTATAATTTGGGGAGGCAAGGGGAAAAAACAAATCGTCGAAATAGGGATACAGGTGGACCCATTGCAACAATGAGATGTACAAGTTGTTATGTCGAAAACAAACTTTACAGCTTTGGCAGGTGGGGTTGCGGGGGTGGGGGGAGTGTAGTCCTGGAGATGGGAGGGCAGGGATGGTAAAGGAAAAACAAAGGAGGAAGCAACAATGTTTGATAAGAAATGTATTCATTACCTTGCTCATGTAATTGTAACCCCTCTGTGTGGTATTTTCTCAATAAAAAAACTAATAAAAAAAAAACCTTTCAACTTGGAAAAAGGTTTTTTTTAATGAAACAAAATCAAATAAAGTTTTTTTGATTCTGAGCAGGAAAGTTAACACACAACATTGTTGTTAGTATTAATTTAAGGTCAATGGAGCTCTTTTAACGAACCCATAATGACTCATTATTCAAGGCCATCCTCTTCATAGCCTTTGATTTGATTCAAGTAAGCGCATGTTTATTCTTAAGGACGGTGTGCTATACACAGAGCCTCGTCTGAGGACCATCTGTGTTCACTGTGGTTGTAAGAGGCTAATGACATTTTTAAAGGCTTCAGGACACAATGGAAACTTAACCCTTACAGACAAAATTGTCATCATTTTGACTCTAGCACTTGATGTAAAGGAGTTTTTCAAATAGATGAGAGGCATGGGAAAGGAGGGCAGAGGGGAGAGCCACAAGCGGTGGTTCCACAGCCATGGACAGTCTCTAGTCAGGACACACAGCCGGGTCACCGATGCTCTCCACCGGCCGGGCACCAGGCAGAGGCCCGCAGGCTTGCGCCTCAGCACCGTTCTCGACTCTGCTTCACAAACACTCACATGCTTTGCTTCTGTGCCTGTCTCAGACCTCAGCAAGAGGAAAAGGCCGTCGCTGTCCCCAGCTGCCACCTACATCCCTCCTCCTCCTCTCTCCTTCCTTTTTTCTCCCTCCTCCTGCTCCTCTTTCTTTTTCTCCCTGCATCTCATATTCCACACTTTCTCTCTGTATTTCTCTTTCTCTGTCTTGACCTTACTCTCTCCTCTCATTAAGACTTTACTTCTGGGGCTGGGAAGGTGGCTCAGTGGTAGAG
>NW_012267389.1:990607-992805 GCF_000151885.1 Dipodomys ordii
GGTTTCTTTTCTTTCTAAAATTTCTATTTTATTGTAAAGGTGATGTGCAAAGTGGTTACAGTTACAGGTCTTGAGCGCATTTCTTGTTGAACATTGCCACGTCTCCTGCTTTTTCTCCCACTGTCCCTCCTCCTCTCCCTCCAACTTGTAAAGGTCATTTCCAACACAGTGTCCTGTGAGTATCTCTGTTGCATTGGTCCACCCTTTGTCCTTTGTCTCACCATTTTGTTTCCCCTTTGCTTCTCCAAATCAGATAAATGTATATACTGTTTCTTACAAAATAGGTGATTTGTAAAGATTTTTGATCACAATGCAGCTTGTCTTATTACCTCAAAGTACTTTTGCAAGGCAGAAGATTTTAACTTTACTGAAATCCAAATGATCATTTTTATCCCTTTGATCATACTTTTGACATAGCTATAAAAATGGTTGCTCAAGATCATGTATATTTTCTCATGTTATCGTCTAGCAGTTTTATAGTTTTGCATTTTACATTTAGACCCTCTGATCTACTTTGAGAAAGGCATGAGGTCTTCATCTAGGTTTGTTTTTTGCATGTGATGTCAAGTTGTTTCAGAATTATGTGTTGAAAAGATCACCACTGTTACATTATTTGTAGAAAAGATCACCATGTAACTTTAAATTGCCTTTTCCCCTCTGTTAAGGGTCAGCTGACTGGACTCACATTGTTCTATTTCTGGGTTCTGTATTCTTGCCTACTGCCTACTAGTTTGTTATTTAGCCACTGCTACATTTTCTTGTTTACTGTAGCTTTAAAGAGAGCCTTGAAGTCGGGTCATGTGCTACAATTAAACACAGCTATGCAATTATTTTTCTTTTTTAAAAATTTTATTTATTTATTTATTTATTTTATTATATTTTTATTGTGAAAATAATCTTTCCTGTATCCTAATTCACTCTCCTTTGGATGTGTGTGTGTATCCATGTCATGGGACCATAAAAAGTTTATTTTTGGTTTTATTAAGGAACCCCCCCCACACTGATTTCTGCTGTGGTTTCACTGGTTTAATTCCCACCAACAGGCTCTGTTTTACCTCACATCCTTGTCAGCGTTTGTTTTCTTGATTGCTACCATTCTGACTGGAGTGAGATGGAATTTTAGTGTGGTTTTGATTAGGATTTCTTATGGCTAAGGACGTTGAACATTGTTTCATGAATCTACTAGCCATTTGTATTTCTTCTTGCAGTACTTACTCAGTTTGCTCGCCCATTATTAATCGGACCACGTGAGGTTTTTGGTTGTTTGAACTTTGCTTATTGTAGGCATTAATCCTTTTTCTATTGAATAGTCGTCAAACATTTTCTCCCATTCTGTGGGTTGTCTTTTGGGTCTGGTGATTGTTTCTTTTGCTGGGCAAAAACACTTTAGTTTGATACGGTCCCATTGGTCCAGTCTTGCTCTCATCCGCTGGGCAGCTGGAGCCTGTTCCTCAGGGTTCCCTGTGTTTTTCTATAGTAGATTTAAAGGTCAGATCTTACATGGAGCTGTTTGATTCGAGTAGGGTTGGGTGAGAGATAGAGGTGCAGCTTCAGGTTCCCGCAGGTAGTACCAGGATTTCCAGCATGGAGAGGCTGTGTTTACTCCAATGTATGTTTTGGCCTTCTTTGTCGAAAGTTAGTTGGCTGTGCCGGTATGATTAATTCCTGGGTCTTCCATTGGTCTTCAAGTGTGTTTTTGTACTAGTAATGAATTGTTCTGTTACTATGGCTCTGTAGTGTAGTTTGAAATCTGGCATTGTGATACCTCTAGCGGTGCTCAAGAAGGAGAAAAGATGGAAAAAAGAGGAGAAAACAAGTGAATAAAAATGATCTTGTGTGATGTAGTTACCAGATATTGTTATGTAATGAGAAAGAATTTGGAATGGAGAATAGGGATAGAAAAGAGTCTGAATGAGAAAAAAGTTCCACTTGCAGGTAGCGGAGGGTATAAATACGGAAGGTGTAGGGCGAGGTGATGAAGCCATGATTTGAAAGAGAGGTCAATGGTCTCTATCTGTTTATAGACAAGAAAAGAGTCCAGTTAAATAAACACTTAAAACAATCAACCAGAGACAGATAAGCCTGAGTACAACAGAATATGCATTGTTATTGTTCTTGTATATTTATATGTGTTTATTGACCTGTAGACCTTCTTCACATTGCAAAGGGTGGTCGCAGGCCTAGGCACCAGGGCCTGG
>NW_012267389.1:993655-997405 GCF_000151885.1 Dipodomys ordii
GATTTGTTGTTGGGGGATTTAATTTTTTGAGTTCCAGATATATTTTAGATATGAGACCCTTGTCCGTTGTATGGCTAGTGAAGATCTTCTCCCAGTCCGTGGGCTTTCTATTGATCTTGGGAGCTCTGTCCTTTGCCATGCAGAAGCTCTGCAGTTTCATGCAATCCCATTTGTCCAACATTTCTTTGATTTGTGTGTTTCTGGGTCTTTATTAAGAAAATTTCGGCCTGTGCCAAGGAGACCTAGGGTTTCTCCTATTCCATCTTGTAATGTTTTCAGAGTGTCTGCTTTGACTCCGAGGTCGTTGATCCATTTGGAGCTGATTCTGGTGCAGGGTGATATATAAAGATCTAGTTTTAGTTTTCTACAGGTGTTTAACCAGTTTTGCCAGCACCATTTATTGAAGAGGCTGTCTTTCATCCATCCTATTTTTTTTTTAGCTCCCTTGGTGAAGTAAGCCAGGCACAAAGAAACATAGGTCCCATGGTTTCCATTGTTTGCAATGACTAGTACATGTCTAGGATAAGCAGAGAAGGTCAAAGACTGTGTACATATGACCAGGTAAGATGATGTTAAGCGAAATGAACCCCAAGACAGGGACACAAGTGGTTTTTACTTTCTTGCTATTGTTTTTAATGTACTTACGATGCACTATGTGATTCTTTTGTTTCTTTGTATGTTCTTCCCCCATGGTATAATCCCTGTTTTCACTGTGGTTGATTCTGGTGTTCTGCATCTTGTATATAGATTTTTGTGATTTGGGGAGGGGAAGGGATATAGCAGAATGTTTAAATGGGGATGCAGGCTGACCCATTGTGACAATGAGATGTACAGGACACTACATTGAAAACAAACTTTACAATGTCAGTGGGGGAAGGGAGGAGTTGGGGAGGTGGGAAGGGAAGGGATGGTAGGGGAAAACAAGGGAGGGGAGGGGTAAACATGCTCCATAGGAAATGTACTCATTACCTTACACATGTAACTATAACCCTCTCTACAGTATTTTTCTCTATATATAGTATATATAATATATTATATATAGCAGGATATATATATATAGTATATATTATATATATATATATTTATATAATTTAAACCCAAGAAATAGGGAAAGGTCACTGCACAAGAATGAGCTGGTGAAGGGCAGCCCCCACTGAATGGGCTCTGTGGTTTGGGAGTGAAGAAGCCTTACTGCCTGCACACTCCCTCACTTCCTACAGGAGCCCACCACGGAGTGCTCACCTCCCACAGGATCAATACGGAGTGCTCACCTCCCACAGGATCCACCACAGAGTGCTCACCTCCCACAGGATCCCACCACAGAGTGCTCACCTCCCACAGGATCCCACCACGGAGTGCTCACCTCCCACAGGATCAATACGGAGTGCTCACCTCCCACAGGACCCACCACGGAGTGCTCACCTCCCACAGGAGTCCACCATGGAGTGCTCACCTCCCACAGGACCCACCACGGAGTGCTCACCTCCTACAGGATCCCACCACAGAGTGCTCACCTCCCACAGGATCAATACGGAGTGCTCACCTCCCACAGGACCCACCACGGAGTGCTCACCTCCTACAGGATCCCACCACGGAGTGCTCACCTCCCACAGGATCAATACGGAGTGCTCACCTCCTACAGGATCCCACCACAGAGTGCTCACCTCCCACAGGATCCACCACGGAGTGCTCACCTCCCACAGGATCTACCATGGAGTGCTCACCTCCTACAGGATCCACCACGGAGTGCTCACCTCCCACAGGATCAATACGGAGTGCTCACCTCCTACAGGATCCCACCACAGAGTGCTCACCTCCCACAGGATCCCACCACAGAGTGCTCACCTCCCACAGGATCCCACCACGGAGTGCTCACCTCCCACAGGATCCACCACGGAGTGCTCACCTCCCACAGGATCCCCCCGTGGAGTGCTCCATTCCGCTTGCCTTGTCAAGGGACCCGGAGTCAGCCAAGGGAATCTCTTTCGCCCCATAAGGAATAGGCACTGTTAACGCCTGTCCTGACCATGGCCTGGTCAGGAAGAGTCTGGAAGTGTTTGGTCCTTGTCACCTCATGGAAACCTGTGGCGGTGGCTCTCGGGAAACCTACCGTGTGGCTCTGAACTGGAACTGGGCTGCCTGCCTCAATTCTCCCAAAACACTGATGAGCGGGGCCAGTCCACGCTGAATGAGGGGTGGGTGGGAAAAGGTCTTTGGGCCACTTGAGCTTAACAGCAGATAGCCACTGGTGTCAAGGAGCCAGCCCAACTTAGCCAGCTTGGATCCGAGTTCCTCTCATCCCTAGCGGTGAGTGCCTTTTGGTCTGGAAAGCTGGCTTGTCTCATCATACCCACAGCTAGAACACTCTCTCTAATTATGAATTGTCCTTGTTTTACATGAACTAAAAGAGAATGTCTTTGATCACTAGAGGTTGTCCGTGTTGGATTGTTTAACTGTGAGGTTCTTAAACTTTTTCGCTACATAATATCAAAACAATTCATGTCAGAGACCCTTTCACGCAAAGGTTTGTAGTTGAGACATTACATATATTTTACTGTTGATAATAAAAACAATCTATACAAAACAAGTCCTGGGTGTTAATTTAAAGTTTTGCACAAGGTCTGTTTTCCATATGTTAACATGTACAGTTTCTCAAACAATGTTTCCCACTGCGATTTCTGGAGCCTAGGGAGCTATGTGTTCTTCTTGTTTCTTTCTGTTCTTATTTCCTCGAAGCAAGAGACTCTGTGGCCTTCAGTGCAGGGACTTCACACCAATTCTTTGTAGTATGTTGGTTGCCTCTTGGCAATACAACTTCTGCGTGCAAATCATTGAACTCTTTCACAAAGTACTGCAGAGAATAAATCATAATGGGTTAAAAAAAGAGTTGCAGCTGATGTTGGTGCCTCTGCCGTTAGGCATGGCAGGACCTTCCAGCAGCCTTTACCTAATGCACCACAGTGGACGTGGTGAGACATGTTGGGCTGACATTTGACCTTCTTCTGGAACATAGCTTGGCTCCGAGTGCCAGTCGCATGCCAGGTTTCTGGATTCCCGTGCTTGCTCCACAGTAGAAGCCACAGCTGCAGCAGGCAGCTTCTGCTACCTGGCTCAGCACGAACTCTTCCTCTCCTCTTTCTTGCTGCTACCATCCATTGGGCTTCTCCAACCTCTCAGCTGAAGCAGAACTTCCCATGGCTTAATCTTCTCTGCTGGTCTCTGGTGGACCCTGCTCACCCCTCACCCACCTGGTACAATTGATTGACACACAAGATCACCATAACGTGTCTTGTAGGTTGTTCACCTGCTGTTCATTCTGCCCACAGGCTCTCAAGACAAGGCGGCTTTGATACTCTATGGGGCAACAGAATGTCTCATGGGGGTTAGTGGCTGGGCCCCAGGCCCCTGGGCGTGTGGGCCATGCACCTTCCTGCAGCTAGGTTTGGTGAGACCATCTGTTTATTTTACCGAGGGCTGCCCTCTTGGGTTCCCTCCGCTGGGAGAGCCGGGCAGCAAAGCCAAACTCGGCTGCTCTCCAGCTCCACCTTGCTTCTCTTTTTTCACCATTAGTGTGAGAAAGTATATCAACTGACTTTCAGTTGTTGAACCGGACCTTTTGGATCTAGACAAACTCTTCCTGGCCATAGTGAATAATTTTTTTTTATTGTGAAAATACCGTACACAAGGGTTACAAGTACATGGGCAAGGTAATGAGGACGTTTCTTATCAAGCATTGTTGCCTCCTCCTTT
>NW_012267389.1:1000570-1001472 GCF_000151885.1 Dipodomys ordii
CCGCCCCGCCCCGCCCTCCCTCCTCCCGAGAGCTGGGAGACGGAGGAATCAAAAGGAGGTCACGGCCGCTGGGCCGCCGCCCGCTCGGGGGCGGGGCTCGCGTTCGCCCAAGGCTGGAAATCCCCGGGGCCCCGAGTTCGAGGCCAGAGGCGCGCAGGTGCCATGGTGTCACCTGCCCTGAGAAGAGGCCCAGAGCTGGGCTTCCTGGGGAGCCCTGACCCCGCCCAGGACAGGGGAGGGTGCAGCCCTGACCCCTGACCCCGCCCAGGACAGGGGAGGGTGCAGCCCTGACCCCTGACCCCGCCCAGGACAGGGGAGGGTGCAGCCTTGACTCCTGACCCCGCCCAGGACAGGGGAGGGTGCAGCCCTGACCCCTGACCCCTGACCCCGCCTAGGACAGGGGAGGGTGCAGCCCTGACCCCTGACCCCACCAAGGACAGGGGAGGGTGCAGCATCCCAGTGGACCCGTTGGCCCAGGCAGGAGCAGAGCCTTCCCAGAAATGGACCTTCCTTCCAGCCAGGCCCGGCCAGCCCAGCGCAGGGCCAGCGCGGTCCTGAGGTTCCCTGTCCGCATCCTTTCTGGCCTGGTCCTGTGTGGTGGGCATCCTTTCTGTCCTGTGGGTGGACATGCTTTCTGTCCTGTGGGTGGACATGCTTTCTGTCCTGTGGGGTGGGCATCCTTTCTGTCCTGTGGGTGGACATCCTTTCTGTCCTGTGGGTGGACATGCTTTCTGTCCTGTGGGTGGACATGCTTTCTGTCCTGTGGGTGGGCATCCTTTCTGTGGGTGGACATGCTTTCTGTCCTGTGGGTGGGCATCCTTTCTGTGGGTGGACATCCTTTCTGTCCTGTGGGTGGACATCCTTTCTGTCCTGTGGGGTGGACATCCTTTCTGTCCTGTGGG
>NW_012267389.1:1008482-1010657 GCF_000151885.1 Dipodomys ordii
AAATTTTTAATGTTTTTTATTGAAGGTTTTAAAATATTTTCTTCTAAAATTCTCTCATAGTATTCAGATGCATTTTTTCCAGTCACAGCAGATAACTTAATACAATTTTTATATTTATATCAATTTTTTAATTTTTTATTGTGAAAATACTGTACAGAGGGGTTACAATTACATGGCAAGATAATGAGGAGTACATTTCTTATCAAGCCTTGTAGCCTCCTCCTTTGTTTCCCCTTCCCATCCCTTCCTATCCTCCCCCTGCTCCCCACCGAATCCTCCCTTCCTCCCCCGCCCCGCCAAAGTTGTAAAGTTCGTTTTTCGATATAATGACTTGTACATCTCATTGTTGCAATGAGTCCACCTGTATCCCTGTTTTAACGATTTGTTTTTTCCCTTCTCCTCCACAAATTATACCGACATCAAATACAGTGAAAGCAGGGGTTATACCGTGGGGGAGGGGCATAGAAAGGAACAAAGAAATAATCTTATAAATATGTTAGAAACAATTGCATGAAAGAAAAAAACATTTGAATACATATCTTAGGGTTAATTTCCCTAACATCACCTTATCTGACCTTTTCTGCTGGACTTAGACATATACCAGTTATTGCAAATAAGGGAAACCATGGGACCTATGTTTCTTTGGGCCTGGCTTACTTCACTTAATATCATTTTTTCCAAGTCTTTCCATTTGGTTCTTGCTTCCCAGGTTATCAAATGTATAAGCACAGAGTTTGGTTGAATCTTTGACTATACTTTAATATCCTTAATGTTAGTGGTGATGGCCTCACTTTCCGTTCTGATATTAGTGCTTTCCTGGTTTTATCCTTAATTAACCTTAGGAGAGGTTTATCAGTTTGATTGGCTTTTGCAAAGAGCTAGCTTTTGTTTTATTGATTTTCCTTGTTGATTTTCCACTCACTGAGTTTTGCTCTATTTTTATATTTCCATTCTTTGGCTTACTTTGGATTTAATTTTTTCTAGTTTTTCTAGTTTCTTAAGATAGAAGCTTAGATGACCAATTCTAGATTTTTCATCTTTTCCTAAGTTGCAGATTTCAATGTTACAAAGTTTCCACTAAGTACCATTTTTCTGTACTCTCACATTTTGGTAGCTTGTATTTTTATGGTCTTTTTTTTTTTAGCTCAAAATGTTTTGAGAATTTATCATATGACTTCATTTTTATCTTATTTATTTAGAAGTATTTGTTTAATATCCTAGTACCTTTCCACTGCTGATTCTTATCTTAATGCTAATTTGGTCTGAGAGTCTATATTGTGTGATTTTTTAAAAATGGCTAACTGTGGTCTCTTGTGAGCATTCCATATGAGGATGAGCAGAATGCTTGCTCTGCCGCTGTCGAACGGCAGGGTCGCCAGCCATCATGAGGTCCAGCTTGTGAACGGGGCTGGTCCTCAGAGACGGGCGGGCACCCCTTCTCCTCAGGGTGCTGTGCTGGTGCGTGTTGGAGAAGCCAGTGTGGACAGTAACTCTACCGGTCACTTCTAGGGTTCGGCCCATCTTGCTCTCACGTAACCTCACACCCTGTTGTTAGGCACACACACACACACACACACACACACACACACACGAGAGAGACTCATGTATTCTGTGAGAATTACTTTAGGTAAAGAATGCCCCCCTTTTCCCTTAATAATTTTCCTTGCTTCAAAGTTTGTTTGTCCCAAGATATAATTACCCTCTCCCTTTTCTCTTCCCTTCTCCTTCTTTCCCTTTTCATCTTTCCTTCCTTTTCCTTTCTTGTTTTCCCTCCCTCCCTCCCTCCTTCCTTCCTTCCTTCCTTCCTTCCTTCCTTCCTTCCTTCCTTCCTTCCTTCCTTCCTTCCTTCTCTTTCTCCCTCTCTACTCTTTCTTCTCCCACCCCCAGTACTGGAATTTGAGCTCAGGGCCTTTCGCTTGCTAGGAAGCTGTTCTCTGTACCACTGGCCTCAAATGTTGATCCTTTTGATCTTTTCTCCCAAGTAGCTGAGATTACAGGTGTGAGCTATGGTGTACAGCTCCACTTTTTTTCCACTTTAAGATTTTTAGGTTACAGTTACTTAGATAAGGTAAGAAGTCAATTTCTTGTCAAACTTGTTACCCTTCCCTCATTTTTCTACTTTCCCTCCCCCACCCCCAAGTTGTACAGATCATTTCCAGCGTATTGTCTTGTGAA
>NW_012267389.1:1011607-1016506 GCF_000151885.1 Dipodomys ordii
AGGGCTTGAACTCTGGGCCTGGGCACTGTCCCTGAGCTTTTCAACCCAAGGCTTGTGCTCTACTACTGGAGTCACAGTGCTACTTCCTGTGGTTAATTGTAGACAAGAATCCCATGGACTTTCCTGCCCAGGCTGGCTTTGAACCACCCCCATCTCAGCCTCCTGAGTAGCTAGGATTGCCGGTGTGAGCCTCCGGCGCCTGGCTTTCCACTCCCTTTTGTTTAGTATTACCATGGCATAGCCCAGCGCACCCTAACAGGGCCGTGGGCATCCACTTGGCTCCCGGCCTGTCATCAGTCTCTGCTGCCCAGGATTCATGTCACTCTCAAGCAAACCAGTCTCTTCCACATTATGCCAAAGCTCCAGAAGCCTCATCTCTGCCACCTCCTCCATGCCATCTCCGAAGGCTTGTCTGGGAACAAACAAAACGAAAAGGCAAGGAACCCCAACCCTCACTCTGTGCCCAGGCCCGTCCCACAGGCTGCCCAATCCAGACCCAATGGCAAATTGTCGCTTCTGACCCCTGAACCCTCCCGGCAGCACCTGCTGCCTTCCCTTCCCAAGGGTGAGTGGAGGGTTTATGAGGGGCCTGGTGGCAGACCTGGACACGGAACACCTGTGAGGCCAGGCTTAAGAAACAACATGAGAATTGTGGCCTTGGACAAAGCCTGACACCCTCCGGGAAGGCTAGGGTCCACTCCTGTGGAATTCACTCAACACCATAGTGTGGCTGCAAGTGATGCAATACATACCTGGGGTGTGTAGGTGGTGAAGGGTTAGCTCAGGGCTCAGAGGAGGCCTGGGAGCAATCCTGACATGGAAGGTGTGTAGTCACAGGCTTTGCAGAATACCTTTCTTTGAGATGCACATTTATCACACCCCTTTTCTCATATCCCTGGACTCCTCTTTGCAAGTCCTTAATACAGGCATAAGCGGCAGCTGGCACACACCAGTGAGACCAGACAGGGCTGCCACATTGTTATGAATGCCCCTGATTCCCAGAGATGCCCCAGTTCTCAGGGGTGTCCCGATTCTCAGGGGTATCCTGATTCCCAGGGGTGTCCTGATTCCCAGGGGTATCCTGATTCTCAGGTGTGTCCCGATTCCCAGGGGTGTCCCGATTCTCAGGGGTATCCTGATTCCCAGGGATATCCTGATTCCCAGGGGTATCCTGATTCTCAGGTGTGTCCTGATTCCCAGGGGTGTCCCGATTCCCAGGGGTGTCCTGATTCCCAGGGGTGTCCCAATTCTCAGGGGTGTCCTGATTCCCAGGGGTGTCCCGATTCTCAGGGGTGTCCCGATTCTCAGGGGTATTCCCATTCTCAGGGGTGTCCCTATTCCCAGGGGTGTCCTGATTTCCAGGGGTGTCCCAATTCCCAGGGGTGTCCTGATTTGACATGTAGTCGGGACCCCTTCCATGCCGTGTTCTGCTGCCCCACTTAGTACTGTGTAACCCAGCATCGACAGCCACCAACTCTGTGCACCTGCCTGTCTGGGCCAGGAGTTGGCCTTGGGAAGTCTGCTGCCTGTATCAAGCATCCCAGGTTTCCCGGGGAAGGTAGACTCAGATCTGTGTAGCCACCTTTCAGTGCTGGATAGAACCTCTCTGTGTGGCTCTGCAGTTCGGTAGCAGGGCAGCGGTGCAAGCAAAGCCTGCAGGATTTGAATCAGGGCTGAGCATTATCCAGCACATGGGCCAGCCCCAGCAGGACCCCTCTCCTCTGTCTGACAGGCCTGGGCTCCTGGCCGCATCGCCATCCTTCCCATCTGTGCTTAGCCAGGTGCGTCCCGAGTACAGCTGCCCTTTGTCACCAAGCCATCTCTCACTCCGGAGAACACGCAGGGGTGGTGTGCTGGCATCTGGTCTCTTGGTGAAGAGTAGGCTTCCTCCTTCTCATCAGGCACGAACTTTGGAGAGATTTCCTAGCATATCATTTGCTCAATCTCAGGCCCTTTGGATGTGATCACAGATCATCTTTGCTTCTTTCAGTGAAGCTCTGGGTTTACCTTGTCGTGGCCTTGAACAGAAGCTGAGAGCTTAGACCTCTCCCCTTCAGCCAGCTAAAACTTGTGCATATTCCATGAGCCGTACAGCCTAAGACGAGGTCTGAACACCCAGAAAGAGGACAGAGCTCTCAGGAAATGACATGCAGCACCCATTGATGCCTGAAGACCCCCACTGAGGACATAGTCTGCAGTACCCACTGACACCCACAGACCCTGACTGGAGGACATAGTCTGCAGCACCCACTGACACCCACAGACTCTGACTGGAGGACATAGTCTGCAGCACTCACTGACACCCACAGACCCTGCCTGACTGGAGGACATAGTCTGCAGCACCCATTAACACCCACAGACCCTGACTGGAGGACATAGTCTGCAGCACCCACTGACACCCACAGACCCTGACTGGAGGACATAGTCTGCAGCACCCACTGACACCCACAGATCCCAACTGGAGGATGAAGTCTGCTTTCTGCTCTTCGACAAGTGCGTTATTTGAGCATGAAACCCACCTCAAAATGAAAGAATGAAGTGGCTTGTTCTTTCTCTGTGTTTTAGTTTTTTAAAATGAGCATTACCTCAGTGTTCCTTTGTGACACCACGCTGCATGGAAGGGAACAATTTCAGGGGAGCAGATGGATCAAATAGATCAATTCGGCTTGTTATGCTGGCAGAGGATGGTTCTGGAAGCGACGTGACTCCATTAGCTGCCATGAAGCCACCCCCAGGGTCTGCCCGTCTGTATGTCTGTGAGAGGAAGACGTGTTCTTCTGATGGCAAAGCACCCCAGCTCTCCAAAGCAAGGTGTTCGAGGCTGAGGCCCCCTGGCCAGGCGGAGGGCATGCTGCGGTGCTGCTGCAGTGTGGGAGAAGAGTTGAAGAAATGAGGGGCAAACAGTCACATGCGGCCACTGCACACCGTGAAAATGCAACTAGGGAACCAGGAGATTGGTGTGGGTGTCCCAGACGGGATTGGGGAAGAACGATGGAAGGCATGGTGCTGATAAACACGCATTATATGCATACATGGACACGCACGCTAACGCACGTATACAAAACATTATCAGAGAGGTATTTACAACTGCAGTGCCAGGGGTAGATTGGCAAATGGGCCCAAGCTTAAAAAACGTTTGCTCCATAATAAACAGGGAAGCCTAATTATTTGTTAAAGTGGCCTTTACATAATGAATAATGTTCTCCTGTGTATAATTTAAGGATTTTCTAAGCTGAATTGTTCTCAAACATGAACTTCCACTAAACCACATCTTCTGAAACAAGTTTTGCACTCATCTTTGTATTGAGTTATTGCTGTTTTCACTGTTCTTCAGTCTGTTTTCCTGCCCCCTAACCTCTTGTCCTGGGCCTTGTTCCACTTCCTAATGAATTCTCAGGATGGGGGGGCAGAGGAGAGGATCTGGATGGGGTGTTTCCAGGGTGTCACTCACTTGTGCTGTCAAGCAAAGTGCCAGGGACGTGGTGCTGACTGTCTCGGGGACACATAGTCCCACACTGTAACTGTCCACGATGGACACCCATCTCTCCTTTAGCCCTGGGTTACCTCAGTCCAAGCAGACATGGACGCCCCAGCCCCACAGCCACCCTGGCACTGTCTCTCAGGACAGCATCCTGGTCCTCTGTGACCTGACGAGGCCTTGGCCGGAACACCATTCTGACTTCCCGTAACTCAAAGTAAACTCATGTTTACAAACCTCTTTTAGATCCATTTTTATATTTGTTTGGAGCCTTTTAAGAATCAAATGAAAATAAGACTTTTCATGATAGGCTGCGGAAGCTAAGGGGAGAGCCCCTTTACTGTGCAATTTGAAGGGTGAATCCTCAGACCTGCCTTTCCCCGGTGTCTTGAGTGTGGTCTGTGTGCCTGACTAGCTCGGCCTCACCCGAGGACACTCACACACCTGGCCACCTCACCAAGGTGCCTGTGATGCTCCCACCCCTGAAGACGGCGTTCCTGGGAAGGAACTGGGGCAGGTGAGGACGGTATGGTGGAGAGCGCCCTGGAGCCATGAGACCAGCCCCTCCCCGTGCCCACCGCCCCGTGCCCACTGCACGTCGGGTAGCTGACTGTTTGCTGCCACGCATCCTATCTGCTTAGTTCAAGCAGTCTAGATGCTCGGGTCAGGTTCACTGGCAGCCACAGAAACAGAACCGCAATACACAATTGAGCTAAACAACTCCCTGGGCTATCACCTCCCAAGCCAGCCACCTCTGCATCTCCGAAGAACAGTGGGTGTCTGGTATAAGAGGGAGGCTGGGAGCGAGAGGGTGGGAGGGGTAGGAGCGCCACCACGCCTGGTACTGAAGGCGACAAGTTGAAGGTAACTCCTTTGTACAACTACTTAAAGACAATACAAACACACTCAAAGATAAAAGAAGAGTGAACGTAGCCTGGCCTTGCTTGCGGTGAGGCCACGGACGCCAGCCTTGATCCAGGGAGGGGAGACGCTCTCTGCACCCCCAGGAGGGGCAGGAGGGGCAGAGCCAAGGTCTGGGCGCCAGGAGCCCCAGGCCCTCGCCGCGTTTCCAAGCGTGAGCAATCATCACCGACACCTCGCCTCACGCCTTTACAGGAGCTCCAGCCTCTACAGCACCGTTCTGCAGCGGAGAGCTCCAACTGAGGGAAGTGGCCGCACACGCTTGCGGCTGTGGCGGACAGTCGCTGGCTGCCCCTTTGGCAGGAGGGTTAGCCCTGGCACATCTCCCGTGAGACACTCGTGGGTGCCACCGTCTGGTGTGGACGCTGAAGAGCCAGGGCCTGCTGCCGCCTGCACGGGACTCCCCAGGGCCAGCGGCAGACCCCGCCCCCACCCATCGGGAGACCTCAGGGCCAGCGGCAGACCCCGCCCCCACCCATCGGGAGACCTCAGGGCCAGCG
>NW_012267389.1:1018106-1019422 GCF_000151885.1 Dipodomys ordii
CTCAGGGTGAGGACTCTGTCCTCTGTGATGATGGACTGTCCACTGCTCAGGGTGAGGACTCTGTCCTCTGTGATGATAGTGGAGTGTCCACAGCTCAGGGTGAGGACTCTGTCCTCTGTGGTGGTTATGGACTGTCCACCACTCAGGGTGAGGACTCTGTCCTCTGTGATGATGGTGGACTGTCCATAGCTCATTAGTTCAGGCTTGCTGTGTTGCACGCCGATGATTGACAGCCCTCCTTTCTCTATATCCAATGAACTTCAAATTCAAATTTCAGTACTTTTTGGTTATTGTTGTTGTCTGTTCTGGGGCTTAAAGTGTTTCCCTATTTTGAGTGCTCTACAGCACACAGCAACACTTATGGTTTTCTCGTGGTTAATTTAGATAAGAGTCTACAGACTTTCCTTCCTGTGCTGGCTTTGAACCACGATCCTCAGATCTCAGCCTCCTGAGCAGCTAGGATGACAGGTGTGAGCCACCAGTGCCCTGCTTCCATTTTTGAGTTTAAACTAACATTTGCATGTGCAAGAAACTATTGCCATGTAATTCTATAAATTTGTCTATGAATGGTCTATGACAAAGTGACGTTGAATTGGTAGACAATGTTATTTTTCTGCATTTAATAGGTCTTGTACTTTCTGTAATCTGCACATCTACACTGCTTTTAAAGCAATGTTGCGGCAGTGACCCAGATATGAAGACTCAGCACGCCGACTGATCATTAGCATTGGCCCCTGACTGTAGCAATTTATGTGAATTTTAAAAAATGTGTTCGACCATCCTCTTTAAGTAGTTGTACAAAGGAGTTGCCACCAGACGAAGCAGTTTTTGAATATAATGCATCTTGATTAATGTATACCCTACCCCCCCTTCCTTCACTACTTAATTTTGTAGGCTATCCCTTGGATTCTTGTCTGCATTTTTCTCCTCTTCTTGTCATTTGTGTGACTAGTTTTAAAGCCCACTCAGGGACTGGGTACAGTGGTGTTGCTCCCCGAGAGTAGAGGACAGGGTTGGACAAATGGCCTCCAGACACAGGCAGCCCTTGCTTCTTGGGCGACGGGGTCAGGGGTTGCCGATCTGGAAATGCAGGACTTGGTACAATAAGCCCCCAAGATGGAAACCCTCTTTGAGCTTATTCGCCTAAAAGTGGCCTCAAGTCCAGTGATGCCTGAGCACGGGGCAGGTACCCTCGTCCAGAGCGCTGGAGCCAGGCTGGCTGGAGCCCGACGGGAGCACGCTGGAGGGAGGGCGGAGCCCGACGGGAGCACGCTGGAGGGAGGGCGGAGCCCGACGGGAGCACGCTGGAGGGAGGG
>NW_012267389.1:1019961-1023336 GCF_000151885.1 Dipodomys ordii
GAGGGCGGAGCCCGACGGGAGCACGCTGGAGGGCGGAGCCCGACGGGAGCACGCTGGAGGGAGGGCGGAGCCCGACGGGAGCACGCTGGAGGGCGGAGCCCGACGGGAGCACGCTGGAGGGCGGGGCCCGACGGGAGCACGCTGGAGGGAGGGCGGAGCCCGATGTGAACACGCTGGAGGGCGGAGCCCGACGCGAGCACGCTGGAGGGCGGAGCCCGACGGGAGCACGCTGGAGGCGGAGCCCGACGGGAGCACGCTGGAGGCTGC
Organism: Dipodomys ordii; assembly: GCF_000151885.1. NCBI lineage: Eukaryota > Metazoa > Chordata > Mammalia > Rodentia > Heteromyidae > Dipodomys > Dipodomys ordii. Next base: position 1,020,229 of record NW_012267389.1, read on the forward strand.
AGGTGTGTTCAGGCCCTCAGTCCTTGTCTCAAGGCACGGAAGCACACGTGTGGACCCGGCCGGTGCCTTGAGAGATGGTGTCTGGTGGCCACTCGCTGTCTGCCCACGCGTGAATGTGTTCGAACTTCAAACCTATCACTAGCGACGCCTGAAACAGGTCCCCAACAGACCTGGTGAGCAGTTGTTCTGCAGAGGGTGCTGAGGAGCTGTGCGCCACGCCCTAGTACTGCTCCCAGGCCTGTGTGTGTGTGCGCGCGCGCGCCAGTCCTGGATTTGAACCCAGGGCCTGGGTGCTGTATCTGAGCATTTTTGCTCAAGGCTAGCACTTTACCATTGAGCCACAGCTCCACTTCTGCATTTTCCAAAGAGTCTCATGGACTTTCCTGCTAGGCTGGCTTTGAACCCCAATCTTCTGCTCTCAGCCTCCTCAGGAGCTAGGATGATGGATGTGAGCCACTGGCACTCAACCCCTTAGCACATTTTTGTTAGTCTGAAGGTGGTGTTTAAAACTAAATAGAAATTGAGAGAATTACACTATTTCCCTACTCTGTGCAAAAAAATTGAGAGACTTTTGGTCCAAATGAACTCTTTTTCTCTTTGACAGAGAGAAGAGATAAACTATAGGAGAAAGTATAATTGTCAGTCATATGTCTGATAAAATGTTAATATCTAAAATATATGGGGAATGACTGAAGAGTAAGATAACAAATAACCAGCCCAAACAATGTGAATAGACATTTCTCAAAGGAGGACATACAATTTATGAGCAGGCGCATGTAAAAAGCTCAACACCACTAATGTTCAGGGAAATGAACATGAAAACCACAATGAGAAGTAACCTGCACTTGTTAGAATGGCTTCCAAGTGGAAACGTGGAGACTGGGAAGCTTGCACATTGCTGGTAGGTGTGGGCAATAAGGAAAACTATGGAACTTACTTGAAAAATCTAAAACTAAGCCAGGTACGGGTGGGCTTATGCCTGTGGTTCTGGCCACTTGGGAACTGAGATCTGGAAGATGGTGGTTTGAGACAAGCCCAGGTAGAAAGGTCTGTGAGACACCATCTCCAAAGTAATCATCAATAATCCAGGCTGGAAGCCTGGCTCAAATGGTAGAGAGCCAACTAAGCAAGCTTGCTGAGCACGCATGTGGCTGGTACCAGCAAACAAACATAAATCTAGCCCAACTCACAAAACCCAACTAAGGAACCAAACAACCTGAACACAGACCTAGCACACCCTGTGCTCCCCACCCCTAGACAGCGGCTGCAAAGGGCCCTTCATCATGGGGCGCATGGGCACCTCTAGCTTCACCTACTCAGCAAGAAGTTCAAGCTGCTGTGTCTCCCTCTTGTGAAGTACTGGAGGGCCCTGAAAAGCATTATTTTCTCAGCTGAGCCAGAAATTCCTGCACACCAAGCCAAAGGAACACCCTCCCATTTTCCTGTGGTGTACTGACCCACAGGACCAGGATTTATGATTTTATTTTCCAGACAGAAATATTTCCCCTTGCTCAAAGTTAGCAGATTTTTACTCCAAGAATGCAAGGAAGCCTGGTTTATTCCAGAGTCAATTGTGGGTATGATTGTGGCGGTCAGCTCCTCTTCCCTTCTGAGAAGCCTGGGGCCCCCCATGAAGGCCGCATGGCCTTCCCCAGGGCTCCCCATGTCTCGTGCTCCTGGAAATGGTGCCTTGGGGGTCTTTGGAGCCGACGCCCCGCAGGCAATGGGAAGGTCAGCAGATAGAACCTTCTCAGGGCTTCTCTGAAGGCGGGCACCAGAGCTGAGCGCGGCGTCCTCCTCGGAGGGAGGTGCTCAGGGCAGTGGGGGAGCCTGGCTGTACCCCAGGAGCGTACATGTCCCTGCGTTTCATCTGTTCGCCATATGAACTTTGTAGAAAGTCAGCCCAGGACAAAGGCTGCTCATGCTTCTGTCCACAAGATGAGCTCTTCTGAAGCCCGTCCTCCATGAGGGCCCGCCCCGCTCCGCCCTGTCACTGGTTACCCAGAGGACCCATGGCTTAGAAATTCTCCCACCAGAGTGTAAACTTGTTCAACCACTTTGGAAAGCAGAATGGAGGTTCCTCAAAAGACTCCACATAGAGTTCCCCTATGACCCAGCAATCCCACTTTTGGGCATTTACCCAAATGTTCACAAACAAGACCACACTAAAGCTACCAGCACGACTATGTTTATTGCAGCATTATTTACCATAGCTAAAATATGGAACCAACCCAGATGCCCCTCAGTAGATAAATGGATCAAGAAAATGTGGTATATATATATATACAATGGAATTCTATGCCTCCATCAGAAAGAACGGCATTGCCCCATTTGTTAGGAAATGGAAAGACTTGGAAAAAATTATATTAAGTGAAGGCTCAGGCCCAAAGAAACATAGGTCCCATGGTTTCCCTTATTTGCAATATCTAGTATATGTATGAGTCAAGCAGAAAAATCAGATAAGTTGATGTTAGGGAAATGAACCCTAAGATATGTATTCAAATGTTTTTTTTTTCTTTCATGCGAATTGTTTCTAACACATTTATAAGATTATTTCTTTGTTGCCTTGTATGTTCCTCTCCTATAGTATAACCCCTGCTTTCACTGTATTTGATGTCGGTATAATTTGTGGAGGGGAAGGGAAAAACAAAGCGTTTAAATCGGGATACAGGTGGACCGATTGCAACAATGATATGTACAAGTCATTATGTCAAAAAATGAACTTTACAACTATGGTGTGGGGGTGGGGGTGAGGATTGGGTGGGGGGTAGGATGGGAATGGATGGGAAGAGGAAACAAAAGAGGAGGCTGCAATGCTTGATAAGAAATGTACTCATTATCTTGCCCATGTAATTGTAACCCCTCTGAACAGTATTTTCACAATAAAAATAAAGAGTAATTCTCCCACCAGGGGCCCTGCACCGTGCACTGTGATTGCACAGCTGCACTGGGCTTCTCCACATGCTGCACTGTGATGCTCCACGTGCTGCACTGGGCTTCTCCACGTGCTGCACTGGAGCTTCTCCACATGCTGCACTGGGGCTTCTCCACGTGCTGCACTGGGGCTTCTCCACGTGCTGCACTGTGATTCTCCACGTGCTGCACTGG
>NW_012267389.1:1023760-1034574 GCF_000151885.1 Dipodomys ordii
TTCTCCACGTGCTGCACTGGGGCTTCTCCACGTGCTGCACTGGAGCTTCTCCACGTGCTGCACTGGGCTTCTCCACGTGCTGCACTGGGCTTCTCCACGTGTTGCACTGGGGCTTCTCCACGTGCTGCACTGTGATTCTCCACGTGCTGCACTGGGGCTTCTCCACGTGCTGCACTGGGGCTTCTCCACGTGCTGCACTGTGATTCTCCACGTGCTGCACTGGGGCTTCTCCACGTGCTGCACTGTGATTCTCCACGTGCTGCACTGGGCTTCTCCACGTGCTGCACTGGGGCTTCTCCACGTGCTGCACTGGGGCTTCTCCACGTGCTGCACTGTGATTCTCCACGTGCTGCACTGGGCTTCCTCCACGTGCTGCACTGTGATTCTCCACGTGCTGCACTGGGCTTCTCCACGTGCTGCACTGTGATTCTCCATGTGCTGCACTGGGGCTTCTCCACGTGCTGCACTGGAGCTTCTCCACGTGCTGCACTGGGGCTTCTCCACATGCTGCACTGGGGCTTCTCCACGTGCTACGCTGGGGCTTCTCCACCTGCTGCGCTGGGCTTCCTCCACGTGCTGCACTGGGGCTTCTCCACGTGCTGCACTGGGGCTTCTCCACATGCTGCACTGGGGCTTCTCCACGTGCTACGCTGGGGCTTCTCCACGTGCTGCACTGGGGCTTCTCCACGTGCTGCACTGGGGCTCTCCACATGCTGCACTGGGGCTTCTCCACATGCTGCACTGGGCTTCTCCACGTGCTATCAACCATTGTTTTGAGTACAGGGCTTTTCAATTGTCAGAGCCTTCCTAGTTGGATCTGAGTTTTCAAAGGGCCAATTTTGAAGTTTGATCTTCACAGGAAGCTGTCCCTCACTCTCCCATTGCTATGGTTTTACATTGAGTGTCTCCTGGAAGCCCATTGCACCCTGAGAGTGGCAGGATCTGTAGTATATGGGGCCTGGTGCAGAAAAAGAAGTTAGGTAATTGTGGGTGTGCCCAGAGGGAACATTGGAGCCGCGGACTTTCTGTTGGCTTCCCTTTGCTTCCAAGATGCACAGCCTTCTCCTGCATGCGACCCGCCACACTGCGTGGAGTGACCACAGGCCCAGAGCAGTGTGTCCAACTGGCCATGGTTAACAAAACCTCTTCTTATTCAATGGATTGCCTCAAGGAGCAGAATGACGACTAACATATTCACTACTCTCCATCTCCTACTGTCACCTACTGCTTAGTGTTTCATTCTCTTCTCTCACTCCATCTGAGCCTCCAGGATCTGATGGATATGCTTACTCTGTCATGGAACATTTATTCCTGCCACCCAGCAGTAAAACTGAAACAAAAAGGATGACTCTCTTTTCTTGGGAAGAGGTAGCAGAGAGGTACACTGGAGTCCCATCTCCTTGCCTAGGAAGCTGCCTTTGCAGATATCATGGCCAGATTTGAAACTTTTGAAGATCTTGTTTTTGTATTTTCTCTATAGGGCTCCATCTGTCTTCTGTTAACTGCAGAAACCACTTGTGGCTCTGATAAAAAGTTCAAGGTTCAGGCTGTAAACCCTGGAGATTCTTACACTCACAAAATTTATTTATAGAAGTATCATTGGAGATCTTCTCACTTTGACTATGTTTATGAAATGTATGTTTTTGTTCCAGTAACAGTTGTGCTGCTGACTCTGTCTTGGCAGGTCCCATGGAGGAAAACGTCACGTCTGAAAACATACAACCAACCAGCAGTCACCCAGAGACATGGACAAGGCAAAGGAAAGACGGTTTGTCCCCAGTGGAAGCACTCTACCAGCAGAGGCATCTCTTCAGCCCAGTGAAGGGCGTCTGCCACGCCCTCTACAAGCGCTCCCCATACAGAGCACTCTGACTGAGACAGAAGCCAGCTAACTTTTTACCCAGGTGGGTTCAAACCGTCATCCTCTCTCAATCTCTGCTTTCCAAATTATCCGGATTATGGGGATGAGCCACTGTGGTTGGCCCTCATCCACTAGTACTGTCTAATGTCCTCCATGTTTCAACAAACGTTCTAATATTCTTTTCTTGTGCTTCTTACCTTGATGTGTCTAGCACCTCGACCTTCTTGGCCTAAAGATGGAAACAGAATTTAGAAAATGCTTTCTCAAGACAGATCTGGTTTGCAACTCTTATCTTACTCTACTTCTGAGCTTTGACTTCTATCAAAATGCTAATGCTCTCTTCCCATTTCCTAAAGAAGTCCTTACTGTGTGTTAGGATAAACACATCACATTCACATTTTCAGAAATATTATCCTTGCTACATTGCCAATGGGAAAAAGCTAGGTCATGCCCCAGGGCTGCTGCACATTACTAACCCATGATAACAGTGCTGGTATGTCAACGTGTCACTACAACATCCAACACCCTTTATGTGCGGGCTAAGAAGGCTCCTGATGCTCCATCTCATCTCTGCTGGTTTTCCAGCTCCGATTCTGGAAAGAACAGAGAAGCCAGCGTGAGCAGTGCTTTCCAGCAGAGCATACTCCACCCTGACAGCCACCAGCTGGGATCTGGGAAGCCGGGCGGGGATGGCACTCATTCAAACACGCGTGACGTCTGGTGCTTCATCAGGAAGCACGCTTCCCGTAGCCATGCCCGCGTGGAGGGGCTGGACTGCGGTGCTCGAGGGCACCAGTGCCCACAGCCCGGCACTGCCCCATGGGAGGAGCAGTGAGCTCACGGCAGAACTCTATGCTTGGTTTAAAGGTCAGCGTTCTTCACAAGAAGTTCAAAAGTGAATTCCCTCACCGCCTAAGTGAATGCTCCGTATTTTGGGAACTTGTCAAGAATTCTGTGAAAACAGCTGCGGTCTCTGCCGTGTCCTGCACACACACCGGCACATGCCCGAGAGGCTGCAAGGTTCTTACGTTACACATGCCAGCCACTTATCACATAAAAAGTCACAACCCGCCCTGATTGCAATGGATTGAAGAGAAACTCCCTTCCAGCCCCAGACTTGAGTGGCTGGAGATCAGACTTCAAAGCACAATTTATGGGCAGACTTTTCCCTCTCATCATCTTTCATGCCAAGTTTTCCCTTATGAAACTCCTTTCTTAAATAAACAAAAAGCAGGATTTTGTAGCAAATAGTTTTTCTATCATGTCATGATTAGACTTACTAGAGGACATAGAAAACCTGTTTAAAGTGACCATCTTCAGCAGTCTCTGGTGGCTTTTCACTTCTGCTGAGGTTCTACTTGAGGAGATGACTCATTTTTTCAGGTATACATTGTAACCAGACGCCATCTCCCAGACCAAGCCCTGGAAATCCTTGGTTCTGGTTCTCAGACTCCAAGCATAGCATCAGTTATGCTCTTTTGTTTGGGGAGCCAAATTTTCCTTGTACTACCACACAGAGCTTCTTTGACGAGATGCTCATTGTCCAAGGTGGCTGCAAGGGGTTCAGCCATCACCTCTCCACTCCAGATGGTAATATAGCAGAAGAAACAAGAAAACTCATGCTCTTCCTCTCCTCCTTCTCCTCCTTCTCCTCCTCTTCCTCCTCCTCTTCCTCCTCCTCCTCCTTCTTCTTCTTCCTCTCGCCTATCCCTCTCTTTCATCTCTCCTCTTCCCCTTCCTCCGTATCTCTTCCCTCTTTCCCCTTTTCCTTCCCCCTCTCCCCCCTCATGTGCTAGTACTGAAGCTTGAATTCAATGCCTGGGCATGATCCTGAACCTTTTACTCAAGGGTGGTACCTTATCACTGAGTCACAGACCCACTTTTGGCTTTTTTGGTGGTTACTTAGAGATAAGAGTCTCCTCGGATTTTCTCACCCAGGCTGGCTTCAAAACACTTTTCTCAAATCTAAGCCTCCTTAGTAGTTAGAATTACAGGCATGAGCCACTGGTGCCCAGTCTGATGCTCTTCTTTTTAATGAAATGACCTGGAAATTACATTGGCTTCCTATTAATCCAACCTTACTCAACACACCTATCTATAAGAGGGTTTGAAAATTTCAGATATAATTTAGGTGACGATAGGTTCAGTAAAACTAAACAAATAAAATTTGATGTCCTAATCCTGAAAATGAGTTAGTAAAGTATGGTGAAAAATATTTGTAATTGTTAGGAGGAGAGGGGAAAGAGAATAAATCAGAAAGTATTTGAAGAAATAATTCTGGGAATTTTTAAAACACACATGCATTAAATTTCAGATTCAAAAGTACTGTGAATCTCAAACAAAATAATTCAAACCAAGCCTCATTCAGATACATTATAGCACAATCTGCCAAGTCAAAAACTTTGAAGCAGTCAAAGGGAAGAGGAAATTATTAATAAAACAACAATTAGGAGTCATTTTACTTCTCAGACAAAGTCAAAGACCCTTGGGAAAAAATTGAATGCTTTTGCTAAATGTTATGAGAAATAAGAATATCAACTTAGAATCTTAAATCCAGTAAAAAAAATTCCTCATTATTGAGAAAATAAAAAAATTAAATACCTTGAAAAACAAATAGATTTTGTCTCCAGAAGGCTAATTCCCTAACGGAAATGCATCGAATCTGCTTTAGTGAGTGAAGCAGAAGTACAGCAGAGACCTGGAATCTGGGGAGAAGTGAGGAGCAGGGGGGAAGAGCGTCCGGAGGGCTGGAGCGGAGTGAGGTGACCGTCCGTGGGGCAGCAGTGTGTCTGGAGGGCTGGAGCGGAGTGAGGTGACCGTCCGTGGGGCAGCAGTGTGTCTGGAGGGCTGGAGCGGAGTGAGGTGACCGTGCGTGGGGCAGCAGTGTGTCTGGAGGGCTGGAGTGGAGTGAGGTGACCGTGCGTGGGGCAGCAGTGTGTCTGGAGGGCTGGAGTGGAGTGAGGTGACCGTCCGTGGGGCAGCAGTGTGTCTGGAGGGCTGGAGCAGAGTGAGGTGACCGTCCATGGGGCAGCAGTGTGTCCTGAGGGTTTTAGCTGAGTGAGGTGACCGTCCGTGGGGCAGCAGTGTGTCCTGAGGGTTTTAGTCTGAGTGAGTGACTGTCCGTGGGGCAGCAGTGTGTCTGGAGGGATTGGAGTGTGTTCACATGTGACAACAGGGTCCTATCTTGCACAGGGGACTGTAACAAAGCACCGTAAATGGATGGCTCGTAAATGAATGGGAAAAGTGGTTAATTATAAGACAGACATTGAATGCCCAAAGTTACTATGTTCTGTTCTAAGTTGCATGTATAAAATATGATAGCAAAGCAAGCTGAAAGAAATGAAAATGAAAAAAACACATGGCACATAAATAGAGATCAAAGGAAAGATTGTGTAACTGAATATCAATGCAAATTTTTTTTGGGGTCCGTCGTGGGGCCTGAACTCTGGGCCTGGGCGCTGTCCCTCAGCTCTTCAGCTCAAGGCTAGCGCTCTACCACTTGAGCCACAGCACCACTTCCGGCTTTTTTCTTTTTGCTTATGTGATGCTGAGGAATGGAACCCAGGGCCTCATGCATGCAAGCAAGCGCTCTACCACTGAGCCACCTTCCCAGCCCCTATCAATGCAAATTTTAAGACTAAACATCGTGGACCCTTGCCTCTACAGGCATCTGGTTCCAAACAGGCCACTGTTGGGAAGAACCTGCGAGCGCTCAGACTGCGCAGATTGCCGCACTCTGCTATGGGCATGTGGTGCACCCCCCCATGGTGCTGTCCAACCTTTGCCAAAGGCTGCTGCCTTCCAGCAAACTTAGTAAGAGTTTTCACTCACTCTGTCTGAAGGGCACATTGTGTGGTCTTTTGACCTTGGGTGGCTACTGTATCTATTACTTTGCTCTTTGGGAGCAATTTGCTTTTTTGGGAAGCACATTTTCACAAAAATAAGGGTAGAGAAACGCTCCACATCTCACACAATGACTTAAACACAACTGATAATAATGTGGGACTGACTAGGTTTCAGTATAAACTGAGCTGCATAATGGGTCCATGCAAATTTAAAATGCTTATTTTGGAAATTTATTTTGTTTGTAATTATTGTTTTTTGGCCAGACCATGCTTAATCAAAATCATGTGCAATTAATCTGTAGATAAGGTAGATTTCCTATTCATTACTTGAGATTAAAAATACACATCTTAAAACAGAAGAGCAATTCAGTGAAAACTTCAACTATTCTACAATGGATGCTTCAAATTACATAGCTTCAAATATACAAATTAAAAATGGACAGAGCTAAAAATAATAGTGACGTTTTTCACATCTATTTTAGTTTGTGGCAAAACAAGAATTCAAAAAACATCAAGATATAGTTTAATGAATTAAGCCTACTGTGAAACATTCCCTAAAACATCAGAAAAAACATTTTCTTGAGTAAATAAGAAACATCCACACTAAATTGGTATGTTTGGAGCTACAAAACATGTCGGAATAGATTTTGAAGGAGCTATTACAGTTCTATTAAATTAGATATAGTAAACAAGTTAAAAATACTAAAATCTCTTCAGATTTAGAGTTTGACAAATATATTTCCTTACTAGCTATATATTTGCTAATTTTTATGAGTTATTTGAATTGTTAGTGTGACATATGATTGTGGTTTTATTTCTAAGACTTCTTACCTTTAAGAAATACATGTCAAAATAATTGTGGATTAAATTATTTGGTTACTAGAACATCAAATTCATCTAGTGGAAATGTTATGTACAAGTAAGCGAGACCTGCCTGGAAAGTGGAGGGTGTGCATCTGTAACAGGTTAGTACCCTTTTACATAAGAGGACATTAGTTAACCCCTCAGTGCAGCATCTTCACAGCAAAATGAAATTACAAAAAGAAGACATTAGAGAATATTTGGAACTAAAAAACAATGAAAATTTTATCTCAATGGAAATGTCCTTCAAGACTTGTAATATGCGCACCCATGTGCACCCAGATAATCACAGTAAGAGTCCTGGCCTTCAATCAACATTCCAATCACCATGTGGCCAAGGGGAGAAGTCGGTCTGCATTTCGTCGGGTTGCTGTTCACTGCGACAAACTGTGCACAGCTCCGGAGGACTTGAGCAGAGCCCGCAGAGAGGACTTGAGCAGAGCCGCACAGCGAAGTGCAGAGGCTGCTGGGCATCACAGCACCCCGGGCTGGTTCTGAAGGCAGATGTGAGCATTCTCTGGGAGAACGTATGCAGGTTGATCATGCTAAGCAGTCCTTTATTGGGGGGCCTGGGCGCTGTCCCTCAGCTCTTCAGCTCAAGGCTAGCGCTCCAGCGCTTGAGCCACAGTGCCACTTCCGGCTTTTTTCTTCTTTTTTCTTCAGGGCCTCAGGCATGCAAGGCAAGCACTCTACCACTGAGCCACCTTCCCAGACCCATGCAAGCAGTCTTACTGGATAGGCTCCGTGCAGAACGGGGCCAGCTCGGAGGAGGCGTGCTCTGGGTGCGCCTGTGCAGCATCGTTCAGCGTGGAGGTGGCTCTGAATTCACCAGCGTGGGAGGGGAGGGGAGGAGGGGAGGAGGGGTCCGAGCGAGGATTTCCCTGTCTGCCAGGCTCCCCGGCCCGGGAGGCGTGGGACTGCCGCGGGACGCCGGCGGGGTTTCGTGACCGCTTGAGTTAGGGAGAGCACGCAGACCCCAAGCCCCGCCAGCGCGGGACGGGCCCGGGTGGCTGGCCGGCACTTTGCCCCTGGTCCTTCCCGCAGTCAGAAGGTCCAGAGCCGTGCGTGGCTCTCCCCAGGCGCCAACAGGTCCCCCCGACTCGGCCAGGCAGAGCTGCGCCCTGCGCCCTGCGCCCTGCGCCCTGCGGGGCTCTCCAGCCGCCACCCTGGGGAGCACCCCGCGGAGCTGGGGCCTGGAGCCTGTCCTGCACGTCTTTTTCTTTGAAAACATGAGAACATCTGGGCGAGGGGAAGTTCTGAACCCTGAGAGCGGCGGGTACGAGCGCCTGGACCTCCCCGGTTCCCCCCGGGCGCAATACATCGCTTATTTCCAGGCACTAAACCGACTTCTTCCCTGCCATTTTTTTTCTCCTGGTCGAAACCACTGTTTGTAGAGAGGAAGGAGTTAGCCAGGGAGCCCAGCGTTGTTTGTGTCGTGTCTCGGGGGAGTCGTGTTGGTGAAACCGGGGAAGTGTTAGGACGCACGGCCGTGACGCCCGGCTTCCCGTGTTCCCCACAGCTCTCCACGTTCTGGCCTTGGAAGGGATGCCGAGCACTCCCCAGTCAATCCCCTCCGTGTCTCAGGGAAAGGGAGCCAGAGGAAGAAGGAAGGCCCTTCACGTGGTTTCGGACAGGCCGTGGGACCCAGAGTGCCCACAGCGTAAGGAGGTGCAGGGCTGTCTGTGGAACAAGGTCCTTGGCACGGAGATGGGTGGGCTGTGGCTGAATGACTGGGCTCGGCACCCTCAACATCTCCATGATCCAGGTCCAGCTCTTCCATTCCACATTTAGGGAAACCCACATAGCCTCTGTGAAGCAACACACCTTCACTGCGAACCAAGGCCTCACACCTGGAGAACACAACTGAAGATGCATGTGCTGATGCGGCCTAGAGGGGTAGAAAGCAAGCAAACTCTGGTAGAAAACAGACCAAGTTTCCCAGACCTTGATGCGGCCTAGAGGGTAGGAAGCAAGCAAACTCTGGTAGGAAACACAGACCAAGTTTCCCAGACCTTGATGTGTCTAAAGAGTTCTTAAGCCCTGTGTCCAAGAGTTATTGATAAGAAAAACAGCACCAATAGCGGCTCTATCATGTGTGTCTGAGTTGTATACGCACTGGTGTGCGTGTTAGGGTGTGCATTCATAAATGTGTTGTGAACACATACATGTGCATGTACATGCATGTGTGTTCATAACAATGCGTGTGCTTGTACATTCTGTGCATGTGTGCTGTCTGTTCATGGCTGCATACAGGCTTCCTTTTCTGGCCTGGGTGCTCCTGTAGCAAATAAACAGAGGAGGAAGAAAGAGAAAGGCCAAAAAAGGACGACAGGACAGGAGGGTGGACACGAGAGAAGGACAGGCAGACCAGAATCCCCTGGGCTTCTGAGACTCCCCTTGGCTGCACTGAGTATCAGTTGTTCACTTCTTTTTCTCTTCTCTTCCTTCCTTCCTTCCCTCCCCGTCCCTTCCTTTCCTCCCCTTCCCTTTCCTTCCTTCCTTCCTTCCTTCCTTCCTTCCTTCCCTCCTTCCCTCTTTCTTTCTTTCTTTCTTTCTTTCCCTCTCTCTTTCCCTCCCTCCCTCCCTCCCTCCCTTCCTTCCTTCTTTCTCCTTCCTTCCTTCCTTCTTTCTCCTTCCTTCCTTCCTTCCTTCCTTCCTTCCTTCCTTTTCTTTGTCAGTCATGGAGCTTGAACTCTGGGCTTTGGTGCTGTCCCTGAGCTCTTCAGCTCAATCGCTCTACCACTTGAGCCATAGCACCACTTCCAGTTTTCTGGTGGCTAATTGGAGATGAGAGTCTCATGGACTTTCTTGCCCAGGTTGGCTTTGAACTGCAATACTCAGATTTCAGCCTCCTGAGTAGCTAGGATTACAGACATGAACCAACAATGCCTTGCAGTTGTTTACTTTCTGAGCTAAGCCTGTAGCCCAGAATTCAGTTTGTCATAGTAGACCTCGTGGCTAGGCAGGGAAAGTTGACTGCCCTTTATCCATAACTTCACCCATGAGATAACTTTAAGGAGCCATATCCTAGGGTGCAGGAATAAGAGAAATTTAGCTTTCTTGGCCAGCAGTGAAAAATCTTGCCCACACAGGTAATACAACATACTAAGGAGCTCAACACAACCAGAACCCCACAGGTTGGTCTGTTCAAATGTCCAAGGCAATACACTGAGCTTCTACCACATATCATATCATGGCATCCAGCTAGAAGAACAGAGGCATGAAGATATCTATAACATGATAACAGCTGAGACAGGTGACATGGAGTTGAAGGAAAGCTCACAGGAGACTTCTCACCAGGGTGAGAAGTAATTTCATCAGGTTACAGATGCTCTTCATTCACTTTAATACAAGAAAGGGGTTGTTTCTGATCTCACTTCAGTCAACACCCACCACTTCTGTGGAACTGAGCTGAAGTCTAAATTGATTCTCAGTATGAGAAATAGGCTTAAGTAAACTTTCTTGTTACTGTTGAGAAACTAGGTCTGAGACACTGCCCACTGTGGTCTCACTGTGTGTGATATTCTGTGTAATTTATCATATCCCAGTATATTTTAGATCTATTTTCTGCATATCAGAGTGAACACACACCATTTGTCTCTCTGAGCTTGGCTTACCTCCCTTAACATGATTTGTTCTAGCTCCATCCATTTCCCTGCAAATGGCATTCTTTTATTCTTTGGAATGGCTCTGTAAAATTCCGTTGTGTATAGGTACCACGTCATTCACCTATTGTGGGGCATCCGGGCTCTCTCCATATCTTGGCTATTATGAACAGTGCAGCAATGAACATGGATGTGCAGGCATCTTTATCATGAACAGTGCAGCAGTGAACATGGATATGCAGGCGTCTTTATCATGAACAGTGCAGCAATGAACATGGATGTGCAGGCGTCTTTATTATAAACAGTGCAGCAATGAACATGGATATGCAGGTGTCTTTATTATGAACAGTGCAGCAATGAACATGGATATGCAGGCGTCTTTATCATGAACAGTGCAGCAGTGAACATGGGCAGGGGTCTTTATCATGAACAGTGCAGCAATGAACATGGATTGCAGACGTCTTTATCATGAACAGTGCAGCAATGAACATGGATTGCAGACGTCTTTATCATGAATAGTGCAGCAGTGAACATGGATGTGCAGGGTTCTTTATCATGAACAGTGCAGCAGTGAACATGGATATGCAGGCGTCTTTATCATGAACAGTGCAGCAATGAACATGGATGTGCAGGCGTCTTTAT
>NW_012267389.1:1035014-1040864 GCF_000151885.1 Dipodomys ordii
ATCATGAACAGTGCAGCAATGAACATGGATATGCAGGCGTCTTTATCATGAACAGTGCAGCAGTGAACATGGATGTACAGGGGCCTTTATCATGAACAGTGCAGCAATGAACATGGATGGCAGACATCTTTATCATGAACAGTGCAGCAGTGAACATGGATGTGCAGGGTTCTTTATCATGAACAGTGCAGCAGTGAACATGGATGTGCAGGCGTCTTTATCATGAACAGTGCAGCAATGAACATGGATGTGCAGGTGTCTTTATCATGATCAGTGCAGCAATGAACATGGATGTGCAGGCATCTTTATTATGAACAGTTCAGCAATGAACATGGATGTGCAGGTGGCCCATGGCTGGCCCATGGTGTTCAGGGTAGATGGGTGGCAAGATATTAAACATTGCGTGCATTCTATCTGGTGTGTATACTTTTCTGTTGATCCTTAGTGCATTTTTGGTATTTTTCTGCCCTGTTATTATTTTGATTATGTGGTCTAAAATATGACTTTATGTCTTTTAGTGTAGTAAGAACTTTCTTCCCATAATTCATTTTTTTGGAATAATTTCTCAGAAGTTAAAGGCATAACCAGGTCCTTTTCCCTGTGCCCTGGATGTGACCAGAATGTGGGAGTCCAGTGCTCTGAGCCCCAGGGAGCCCCCAGGGAGCCTGGGCCAGGATGCACCCTGCCTGCTCCAGTGCCAGCACCCCCAGGTCTGTTGGGAGGAGAGGACAAGCAGTGTGGGTCAGGAGAGCCAGGCAAGGCTGCATGGTGCAGACGGAGCCTGGGGAGGACAGTGTGCCCAGGACAGAGCCCAGGGGGCTGGGAGCCTGGGCAGTGCGGAGAGGAAAAGAGGCAAGAAGGTGCAGCGAGGATGAGAAAGAAAAGAACCCCCTTTGCCACCATCCAACACTGACCTTTCTGTCACGTCCAAATCATGGTGTCCTTTCCACGAGCATCAGACAAATTCTTCTGATTGAGCACATCAAAAACACAAGGACCCCAGTACTCTGCACTGTGGTCAAGAGCTGAAGTGATCCTGAGGCTCACCTGCAGGGCCTCTCCCCTGCAGCACAGAGCTGAGGGCCTCTCCCCTGCAGCACAGAGCTGTGGGCCTTGCCCCTAAAGCACAGAGCTGTGGGTCTCTCCCATGCAGCACAGAGCTGTGGGCCTCTCCCCTGCTCAGAGCTGTGGGCCTCTCCCCTGCAGCACAGAGCTGTGGGCCTCTCCCCTGCAGCACAGAGCTGAGGGCCTCTCCCCTGCAGCACAAAGCTGTGGGCCTTGCCCCTAAAGCACAGAGCTGTGGGTCTCTCCCATGCAGCACAGAGCTGTGGGCCTCTCCCCTGCACAGAGCTGTGGGCCTCTCCCCTGCTCAGAGCTGTTGGTCTCTCCCCTGCACAGAGCTGTGGGCCTCTCCCCTGCACAGAGCTGTGGGCCTCTCCCCTGCACAGAGCTGAGGGCCTCTCCCATACAGCACAGAGCTGTGGGCCTCTCCCATGCAGCACAGAGCTGTGGGCCTCTCCCATGCAGCACAGAGCTGTGGGCCTCTCCCCTGCACAGAGCTGTGGGCCTCGCCCCTGCACAGAGCTGTGGGCCTCTCCCCTGCAGTACAGAGCTGTGGGCCTCTCCCCTGCAGCACAGAGCTGTGGGCCTCGCCCCTGAAGCACAGGCAGAACTGGTCTGCAAAGTGTTGAAGGCTTGTTGTGTCCTCCTCCAAGGGGAAAAAGTGGACACTTGAGCCTGTCTGTGACTGGAGTGTTGGTGAAGTTGGGCTGGGACCTAGCCTCACGGGTCTCAGACTTAACAGTAAGAGGAGGTTTTAAGAAGCCCATTGGTTTCTCCAGAAAGGTGGTTCGCTCCTAGCACAGCAAGTTGGGAATGGTTTCTAGTCTGTCCCTGTTTCGTAGGTCTTTGCCTCTCAGATGAATGGCTGAGGAACTGGGCCTGGAGGTGGAAGCACTCCTCATCATGCAGAATCGTCTGCGCTCAGGATACTCAGGCAATGCTATCCACAGCACTGGGTCAGACAGACCTGTGTTAAATATTTCCCCATGTGTGTCTCAGTGGGATGACGAATGGCTTTCTCTGACAGTTGTCTTTATTTACAAAACAGAGCAACACATTCCTCCCTCTGCTACATCTGGATAGAAGTGCCTGGAGGCGGCATGTCCACGGTCACCCGCAGCCATTTGTGCAGGACATAGGCCTCAGGCAGGTGGGTAGAGTGGCAGTTCCCCGGCTTCCAGGAATTAATTGGCCACATCATACGAGTGCAGGCTCTCTGTTCACACTGGCCTTCCTGTACCCGGAAGGTTCTACATAGAAAGGATACAGGGAAATGCCCAGTGCTGTCGGCTGAGGAAGAGTCCCAGTTGGGCCTTTGAGTTCACAGCAGCAGGGGCAGGCTGAATACAGCAAGCCACACGGTTTCCACACACCACCTGGGGATGGAGGCCCCAGGAAGGACTATCCCGGGAGATGTGTTGTCCAAGAGAGACACGGTGGACACTGTTGCTGCTGGCAGGGAAGGGCAGCAGAGTGGCTCTCTGCTACAGTGCAGAGCTGAGGGCCTGCGTCACCAGGTGAGCAGCTGGAGCCAGGGACAAGGACACTGAAAAGGTATGTCCAGCGTTTGCTGCACCCTGACTTCTCTTCTCTATCCTGCCTAGCACGCCTAGAAGTTGGCCTGAGATAAAGGATCTGGAAGAAGTTGAAACGGGGAGAAAAAGGAGCAAGCATTGTGCATGTCTGTACACAAGGTATGGAGAAGGCAGTGGGTTTAGTCTAGGAGTCTGAGAGGCTCTGTGGGGTCTGTGAGGAGCTGGAAGGACCCTGAAGCTCAGCAGGGGAGGCTGCACCCCTCTGGCCCTTGTTAGAGTTCAGCTGGGAGCCACTGCTTCACAGGGAGGTAGAAGAGGAAGACATAAACCATGAGACAGAGAGCAGCCACCATGAGAGACCCACAGACACATTCCTACAAGCAGTGGCACAGTGGGTAGTTTAGGAGGGCCACACTAAAAAAGAGCACTCCATGTGGAAACAGCTGTATCCTCTAGACATTCTTGTGTGGACACCAAGGATGACCCTACAGTGTCACACTCAGGAGAGTGTGTGGATGTTCTCCTGTGGGTGTGGAGACCCACAGTGTCACACTCAGGAGAGTGTGTGGACGCTCTCCTGTGGGTGTGAAGACCCACGGTGTCACACTCAGGAGAGTGTGTGGACGTTCTCCTGTGTGTGTGAAGACCCGCAGTGTCACACTCAGGAGAGTGTGTGGACGTTCTCCTGTGTGTGTGAAGACCCACAGTGTCACACTCAGGAGAGTGTGTGGACGTTTTCCTGTGTGTGTGAAGACCCACAGTGTCACACTCAGGAGAGTGTGTGGATGTTCTCCTGTGGGTGTGGAGACCCACAGTGTCACACTCAGGAGAGTGTGTGGATGTTCTCCTGTGGGTGTGAAGACCCACAGTGTCACACTCAGGAGAGTGTGTGGACGTTCTCCTGTGGGTGTGAAGACCCACAGTGTCACACTCAGGAGAGTGGCAACACAGGCAAGTGGTGAACTTCGAGCTGCATTGAAAGTAAAGTAGTAGAAGCTGGGCGCCGGTGGCTCAGGCCTGTAATCCTAGCTTACTCAGGAGGCTGAGATCTGAGGATCATGGTTCAAGCCATCCTGGGCAGGAAAGTCCATGAGACTCTTATCTCCAATAAACCACTAGAAAAAAACCCGGAAGTGGTGCTGTGACTCAAGGGGTAGAGCTCTTGCCTTGAGCTGAAGAGTGCAGGGACAGCGCCCAAGCCCAGAGTTCAAGCCCCACGACCGACCAAAAACAAAAACAAACAAACAAACAAAAAGAAAATAAAGTAGTAGAAACTACCTGTAGATAGGACATTCCATAAGTGAAAAGAGGACTTGGCATCTGAAGTAGATGCCCAGAAGAAGGGGTTCAGTCTCTTGAATGGTTTTGAGATCAGAGGAATGTAAATCCTGAGAGGGAGCTGATGGAGAAGAAGATGCTGAAGTCAACTGGATGATCAAAGTTACTTGGAGGTTTGGAGCGCCCCTTCCCTTGGCACCTCTGTCCCACAAGAGAAGGCCTGTTCCATGCCAGAGGGATCATCCAGCTCCTCTTGAACACATTGAAGCCTGAGGAATCCCGAGCACTGAAGCCGGTCTCCCTCTGCAGACTCCAGTGAGCTAAACACCTACCTGCATCTTCCTCTACCTATCCTCTGCCGTATCACAGAGATCTAAATGCTCGACTTCCTTGTCCCCTTTCTGTTAGCCACTTCTGAGCCAAATCCCTCCACACTGATGCGCTTGAACCCTTCCCCAGCTTCTGACTTCACAACCCCAGAATGGCAGACATTCCCTGTGGTGAGTGCTTCTCCCTTCTACTTGTCTCACAGACCTATAGGAGACCAGCTGTCCTCGATGAAGCAGCACTTGACTCACTTCTGTGTCTGGAACTCTTAGTTTAATGCTTACCACCATGAAATAACAAAGAGAAGGGAGACAAGAGCAGCCTTGGCTTCAAGCGCTGAGCTGGGAACGCAGTGACTTCCGGTTCACTGAGAAGAAATCTTTCCAGCTGCTTCATTCGGTTTTGCAGGCTTGTGAAACTATATCCATCAGTGATATCTGTTTTGCAAAGAAAATTTTAAACAATAATTACTATGTAAACCAGTAACAAACCTCTTTAAGAGGCTGTGAAGGAATTGGGTGTGCATGCTCCTAGGTGCGGTAGTGTCAGTGCAAACATTCCACACACGGGCAAATTTACTATGCATCACAGGTGATAGCAACACACTTCTGAGAGGAGAGCTGACCCCAACCCTGTGATCATCACACCTCCGAGAGGAGAGCTGACCCCAACCCAGTGATCGCACCTCTGAGAGGAGAGCTGACCCCAACCCTGTGATCATCACACCTCCGAGAGGAGAGCTGACCCCTAATCCTGTGATCATCACACCTCTGAGAGGAGAGCTGACCCCAACCCTGTGATCACACCTCCGAGAGGAGAGCTGACCCCAACCCAGTGATCATCACACCTCTGAGAGGAGAGCTGACCCCAACCCTGTGATCATCACACCTCTGAGAGGAGAGCTGACCCCAACCCTGTGATCACACCTCCGAGAGGAGAGCTGACCCCAACCCTGTGATCACACCTCCGAGAGGAGAGCTGACCCCAACCCTGTGATCACACCTCTGAGAGGAGAGCTGACCCTAATCCTGTGATCACACCTCTGAGAGGAGAGCTGACCCCAACCTTGTGGTTAGGAAAATTCCACAGAGAGGATCTGCACATCATTGGTGCATTTCCAGGTGTGAATCCTGTAAGAAACGTGGTTCCCTCCTTCTTTGAAACCTCTCGTGATCCCCCCGTAGTGACATGGCCCCCTTGTGGGCCATCAGCCAGGGCCCAGAAGGCAGCCTGGCACTTCCTTTGAGTGCCTCTCCCTTCTCCTTGTCCCGTGTCTTGCCACTTCTCAGGATGGCAGCATTTTGTTCCTCTATGGGATCATCTACTCCTCGTGCTTTTCAGTAATGGCATCAGCCCTTCGCTGACCATCAGCATTACTCTGGTGGCCTGATGTGCTCAGGAGCCGGGGTGACTGGCTGGGCAGCGGGAGGTCGTTCCTGCGTTGGACACCTCACTGTGCAGGGAGGTTGAACACCTTCTTCATGCCCGCTGCTCAGAGGATGGCACCTGAGCCGGAGTGGGATGAAGGACACCCGCAGGAGCAGGAGAGAGCGGTGTGCAAAACTGCCTGACAGGGTGAAGGACACCCGCAGGAGCAGGGGAGAGCAGTGTGCAAAACTGCCTGACAGGGTGAAGGACACCCGCAGGA
>NW_012267389.1:1041759-1049297 GCF_000151885.1 Dipodomys ordii
TGCCTGACAGGGTGAAGGACACCCGCAGGAGCAGGGGAGAGCAGTGTGCAAAACTGCCTGACAGGGTGAAGGACACCCGCAGGAGCAGGGGAGAGAGGTGTGCAAAACTGCCTGACAGGGTGAAGGACAACCGCAGGAGCAGGGGAGAGCAGTGTGCAAAACTGCCTGACAGGGTGAAGGACACCCGCAGGAGCAGGGGAGAGAGGTGTGCAAAACTGCCCCGACAGGACCGTCAGACCACTGCCCACAGCCCTGCTTTTCATTCGCCACAGTCAAGAAGTTGTTTTTTCTTCAACTTGCTTGATTTATGTCATCGGTCAGTGTGTCTTGCCTGTTTACCTTGAGTTACGTGTGTGCCTTGGACTCTCTCCATTCCCTCCCAATCATAGCTCCCACTGCCCTTCTGATGTGGGCTTTGGCCTCACTCCAGTGCTGCCCTCGTTTTCACCCCTCAGACTACGTCTAATTCTGGCTGCTCAGAGTCACAGCCAGCGTGATCTAAGCCTGGCTGGATGTTACTGCTGTGTCTCCAGGAAACCCCATGGGAGGAGAGTAAAGAATTCCCAAGTTCTGATTTCCTAGCTAAGTCCTAACCGGAGGAGGTGATCCATTGATATCCATGGCACATTTCCAGGTGTGAATCATGAAAGAAACATGACCTCCTTTTCCTTGGATGTCCAAGATGTCTCAGACGTTGGCCGTCACATAAAGGTGGCAACACTAAATTATTGTTCTAGTCTTTAGGGTTGAGCCCATGGATGGGAGCCCACCACAGTGGTCTCTGTGTCTTCTACCCCCAGCCATCTCCTGGAAGTTGAGGTAGAGGGGTGGGAAGTCCCTCAGCTGGGACACTGAGGGGACAGTGGCTACTAGAGTGGACACTGGGGCCCCAGAGTTCCACACCGAGTATCTCAGAGAGTGCGTGACAGGGACCTGAGGACCCCCAGCTTTACAGGCACTCCCAAGGCCACCCTGGCCTGATAAGGCCTCCCGTGGATCTTCACACGGTCACAAGCTATTTACGAATTCTTCTGGGAAGAGATCTGCCTTATGAACTCTGTAAATATGGCGAAAAATGTCTGCAGCTTGAACTCAAGTCTGCGAAGTTACTTATGCCACTGAAAAAGGCAAAATGCCACTTTATCCTAAAACACCTCTTTCTACTCAAAGATGGGCTGGACTCTCCTACAGCAGGTGTAGGATGCCACATGTAAGGGTGACAGAGAACTTCAAGGGTGCTCTCCTCACTTTCGTGGAGCCATTCTGCGGTAGACGCATGCTTCAGGGTGGCCGGGTCACCCTGGAAAATAAAGCCTGTGATTCTGTTTCCACAGAGATGAATTTTCCTTAGATCTTAAATTCTGCTACAAAGTTTTCGTGGTTATTGGACTCTTGTAATCTGTCATTTCAGATCTTGCTTCCCCTTCTTGTTCCACCTCAACAGCTCAACAAGACTGGTCATCACGTTCTCAGAAACAAAGTTTGGGATTGGCCAAGGCCCACAGCCCCACACGGGGTCAGTCAGGGAGGTCATTCTGATGGTGTGTGCTTCGTTCTGGTAACACTAGCTATTCAGGAGGCTGACTGATTAGTGATTTGAAGCCAACCTGGGCAGAAAAGTCTGCGAGACTCCATCTCCAATTACCCAGGTAGAAGCTGGGCTACAGACATGGGTCAAGTGCCAGCCATGAGCAAGTGAGCCAAGTGAACATAGGCTCTGTGTCAAGACCTGGTACTCGCAGGAAAGAAAATGGCATCTGTGAGAAGCTCCATCCTTGCTTTCCTGGGCCAGGTCACTTGTGCTTCATCTTTCTGGAAATCACTCTCAGCAGTATGCTTCCCTACTGTCAGTGGACAACACTTCAGGGAGACTTCGTCTCACTCAGATGACAGTGAAGGAAAAGCCGGACGGCAAGGAGAACACGAGGCTGGCAAGGACATCGCAACATGCTGGTGTGGAGCCCACGTCATGCTCTCAGAAAGACAAATTCAATATTGCAAAAAATATCCAAATGGGCTGGAAAGGTGGCTCAGTGGTAGAGCGCTTGCCTTTGCATGCATGAGGCCCTGGGTTCAATTCTTCAGCACCATATAAGCAAAAAGAAAAAGCTGGAAGTGGCGCTGTGGCTCAAGTGGTAGAGCGCTAGCCTTGAGCTGAAGAGCTGAGGGACAGCGCCCGGGCCCAGAGTTCAGGCCCCACGACCGGACCCCCCAAAAAAATATCCAAATGGAAGTCCTTTGTGTCCTGTGGCAGTTTTTAGTTTTCATAAAATCAGTTTTTTATTTTGTAAATAAACCTGTAACCAGGCAGCTGTTACAGAAGATGCTATTTCAAGTAAACAAAACTATTGAAATATTTCTATAGGAGAATTTCCACAGGACACCCTAGGAGCCAGCTGCAGAGAAGTACAGGACTAGGCCATACCTGCCTCTCAGTGCTGCCCCATGCTTCCTGATTCTGACCGCTTCTTTGTAAAGAAAAGGAAAAAGAAAAAGAAAAATAGAAAAGCAGTGGGTAGGTATAGATGGGTTTACATTTTAGAACAAAAAGTAGTGGATCAGGACATACTTGTTCTATGGTATTGCAAGGAGTCTAAACCAGTCTAAAAGTTTACAAGATATGCAACAAGTGGACAATTCTATTATTACATTGAAAGCTCACAACTGGAAGCAGAGATGACGTGTTTCAGATCAGAAAAAAGGTATTTTGGTACTCAAGACCTTAAAGGGAAAGTTCTAATAAGACAATATTAGATAGATCCAGCCAGAGAAAGGATACCAGAAAGAATGCTATTTCTTTGAATTCCCAGCAGTGAAGCAGCTAAAGAGATTTCTGACCTTGTTGATTCAGTAAGAAAACTAAAATCTGAGCCATATAAACTCTGTACTCTTTTTGTTGTTTTGATTCATATTTTTAATTGGCTTTTGTTTTCTAAATATTGCTTTCCGAGCTATTGTATATATAAGTTGCAGAGCAATATGTTAGATGAATATTAGTAACAATACGTTAGATGAATATTATATGTTAGATGTGCATTATTAAAAATGTTCTCAGTGAAGCTAATTGTCAATTTTATTTGGAAGGAGTGTCTTTGTCCCCTACCTCATGTAAGATAAAATTAAGTAACTACAAAAAATAGGTTATCACTGTAGATTCTCACTTATTCAGATTTAAGGTGAAAGACACAAAGACAAAACTTTGTTTGAAACACCAACCAGCTAGCTACAGAGAAATCTGAAATAGGATGAAAGATTCCTGGGTAAAATGAACCTGTTTGGATGGGGCTGGGCTGTCATTTGATTAGACTAGCCAGAGCCCAGAGCTTGCTTTGGAATGCAAGTTATTGCACAAGACAGAGCGACCATAGTTGCATATATCACTAAGGAGATTCTGTGGTAGTTGTCAGAAACTGTTTCCCTACTCCAAATCTACTTTTCCTAGTCTGGCTTTGAGACACTGATTAGGATCCTGGGCACATCTAGGATTTGTCAATAGTGGTGCCAAAGAACTGAAGGCCACTGCAAGAAGAAGGAGCTTGATTCAGACTGGCAGCATAGGTGGGTGTGGTGATTCTTGCCTTGACTCACTATTCATTCCCTTCTATCTTTGCTACTTCCATGGGAATGTCATAGTACCTGTCTGATGCTACACATTGCAGTAGGCAAGTCCCTCTTCTAACTCAGAACTGAAAACTTTAAATTTCCATTTACAGGTCAGTTTCCAAAATGAAACAGTAAGGATCTCACAAATCTGTCCTTCCATAAAAGCAATGATGAAGTTGCCAAAATAAACTTTTCAAAATTCTAGATATTAAGCATAGCCTTGTATCAACTTGAGGGATGTTTATTTAAGAAATATGGCTGAATTGTCATAAAAACATTGTGACATTTTAGCCTTTTCTGTTCCAACCTTCTTCCATTAGTTCCATGCAGTCTTGAAAAACAGCAGCTCACAGTGTGACTGAGCACTGAAGACTGGATCACAGGCACAACTGAGCACTGTGCAAACCAACAATCTCTGAACCACCAGAATGGTGGGGCATATGCAGGGCATCCAAAGTCTGGCCTAGGCAGTGGTCATAATTTGACCTGTTTGGCCCTTTAGTTTAGGACTTGTCTTAATTTGACCTCACTTGGTGTGAGCAAGCTTTTCCACAGGATATTTGTGGAAAAGAAATCAGTGGCCATTGCTTAACAACATAGCTGCCTGAAGCAGAAAAAAACATTTAAGTAAAACACAAAAGGCAAACAAAAACGAAAACAAACCAAAAAGAAAATCTGAGGACAGAGGCATCTCAAGTTCTAATATACCCCTGGGAAAATAGATGGTCAGGATGGCTGTGCACATGTCTACAAAGGACCTGTGAGGTACAGACCAATCACCATGCACCTGGAGAGACTCTTTACAAGCAGAAAGCATTGGATGAGGCAGGGCTGTAACCTAACAGCAAAAGCATTAGAGAAATATCCCAACACATATACAAAACCTCATGGAAAAGACCTACTGGCTCAGTCATTAGCATCAGGCTAACTGAATAGAAATGTTAGTGACCATGTGCAACAGAGAATGAAGACTTTATAGAATTAGCCCAGCTAATTCACAAAACAACCTAATAGCAAAATAGAAAAACAACTCTATGGAGTGGAGGGCATTCTGACTCATAAAGTTTCTGTGTTACATTTGAAATGCCTGGCTGTTCTCTATAATAAGAATTATAAGATATACCAAACAAGGAAATTTTATTCTGTAACAGATAAGAATAGTCATAGATTTTTCCTGAGGAAAAATATACTTGATTTAGTAGAGAAAAATCTTAAATCAGTTTTGAGAAATATGTTAAGAAATTAATGCAGGTCTAAAGAGCAAAGAAAGTATAAGAATGATGTCAACCATGTTTACTGCAGCACTATTTGCCATAGCCAAGATATGGAATTAACCTAGATGCCCCTCAATGGATGAATGGATCAAGAAAATATAGCATATATACACAATAGAATTCCATGTTTCCATCAGAAAGAATGACATTGTACCATTCATAAGGAAATGGAAAGACTTTGAAAAATTTATATCAAGTGAAGTAAGCCAGATCCAAAGAAACATAGGTTGATGGTTTCTCTCATATGTGGTAACTAGAATGTGCCTGTAAATCTACAGTGTGTTTATTTGTAAACCTACAAATAAACACACTGGATGGTAAAAGACAAAAACATACACTGGGATGTAATAAATTATACAGGTCTCTAGGCATTTACACAGAGTGAGACCAAAGAGAATATTCTTAGGAGAGGGTTATAAAGGCTCAATAGCTATGTGCATCTGATCGTATAAAATAATATTTATTGAAATGAACTCCAGGAAATTGAAACAAGAGGCTTTTCCCCCTTTGTTGCTGTTTTTTGCTTTCTTTACCTTTTGTCTTTTTTGTTAGTTTATCTGTGTTAGGGAGGGTAAGGGAGCACAGAAATGGTGGGACAAAGGATGAACAAGGACAACAATACTCACTAGACACTATGTTGAAATGAATGAACTATACAACTTGGGGTTGGAAGTGGGAGGAAAAACTGGGAGAGAGTTTCGAAAGGGGTGATATTGTTCAAAATATACTCTTTATCTGGCTTATTTAACCATAACCCCTCTGTACATTTACATTAACAATAAAAAGAATGACGTCAAACCAAATATAGAAGATCAATAAACAGAAATTATAAAAATAGAATCCCAGGGAGTTTTTGACATTGGAAACTGAAACAATAAAAATTGAAAAATCTAATAGCAACTCAACAGCAAATCTGATCTGTCAAATGACAGAAGCAGAAAATTTAAAGTAAGTCAATAGATCTAGTCTGAAGACCAGGAAAAGGAATAAAGAAAAATAAATATAGTCACAAAGATCTGAGGAACACCTTCAAGTGTAACAGCATACACTCCAGGAAGAGGAGATGGAGTCAGAAAGAATATGCAGAGAATTAACGGCAAAGGTCCACACAAATTGACACATTGAAGAATGCAAATGAATTCGGAGAAGATACAGTCAAGAAGATCTATACCTAGAAAAGTCATTGCCAAACTGTCCAAAGCTAGAGGCAGAAGTATAATCTTACAATCAGCAAGAAAACAAATGACTCAGTATATATAGTTGATTAACAGTTAATATCTCATCAGAAACCATTAAGGCCAAAAATGGTATAAGTGATATGCTGAAAAACAGTCAATATTTCATATGCAGGAAACCATTGTTTAAAATAGGAGAATTGAAGGAGATGGAGCAAGCAATCGCCATTTATACTTTGTGAATGAGAAGAATACAGTGCCATAAAAGTGGCCCAAGTTCAGTGGAGTAAAGAGAAGAGAGCAAAAACCCCAAGGAGTTCATGGAGATCCAGGACATTATGGAGAAACAGTTAAAGTATAAGAAAAGTGGCATTTAGTTTGAAATAATGCCTGACTTTCTTAACTGGTGGTGGAGAAATAGAAAGGCGGCAACACTAGGCAAAAAATAAATACAAAGGAACACAAGGAAGTGCTCTGAAAACCTACACCAAATTAAGATGGAAAATCTAGGAGAAATGAATAAAAGTTTTAGTAACAATTGACTCACCAAAACTGAAGCAAGATGATATATGCCATTTACATAGAGCTGGAACAAGCAATGAGATTGAAGAAGGGGAAGAGAGTTTCTCCCAACAAAGGATCAAACTCACTAAGTTCTTCCTTGGACTAGAAAAGGAAAGAATGCACCAAACTTAATGTATGAAGCAAGTATCACATGCATTCCAAAATCAGACATAGACACATAGAAAGAAAATTATAGAACAACTTTGTTGATAAACATTGATGTGTAAATTTTAATAAAATCCTTGCAAATAGAATTCAATTGTACATCAAGTAATTATTACTATGATCAAGCTAATTTTGCCCCAGGGATGCAAAGATGGTTCAGCATACACAAATCAATAAATGTAACACATTACATAACAAGACCAAGAACAAAAAAAGTCACATGATCTCATTGATGTTAAGAAAAGATCAGCACAATTAGCTAATAGGATCTCTGAAGAAACTACAAATAGAAGGGTTGTGTATTATCCTGGTAAGTCTATATCTGACAAACCTATAGCCAACATCATTAAATGAAGACAATGGACATAAATTCCCACAAGTCAGAACAGAGACAAGGATGTTCAATCCCCTCACGCTTATTGAATGTTCTCCTAGACTTTCTAACCAGGGCAATAAGGCAAGAGAAAAAATTAAAAAATTCAAATACAAAAAGAAGAAATGAAATATCCCTATTTGCTGATCATGACTCTATATTTTATAGACTGTACAGAACCCATCAAAAACCTTTGAGAACTAATAAACACCTTTGGCAAAGGTAGAATGATATAAAATCAATACTAAAAAATAAGTAGATGGGCTGGGAAGGTGGCTCAGTGGTAGAGTGCCTGCCTTGCATGCATGAGGTCCTGGGTTCGATTTCCCAGCACCACATAAGCAAAAAGAAAAAAGCTGGAAGTGGCACTGTGGCTCAAGTGGT
>NW_012267389.1:1053934-1071435 GCF_000151885.1 Dipodomys ordii
CTGTGGCTCAAGTGGTAGAGCGCTAGCCTTGAGCTGAAGAGCTGAGGGACAGCGCCCAGGCCCAGAGTTCAGGCCCCACGACCAGACCCAAAAAACAAACAAACAAACAAGACTTTGGAGAAAGAAAATGAAGAAGACATCAGAATATGTAAAGACTTCCTATGTTCATAGACTGACAAAATTAATAAAACTGAGAATATGTACCACTGAAAACTATTTGCAGATTCAATGCAATATCCATCAAAATCTCAGTATCATTTCTCCTAGAATTACAGAAGTCATCTGTAAGTTCATATGGAGACATAAAAAACCCCAAAATTGCAAAAAGAAATCTAAGTTTAAAAAAAGCATGCCTGGAAGTATTACAACGCCGGACTTCAAATTACTCTGTACAGCTACAACAACTAAAGTAGCTTGGTAGTGGAACAAAAACATGTCTGAAAACCAATGGGACACGACACAGGAATTAAAAATATATACCTACAGCCAACTAATTTGACAAAGGAGCCAAAAAGAATGGAGAAAAGACAGCATCTTCAACAAGATACATACATACATACATACATACATATATATATATATATCTTCACACACACACACATATGCACATAATATATATCTTCACACACACACACATATATGCACATAATATATATCTTCACACACACACACATATATGCACATAATATATATCTTCACACACACACAATCAAGCTGATCAAAGGGTGGCACCCGCAGGAGCGAGCCCATCGAGTAGTCCCTTCAGGCCATTTTCAGGCATTTCAGCAATATGAATACCAGGAGGGTGAGTCATGTCTGCACTGTGTGGGGTGGGAAGTAGAAGAAAGGACAGGAGACTCAGGAGGAGCGGCAGGAAAACGCAGCCGCAGCATTCAATGCAGACAAGCCGAAGCGGAACTGGGACCTTGGAAGCTGAGTGTGCACCGACAGATGGTGGCGTGACCGAGGAAACACTTGCTCTGATCCAGATGCATTGGACACATAAATTGGTAGGTTGTACAAATAGCTGAAGAAAGCAATAAAATGTGATACATATGTACCATGGAATATTACAAAATCATAAAGAAAAATGAAATTATGTCAACTGCAGGAAGTTAATGCAATTGTAAGATTTTATTGAGCAAGACAAGTAAAACTCAAAAAAGAAAACATTCATTTTCACTTATATATAAAAGGTAGACCAAACAGATATTCATATATACTGACATCTATATGTGTTCATATACATACACAAACATAATTATATATAGAAATATGAGCAAACATAAAACATGAATCTAACTAAGAGACAGCTTAGGAGCAGAAAGAGAAAGGGGATGGGAAAAGAAAGATGGAGGATGAGTAAATACTCTTGAAATGCATTGCCAATATGTACGAAAGCAGAATGAAGAACCTCAAGGAAAGCTGTCTGTCCATAGAAGGGTTGGGTGTGAGGGAAAGACAAACAGACTCCATCAGGGGCTGAGCACTGAAGTTAAGAAGACAGACAAAGGAGGTTGAACATGGTTGAAATAGATTTCATGCAACTATAAAAAAAGGGCAATGAAACCTGCTAAAATTGTTTTAGGAAGGGAGAAGGAAAAGCAATAGAGTGGGTGGGGTTGATCAGAATACATTGGAAACATGTGGAAATGTGACAGTAACTCTCCCCTAGATAAAACTAAAATAAAAATGTGGAGACAGAAAACCAAAAGGAAGAAGAAAACAATGGAATAAGGAGTATGAAATTCCACCAAAGTATGAGTGTGATGCCAGCCAAAGTCCCACACTTTATTTCTCCCTCTGTGACTTGGACTCGTTATTCAAGACCGTACAGGTGCTGCTGTTTTTCAATATCATTGGCAATTTCTGTCTGCCACCCGCATCAACAGAGTAATAGCAATATGGATGCCAAAAGATGCTGGTATTGAAAATAAATGCTCCTTGGTCCTCCCAGCTTGCTATACTGTGTCTCAGTGACACCTGAGTTCCCAGTATGGGCCTTGTGTCAACCCCGTGATGTCCCCTCTCTGATGAAAGCCAAGGCAGCAGTGTGGCTTGAACTGCTGGGGCGCCGATGGCCATCGCAGAAAAGCATCGCCTGGGAACCCTGCAGGGAGAGAGGGCCAGATCACGGGGGAGCATGCAGAATGCACATGGCAGGGCAGCCCCGCCGATTGCACAAGACATCATTACACCGTGGCAGCTGTGACAGAGACCAGACGGTAACCGAGGAACTGGTAATTTGGCTGAAAATCTGGGCTCCCATTACCACTTGTGGATGTAATTTTAAAAGCAATCTTGGAAAAACACAAGTTAAGCAATTGTTTATAGCCAGTAAGTGGTAAGTGGTCTGTAAGAGGAATTCAGGCTTGGGGAGTTGAGAGAAAGGGGGGGTGAGGGAAAGGAAGAGCCAGGGCAAGTCCTGACTGAGAGGAGGAAGGAGAGAGAAAGCGATGTCCTCCTTGGTTGTAACCTCAAAACAAATATGTGTCACATTCCACTTCCAACTTTCCTTTTTATTCTGTCTCTCACTAACTTGCATGAGAAGATCATAGATTTTGGTCAGGCCTGGCATAGCTCCTGGGACACAGTAGCGCTGGTAAACACTTCTCAAATGAGCAACTCCACACAGGAGGGCTGCCTCTGGTGGCCAGGGCCAACACCTGATGGAAGAGCCGGATTTGTCAGGAGAAGAGGAAACAGAACGTGTTCTAGGCTTCTCTTCACCTGGGTCTTCCCCAGAGAGGGTAAACCAGGCAGTGTCCAGTAAAACTGCTGGAAGAGGCCTTGTCCTGGGAGGAGGAGCAGAAGCTAGGGCCGTGACCACATCGGAGGCAAGGGAAAGGCCCCATTTTGGAGCGAGGGAGACCCGTGGCCCAGCTCTCATTAGCCAGTGTGACCACCGAGGACGCCAGGTTCAGGTCAGCTCTGGCTAATACAGGAGAATGCACTTGAATCTCATTTGACTATTGAGAAAGAGCTGCATTGTTCACTTAACGTTCACACATCAAAGATACCACAGTGTGTGGGTGCTCTCAATGATCTTTTAATCTCCAAATAAATAGTTACAACCAGATCAAAGCGGATCCAAAGGGCCGCACATTTTCCCTACAGTTGTTCTCTTTATTCCTTGGGGAGTCTCAATCTCACAGCAAGCCTGCACAGGAAATGAAGACCTGGCTTCACAGCCTTGACACATGCCGAGCACATGGAGAGCCCCCCAGAGCTGTGTGCAGAAGCACTGTGCCGCCACGGTTTTGGCTAGCACAGCGCTGCTGACTACCGAAGGCAACCAGAGCGAGCGAGTGAGCGGGAAAGCGCTCCTACCAACATGGTGAGGCACGCCCAGTTGTCTCCTGAAAACCTCTTCTCCGTTTTGAGTTAGTAAAAATCCCTCCCTTTCATTAAAATTACATTCTCTATGTTTTACAGACAAACAAGATTAAAGAACTTGACTTTTTACACTTTAAGTATAATAAGAAATGTTCTTTTCCAAAAGAAAGGAACTGATCTGTTGTGATCAGCGTCTGCAGTCAGGTTGAGTACGGGAGAATGAGAATAAGTTACCCTAGACACGGCTTTGCTTTCTCAGATAAAACTTGTGAACACAAGTTTAAAGCAGATCAAACAGTTGAGATTGATGCTGCGTGAGGACTGTGTGGAGGTTGGACCACTGTGTCCGAGGGGGCGGGAGTGTATGCTCTGTGGACACCAAAGTTAGAAGGCACTAGCAGAGTCCACGCTTTTCCTTTTCCTGAGTGTCCGTGATCCTACTCTACAAAGACCAGCCACTTCTCCCTGGATCGCTGTGGCCCTTCATTCTTACTCTGGGTCACCCGCAGCCACAGTGACTTGTATGCATCTTCTGGAAGTATCTGGGAGAAGAGAGGGAGGAGGAAAGTAGAGGGAAAGATGAAGATAGAAGTATGCTGATGAGTAAAAATTTTCAGCTAAGGATGGAACACCAACTTGGAAAAGTGTAAGAGAGTAAAAATTTCCTCTTTCAGCATTTCTCTCCATTGACCAGCAGGCTCCTGAGCCTGCATCCATCTGCATCTTCTCCAGCCTCATCCACAGTTTGGGCTGAGTCTCACAAGACACACCCCATCTTCCATAGCAGCTACAAGTACAAGTTGTGATGTTGGCTTCCCACTCAGTGTCCACAAGCACGGTCAGGCTTGCTGGTTTCTGAGGAGGCTCTGATAATTTGCCCATCGTCCCTGACGACCGTACAAGGGGTGCAGATGAGGGTGCATGGCCGAAACCCTTGGGGGTCAGGCCAGAGTCACGTTCTCCTACTTTGCAGCATTAAGTTTCGCTCTACTGAAATTGAGTGAGCTGTTTTTCCTCTTATAAAACATTGTTCCTAGTAGAGTATAATCTTCCTGTGGACATGGGCTTTGCCCAGTTTGCTCCTTTACTCTGTCTCTGAGACACCGCCTAGCATGCAGTACATGCCTGGTCGATATGATGAGCTGAATAATTTGACATTACCAAAAATGCTAGCAAGGCAACTACCTGCCAAGTGCTCTGCCCATTCTTCTATTTTCAAGGAGTTTCCTGATAACAAAAGACTAAAGTACTGTGGTGGGACCGCATAGCCAGCCTCTACTTACCTTTCAGAGTTGACCTTTCAAACTAGAATGGTGGGCCAAGCAGGAAGGCAGGAAGTCCAAGCATGGACTTGAATCATGAAGAGTTGGGTGAGGTAGAGGCAGAGATGTGCCCAGAGGCAGATGTGCAAGCAGACAACGCCGTAGCCTTGTCCAAAGGCCCACAACCCTCTGAGCTCAGGAATGACTGATTCACAAGGATGTGAGCTGCGGTGCTGAGGCTAAAGCTAACACCCTGTGGGGGTGGAGAAACTATGGTGCTTGGCAAAGTGCCAAGAACATTCAGTGTAGAAAGGCTGTCATTCAACCATTGGTGCTGGGAAAGTGAGTATCCATGGGCAAAAAGATGAAGTTGGATCCCAGTTCCTTGTCATAAAAGTGAACTCAAAATGGATCAAAACCTAAATGTAAACCCTAAAAGCTCTTAGAAGGAAATGTTAGAGGAAGCTTCATGACGTTGGTTTTTGAGTTTTAGATTTAACACCAATATTTTAAGTGTAACTTTCAGTGGGAAGAGAGTATTGATTAAAGAAGCTTACATTAAGGAACTTGACTGTTAGTAACGCTTAATTTCTGAGGTTATATTTGGGAACACTTATTTATTGCATTTTGTAACATTTCAAATTGATTATAGAAGTCATGAACCATTAAATGCTCTTGGCATGGCCATTGTTTTTAGAGCATATAGGGCTTGCGTCAGTTTTCTTGGCCCTTACGGTCTCCTATATCTTCTCAGTGTCATGGAAAGTGTTTGGGCTTAGTTTTCACAGTTTTACAACCTACTCTTTTTGGCAGGAACAGGACAACACAGTGTTCATTTGTGAAGTACATTGTACACAGTGTGCATGACTTGGTTTTTACATTCCTCCCTTCATTTGAAGTATGGAGGTGTAGGGTTGTTACTTTTTAAAATAAGTTTTTTATTGTGAAAATACTGTACAGAGGGGTTAAAATTACATGAACAAGGTAATGAGTACATTTCTTATCAAGCATTGTTACCTTCTTCTTTGTTTTCCCCCTACCATCCCTTCCCTCCCACCTCCTCAACTACACTCCTCCCTCCCCTCCCACGCAACCTAAATTGTAAAGTTTGTTTTTCAACATAGTATCTCATTGTTGCAATGGGTCCACCTGTATCCTTATTTAAACAATTTGTTTTTCCCCTTTCCCTCCCCAAATTATACCAACATCAAATACAGTGAAAACAGGGGTTATACCATAGGGGAGGGACATACAAAGCAACAAAAAAATCACGTGGTACCTTATAAATACATTAGAAACAATAGCAAGAAAGAAAAAAAATTGTGTCCTTATCTTGGGGTTCATTTCACTTAACATCAACTTATCTGAGCTTTTCTGCTTGTCTCAGATGTATACTAGTTATTGCAAATAAGGGAAACCATGAGACCTATGTTTCTTTGGGCCTGGCTTACTTCACTTAATATAATTTTTTCCAAGTCTTTCCATTTCCTAACAAATGGGGCAATGTCATTCTTTCTGATGGAGGCATAGAATTCCATTGTATATATATATACCACATTTTCTCAATCCATTCATCTACTGAGGGGCATCTGGGTTGGTTCCATATCTTAGCTATGGTAAATAATGCTGCAATAAACATAGTTGTGCTGGTAGCTTTAGTATAGTCTTGTTTGTGATCATGTGGGTAAATGCCCAAAAGTGGGATTGCTGGGTCATAGGGGAGCTCTATGTGAAGTCTTTTGAGGAACCTCCATACTGCTTTCCAGAGTGGTTGAACAAGTTTACATTCCCACCAACCATGCAGTAAGGTTCCCTTCTGTCCACATCCCCTCCAGCATCTGTTGTTATCAGAGTTCTTGATTATAGCCATTCCAACTGGGGTGAGGTGGTATCTCAATG
Organism: Dipodomys ordii; assembly: GCF_000151885.1. Taxonomy (NCBI): domain Eukaryota; kingdom Metazoa; phylum Chordata; class Mammalia; order Rodentia; family Heteromyidae; genus Dipodomys; species Dipodomys ordii. The sequence goes on from NW_012267389.1 coordinate 1,060,432, forward strand.
TTGTTTTGATTTGCATTTATTTTATGGCTAGAGAAGTTGAGTATTTCTTCATGTGTCTATTGGCCATTCTTATTTTCTCTTCAGATAAGTTTCTCTTTAAATCTCTAGTCCATTTATTTATTGGGCAGTTGTTTCTTTGAAGATTTGTTGTTGGGGGATTTAATTTTTTGAGTTACAGGTATATTTTAGATATGAGACCGTTGTCCGTTGTATGGCTAGTGAAGATCTTCTCCCAATCCATGGGCTTTCTATTGATCTTGCTTGCTATGTCCTTTGCCATGCAGAAGCTCTGCAACTTCATGCATCCAACCTCCCATGCTCCTGGATTGGAAGGATCAACATTGTGAAAATGGCAATACTTCCCAAGGCTATCTACAAATTCAATGCGATACCTATCAACATCCCAACCTCATTCTTCAAGGAAATAGAAGAGGCAATACAAAAATCCATACGGAATAATAAAACACCCTGAATGGCAAAAATGATGCTTCACAGAAAGAACAGTGTTAGAAGAATATCAATACCAAATTCAAACTCTACTACAAAGCCATAGTAATATAAACAGCTTGGTACTGGCACAAGGAGAGACCTTAGAGCCAATGGAATAGAATTGAAAACCCAGAAATGAACCTACAGACCTATAGCCACCTAATATTCAATAAAGGAGCTAAAAAAATAGAATGAAAGAAAGACAGCTAAAAAAATAGAATGGAAGAAAGACAGCCTCTTCAGTAAATGGTGCTGGCAAAATTGGTTAATCACTTGTAGAAAACTAAAGCTAGATCCTTATATATCACCCTGCACCAGAATTAACTCCAAATGGATCGAAGACCTAGGAGTCAAAACAGATACCCTGAAAACATTACAGGACGGAATAGGAGAAAACCTAGGTCTCCTTGGCACAGGCCGAAATTTTCTTAACAGAGACCCAGAGTTGTTATTGTTACTACTCAATGCTCTTCAAGGCTTGAAACTGGAGGAGGGTGTAAACACAGCTCATCAGAACTCCAAAGTTCTCTCTTCCCACACCAAGGTGACCATCCAGCAGAAGAGTTCCAAAGTGAAAATTCCTTGAAAATACAATTACCAAAGTATGATCAAGAAGAAACATAAAGCTTTTGGGCTCTATTTTCTACTACAGAAAATTGAATTCATAATAAACCATCCAGAAAGAGAAAAAACTACCAAACATTAAAAAAAACTTCTACACAAACCCTAAATATTTCATGAGATTAACATTGTCCTGATAACAAAAGTAGACAACATTAACACCAAATAAGATTACAAAAGAAGTATTCCATATGTTCAGTAACCCTCGTGAACAAAAAAAAATCCTTAACAAAAGTATCAAGATGAATACACTGAAGCATAAGAAGCACCTATCTCCACCACTGTGTCCCCATGTGTGCAAGTCAGACGGGGAGGCCAGAAAGAAAAAGACAGAACATACAATCAGGAGTCATCCCTGACATTACTGCAATGCAGCTAAGTAGAAGTACAGGAAATTTCCAGAACACTGACAATTAGCATATTTGAACAGTGGCAGTGAGGTATAGCAGTGAGGTACAGCTCACTGCAGCTACTCAAAATGGTATTGGAGTTTCTGTCGAGGGCAAGAAGGGGAAAAATAAAGAAATTTGCAGAGGATGGAAACAGTTCAACAGAACCCTCTTTCTTCAAAGACAATATAAGCATCTCTCTATATTAAGGAACATATTGTAAACATTATTGAATTTTAAAAGTAATTTCAGCAATGCTTCAGAATAAACAATCAATAAGCAAAAATCAATAGTATTTCTACATATAACCTCAAGTAACTGGAAAGTAAAATTATAATACCAATATCATTTTAAATAATACCATGATACCCCAAACAGTCTCAGGGACAGATTTAACAAAGTGCTGTAATGTGTGTGCATTTAAAACATCAGATATTAGTGAAATAATTTAAAGAGACCTAAATAAAAAGAAGTACCAAGTTACATCCCTAGAATACTGGTTAAATGTCAACTGTTCCTCAAAGAGATCTACAGATCCAAAACCCTACCCAGAATTCCAAGAGAGGGTTTTTCCCCTTCAATATATAAACTAATTATATAATTTTATCCTAATTCAAAAGATATGTAATATCAAAATTCCATGCTCAATAAAATATTGGTGTGAAGGTAGACATGTAGTCAAATAGCAGTTGAGACCAAGACAAACCTCAATAATTTGCTTTTGGCAAAGTGCTAAGGTAATTTAATGGAAAAAGCAGAGTTGCTTATTTCAATTTACAGTACTGGACCAAACTGGGTATAAAGAAGATTGGCTCCTAACTTCATACCACATACAATGTATTCAAGACCTAAATATAAAAGTTAAACTGAAAATTTTCTGGAAGAAATGTGGGAGGCTTTTTTTGGCTTTGAGTTTGGCAAAAATAAATTAGATATTTCTAACCAAATGTATGAAGAATAACAGAAATAATTGATGAAAGTAGGGTTTCTTCAAAATTAAAAGTCTTTACTAGTCTAAAACTTTTTAGAAAAAAACTAAAAAGTGGTTTAGAGTGAACTCTACTACATGTAAAGCAGTTTAGAGGGAACTCTATTATATTACATGATAGCACATATGATTATATAATAAGTAATATATTATCAAGTGGAAAAACTGGTAAACATTTCTAACATCTTGGTGAAGTTTTCAGGTTGGTTCTGTTCATGGACACTGAATTTATGTAAATGGATGAACATATATATATATATATATATATATATATATATATGGCTTTTTAAACTTTTTCATGTACTGACAAACAATGACCCTCTTTCCAATAAAGACTTTTTATACTATTATTTCAAAGTATTGCAAAGAGTCTGTAAGCATTATGTACAAACTTCTACAGTTGGACATTTTTAATTTCCATTTTCAATGTTAAAAATTACATTATATGCAGAAAAAGAATTTGACAAGATTCAATGCCCCTTTATGATAAAAAGCTCTGGAGAAGCTGGAAATCTATTGAACATTCCTCAACATAATATAGGTTGTATATGACAAACCTACCTAATGGTGAAAATATAAAACTATTTCCTCTAAAATTAGGAATGAGACACGATGTCCACCCTTTTCAACTCCTCTTCAATGTAGTACTGGAATTCCCAGCAAGAGCAATAAGGCAAGAGAAAAACCATAAAGGGGATCCATATAGGGAAAGAAGAACTAAAACTACCCCTCCTTGCAGATTACACGATCCTTTTTCCCCCCAAGTTACTTGAGCTGATCCTAAACTTTGGCAAAGGAGCAGGGCATAAAATCACCTCAGCTTTCTGTATGCCAACAATGAAAAGATCGAGACTGAAATCAGGAAAGCAACTCCATTTTTAATAGCCTCAAAAAACCACCTAGAAATCAACCAAAGATGTTAAGGGCATCTATTATGGAAACTTTAAAAATCTAAAAAAATTGAAGCAGATTTAAATAAATTGAAAAAACTTCCATGCTCCTGGATTGTAAGGATTAACACTGTGAAAATGTCAACACTGCCTGAAGCAATTTGCAAATTCAGTGCAATACCCATCAAAATCCCAACAACATTCTTCAATGATATAGAGAAAGTAATCCAAAAATTCATATGGAATAATAAAAGACCCCAAATAGCAAAAACAGTCCTTAGCAGGAAGAACAGAGTTGGAAGAATATCAATACCAAACTTCAAACTCTATTATGAGGCTACTGTAATAAAAACAGCTTGTTACTGGCACAAGAATAGGCCTTCAGACCAATGGAATAGAATAGAAGACCCAGAAATGAACCCACAGACCTATAGCCACCTAATATTTTATAAGAGAGTCAAAAACATAGGATGAGAGAAAGACAGCCTGTTTGACAATTGGTGCTGGCAAAATTGGCTATACACACACAGAAAACTGAAGTTAGATCCTTATATATCACTCTGCACCAGAATCAATGCCAGGTGGTTCAAAGACCTCAATGTAAGGCCAGATACCATGAAAATATTACAGGAAGGGATAGGAGAAACATTAGAGCTCCTAGGTATGCATCAAAACTTCCTAAGTAAAGACCCAGAATCACAACAAATCAAAGAAAGACTAGATAAATGGGATTGTATCAAACTGAAGAGTTTCCGAATGGCAAAGGACACAGCTAACAAGATAAATAGAAAGGCCCACAGAATGGGAGAAAATTTTTCTAACTGTGCATCACACAAGGGCCTCATATCTAAAATATACTTAGAGCTCAAAAAATTAACCCCCCAAATAACCCCTGAAAGAAACAACAACTCAATTGATAAATGAGCTAAAGACTTAACTAGAGACTTCTTCGAAGAAGAAATAAGAATGGCCAATAGACACATGAAGAACTGCTCAACATATCTGGCTAGAAAAGAAATGCAAAACAAAACAAAATAGGGATTTCACCTCATCCCAGTTAGAATGGCCATTATCAAGAAAACTAACAATAACAGATTAGCTCAGGGATCTAACCAAAAGAGAAAGCTACTACACTATTGGTAAGGGTATAAAATTGTTCAGCCACTCTGGAAAGCAGCATGGTGGTTCCTTAAAAAAAAAAAACTAAACATACAGCTTCCCTATAGCCAGCAATCCCACTCCTGGGCATTTATCCAATAGACTATAAACAAGACCACACTAAAGCCACCAGCACAACCAAGTTCATTGCAGCATTGTTTACCACATGGCAAACAATGAAATCAACCCAGTGGATGAATGAATCAAGAAAATGTTGTATATATGCACAATGGAAAGAATGATAGTGTGCCATTTGTAAGAAAATGAAAAGACCTGGAAAAAACTATACTCAGTGAAGTAAGCTAGACTTAAAGAAACATAGGCTGTATGTTTTCCCTCATCTGTGGTAACTAGAAGGTGCCTATAAATCTACAAGTTAACACACTGGATGATAAAAGTCACAAACATACACTAGGACATGATAAATTATACAGGTCTCTAGGCACTCACACAAAGCGAGGCTTAGGAGTGGGTCATTAAGGCTCAATAGCTATGTGCATCTGATCAGATAAAATAATAGTTATGGAAATGAACTCAGGAAATGGAAACAAGAGGCTTTTCCCCCTTTGTTTCTGTTTTTGTTTCCTTTACCTTTTGTCTTGTTTGCTAGTTTATCTGTGTTAGGGAAGGGTAAGGGAGCACAGAAACGGTGGGTCAAAGGGTGAACAAGGAACGGTTGGAGGTGGGAGGGAAAAGCTGGGAGAGAGAGTGGGAGGGGGTGACATTGTTCAGGAGGAAATGTTCTCATTACCTGACTTATGTAACCCCTTTGAACATCATTTTACAATAACAGTATGTATACATATATGTATATGTATATACATTACATTGTAGTTTCAAGTATTCTAAGGTTAGCATATGAATTGGAAACAGAATTGGCATATACCTGTCCAGGATTCATAAGGGCCCAGAGGTTGTTAGAGTATGGTGACAGTATATGTGCTTGGTCTGAACTGATTCAGATTTCAAAGGGATTCAAATGAGGCTGCAAAGAACCATGAATAATGATGGAAAGATGTGTTGGGTGGTTAAGATTTTAGCACTTCTGTAGTCAGACTGGTTAGAGTAATTTCTCCATTCAGCACTTGTGAAGTGTGTAAGCAGGTATTGCCACATTTTGGTTCACTTTTTGGCTTTGCTATTGTCCTGTGGCACAACGTATCTTGCTGATGTCTCTGTACAACATAGTTACTTCAAATTAGATGGTTAAAAGTTATTTAAAGATGGACAAAGGTTCTGAACTGACATTCTTAATATATACAAATGGCCAACAGATATATACAAATGTTGAACATTGCTAATTATTAGAGAAATCAAAATTAGAATTACAATAAGACACCAGTTCATATGGTGGCTATTATCTAAAAGATGAAAGATAGTAAATATGGAGAAAATTTTGGAGAAAAGAGAATTATGTAATGTAGGTGGGAATGTAGTATAGCTTTAGGAAAAACTGGAGTTTCCTCAAATAAACAAAAATATAACTATAGTCTGACCCAGCAATCCCACTGGTATGCACAAACGAAATGAATTCACTCTATATGAAGAGGTGCCTAGACTTTCATTCATGCACAACTCCCATGTTCATTGCAGCAAAACAAGGCATCAAGCTAAGTGTCCCCCAAGGGACAAGTGGATTTAAAAATGTCCTGTAGAGTAGTATTGTCCTGTAGAGTACTATTCAGCCTTTAAACGGTGACAACATGGATGAACTTAGAGGTAATCACATCGGAAAATAAACCAGCCACAGAAAGGCAAACACTGTTCAGTCTCGCTTATAGGTGAAATCTGAAACGAAGGCACAGGAGCAGAGGGCACACGGCAGGGTCCAGGAGCTTGGCGTGAAGTTGAGAGACCTTGGTTAAAGAACAAAAACTCAGCGTGAAGTTGAGAGACCTTGGTTAAAGAACAAAATCTCAGCGTGAAGTTGAGAGACCTTGGTTAAAGAACAAAAGCTCAGGTAGGAATACTACATTTTTAGATCTACTGAACAGCACAGGGCTGTAGTGATAATGTAGCATGTATTAAAATTGCTGTAGTAAATTTGACATATTTCACCATGAAAATGGTGTATATATATATATATATATATATATATGAGATAATAGATGTTAGTTGCCTTGATAGAATAATTTACATTATATAAATGCACCATAACATTATATTGCTCTACCTATTTATCTATATCTCATGTATCTATCTCTTTTTCTATATACCTAATTTGTCAATTAAAAATAAAAGTAGATTTTAAAAGTATAATAATAATACAAGAAAAATTAGAAAAAAATCTAGCCATTTTATATTCAATTCATATCTCCAAAACTTCTATTCACAGTTCTTGGTTTTGTTGAGATTAAAGATGAAGTGAATTCTAGTTAGATTAAAGCATCTTCTGATCATGGCTTTGCTTCAGGTCGGCTCATTCACAAGGTAGCCAAGGCTCTCTGCATCGGCCTCTTTGCAGATGTGTTTGCTAAGAGCTGGCCTGGACAGCATGCATGTCTTCCTTCATCCTCATGATGACCCCAAAGGAGGCCACCCTGTTACTACTGGACTAAGGATTACTCATACAAAAAATCCACTTCATTCCATGGTCTACACAAATGTAGGATGGTATTGGAGCTGTCACATGTAAGTTCATGAAAAGTACATGTGATCTTTTAGGGTACTGATTCAAGCATTTCTGTCTTGGAGGTTCAGACAAGTGCAGGTTTGTTTTGGATTCTCATCAGCTCGACATCTCTATAGAGTATGCTTAACTCTGAAACCCATGAGCTGCTGCTCTGTCTTCCTAAGGCCAAGTAAAGTAGTGCATGGATAAGCAGAAATTAAGGTGGCCTTCACTCATCCTGTTCAGCAAATTCCAGGAGTCTTGGACTTTATGGCTGCCCGACAAGACAAATGGGCAAGTAGCACAAAACCTTGCTGCTCACTTGACTCAGAGAATGGAAACGGAAAAGTTTCCTACAGCCAACCCACAGCCTCCGACTGCTGCCACCCCAAGCCCTTGGCCTCAGGAGTCCGTATCGCCCACAGGCTGGGTCTCCAGGCCTCCATCTGCTTCCCTGGAGAAGGGGCAAGAGCTCATTTTCTCTGAGAGGTTAGATATGTACACATAGCATATGCTCTCTATATTAAAGAAAGCTCAGGGTATTGACATTTTCTATATCATTTAGGGATGGAGTCTGAAGGAGATCTAGCATGGATGGTTAGACAAATGCTCTCTCAAGCCTACTAGAGCTTATGCCAGAGAAGGCAATAAACTATTTTTAATTGTTCAGTTTCCACTTGTCCTGATAATGGGAATTAGGACTTAAATTTTCTTTTCTTTCTTTCTTTTTCTTTTGGTCAATCTTAGGGCTTGAACGTAGGGCTGTGTACTGTTCCTGAGATTTTTTTTTTTTTTTTATCGGTCGTGGGTCTTGAACTCTGGGCCTCGGCGCTGTCCCTCAGCTCTTCATCTCAAGGATAGCACTCTACCACTTTGAGCCACAACAAGTGCCACTTCCAGTTTTCTGGTGGTTAATTGGAGCTAAGACTTTCCTGCCTGGGCTGGTTTCAAACAGTGATCCTCAAATCTCAGCCTCCTGAGTAGCTAGGATTTCAGTTGTGAGCCACCAGCACCCAGCTGGCACCTAAATTTTAACTGAGCCTTATAGCTAGTGTGAAAAGTAAGATTAGAACAATTCAAATTATAATTTTTACTTACTAAAGTCAGGATTTAACTTAAACAGATGCTTAGGATTGGCAATGAATATGAAGTAAAAATGATTAATTTCCTACCTTTAATTTACTGCTGTAGACATCAGGTTTTCAATGCAAGTTGTGATTGGCAAATACGAAGGAAAATTGCTCCAGCCAAGCTGTGTGGTACGCCACGATGTGACCTCTGTGACCTCGATTTCAGTGACAGTCGTAGGCAGCAAGCGGCATGGCACTCCCTCCCTGGGTTTGAAGGCCACAGGCCAGTGCGGTTAGATGGAGCTGTGCCCTGGAAAGATGTGGTTCTCATGAGGTCTACAGAAAGCCAGGCCATGAGTCTCCTGGCAGGCCTGCCGCAGAGCCTGGGCAGCTCGTTTGTTCTGTGAGCGGATGCAGGCTTCATTACTTAGAGCTGTTCTCCTCCAAAATCATCAGCTCCATTACTACTTAAATAACAAGGACAAAATCCCTGTGTGATCAAGCCAGAGTGGCTGAAGGAAGACGGGGTGATTGGTTTTCTGGCCCTGCACAATCTTGGAAGGGTACCTAGAGGGTTTTTCAAGAGAGTTGAACTTCATTGACTCCATGTAATTTCTCTCCAGATATTCATGGTCACAACATTGAAGCCTCATGGCGTATTTGTTTGTATTCTTTCTAGGCCATCGCGGCCATGACTCTGTGGGTGGTACACAGAGAAAAATCATCTGCTAGGTGAACATTCCTGTGTTTAGAATTTGATGAGGAAAGGATTAAATACATGTTCTATGTATACATCTCATCTACACTAATACATTTATTTCTAGCATATTTTGTAATGTTTACTGTCTTTTCAAAATTAAATAGTAAGAACAAAGTGAATTGGAATGTTGTAAAGTTCAAATGGTTTATTCTTACTAAACAATGTGCCAACCTTAATTTCTTACTCCATCTTGGCCTTGGGACAACTTTTGGCTTTAGGTTCATTTATGGTCTACTTCCAGAGCTCATACGAGTTTCCATCTTTCATATGTCTCCCTCAGACCTCTTCTGGCTGGGCTGTTCCATCTTTACCACTTCTTTACTTTGTGCTCTATCAACCCTGTCTCTCCAGATATCCACAGACAGCAGTGTGGTGGTGAGTGCTAGTATTCACCAGCTCTGTGACTACGCCAGGCCTCTGCTTCCTCAATCAAAGCTGGGCTGCATGTCACAGGGTGTCTGTCAGGACCTGAGTGGAGCCTGCCCTGAGCTCCACTGCCCTGGGCTCCACTGCCCTGGGCTCCACTGCCCTGGGCTCCACTGCCCTGGGCTCCCCAGAGCTCACTCCTTCCTCCCCCCCTCCTGCAGAGAGAGAGAAACAGAGAGAGAGAGACAGAGACAGAGACAGAGACAGAGAGACATACACAGAGAGAGACAGAGACAGAGAGACAGAGACAGAGACAGAGAGACGACAGAGAGAGACACAGAGAGACAGAGAGAGACAGAGAGAAACAGAGACAGAGAGAGACAGAGACAGACAGACTGACTTATTTAGAGACAGAATGATAGAGAGGGATCCAGAGAGAGAGAGAGAGAGAGAAAGACAGAGACAGAGACAGAGACATGGGCCATGTCCATGGTTCTCCTCCTTCTGGCTTACTCTATATCCAGACTTTAAGCAAATTTTGGAACCTCCAAACAGGCCCCATTTACCATTCTTCTCAACCTTGCTACCTTGGCCTCACTTTCTTTCTTTTTTTTTAGTAAGTTTTTTATTGTGCAAATACTGTACAGAGGGGTTACGATCACGTGAGCAAGGTAGTGAATACGTTTCTTATCAAGCATTGTTGCCTCCTCCTTTCTTTCCCCTTCCCTTCCATCTCCACAACTACATTCCCCCCACTTGGGCCTCACTTTCTTCACCTCTCACCTTAATTATTGAATTTCAGACTTGTTTTTCCTTCCATATTTGCTGTTCATATCTTATTTCCTTCCTTCCTTTCTTCCTTCCCCCTTCATTCCTTCCTTTCTTCCTTCCCTCCTTCCTTCCTTCTTCCTCCCTCTTTCATCCCTCCTTCCCTCCCTCCCTCCATATAGTTATTGATTTACCAATTCTGCCTGACAATCAAAGATGGAAGAAAGAAGATTTTTGGACAGTGATGGGGAAGAGAGGGTGGGCAGTTAGAGTTCTGCCTATATCACAAGGTGGAGTTGAAAGCAAGCCAGGTGTGGCAGCACAGCAGGTACCAGCAGAGGAAGACTGGATGGTGGCTTCAGATCTGCAAATGGCCTGAAGGTCTCCCCAGGCTGTGAGGGAGGGTCTGTGGGGCAGACGCTGTGTGTGACAGGTCAGGGTCGATGTCTGTCTGTGGTAGACGCTGTGTGTGACAGGTGAGGGTCGTTGTCTCTCTGTGGTAGACACTGTGTGTGACAGGTGAGGGTCGGTGTATGTCAGTGACAGATGCTGTGTGTGACAGGTGAGGGTCGATGTCTGTTTGTGGTAGATGCTGTGTGTGACAGGTGAGGGTCAGTGTCTGTCTGTGGTAGACGCTGTGTGTGACAGGTGAGGCTCGATGTCTGTCTGTGGTAGACGCTGTGTGTGACAGGTGAGGCTCGATGTCTGTCTGTGGTAGACGCTGTGTGTGACAGGTGAGGGTCGGTGGCTGTCTGTGGTAGACGCTGTGTGTGACAGGTGAGGGTCGGTGTCTGTCTGTGGGGCAGATGCTGTGTGTGACAGGTGAGGGTCGGTGTCTGTCTGTATTAGACGCTGTGTGTGACAGGTGAGGGTCGATGTCTGTCTGTGGTAGAC
>NW_012267389.1:1073052-1081245 GCF_000151885.1 Dipodomys ordii
ACAGGTCAGGGTCGGTGTCTGTCTGTGGTAGACGCTGTGTGTGACAGGTGAGGGTCGGTGTCTGTCTGTGGTAGATGCTGTGTGTGACAGGTCAGAGTCGGTGTCTGTCTGTGTGGCAGACGCTGTGTGTGACAGGTGAGGGTCGGTGTCTGTCTGTGGGGCAGACGCTGTGTGTGACAGGTCAGGGTTGTTGTCTGTCTGTGGTAGATGCTGTGTGTGACAGGTCAGGGTCGGTGTCTGTCTGTGGTAGACGCTGTGTGTGACAGGTGAGGGTTGGTGTCTGTCTGTGGTAGATGCTGTGTGTGACAGGTCAGGGTCGGTGTCTGTCTGTGGTAGACGCTATTTGTGACAGGTGAGGGTTGGTGTCTGTCTGTGGTAGATGCTGTGTGTGACAGGTGAGGGTCAGTGTCTGTCTGTGGTAGACGCTATTTGTGACAGGTGAGGGTCGGTGTCTGTCTGTGGAATACCCCTTTAGGGAGCCAGGCCTCCCTGCCACCCCCCTCACCCCCATGACACCACTGAAAGGAGCTGCTGGCTGAGAGCTGGACGTTGACGGTGTTCTCAGACAGAACTTGGTGGGTATTAATCATTCGTCCTACCTTACACAGACTCACACAATAAGATACTCTGTTTCTGGCTTCTAATGTGGTGTCCAGAAAAGCTAGGAAACTTCGTGCCCCAGGCCAGTTGATTCATCTTCCTTGCTCTGGACTGGATTTAATTCCAGAGGATGGGGCAGCTTCTCCCCCTGCCACGGGCCTCCCCACGCCCAGGCTCGGCTGGGAACAGCCATGGTGGTATGTACAGCTAGCTTCAGTATCACAATTCCTACGTCCACTGCTAAGTCTGAGGACCCAGGACAGGGTCTATACTGATGGACAGAGGTTCTGGGCCATCAGACCTCTACCTGGCACCTCACCGAGTTCACCGATGGCTCCATTGCACACACAGAGCTCCACACCTACCTCACGGTCCATTCTACTGTCTACAAGCTGAATTCTGCTTCCTGAATTGTTATTTTTCTTGGAAAAAAGTCAAAGTCGTAGAAGGAATAGAGAAAAGAAAACAACATGAAAGAAAAATACAGACAGAATGAGCAAAATTCTTCCAATTGAAAGGAGGGGAAAATGAGTCCGGCATTCCTCAAAGGTAATATGAATTTCTTTGATTCCTTTTTCTTGTATTCCTATTGAAAACACATTCATGGTACATATAAAATCAGCTTAAAATTTCCATACAATTATAACTACTTCCGGGGGGAAGGAATCAACAGTGATGATCACATCAGAGTGATTATCTTGTGAGAACTTAGTGTGTTTTAGATTTGTAGCAGCAGATGCACCATGACTAGCTCCTTCATTTGTTCTATTTAACACAGGCCTACTCAACGCAGATACTCTGTTTCTGGCTTCTAATGTGGCATCCAGAAAGGCTAGAAAGCTTGCTTTGACTCTTAAAAAATGGGTGCAGAGCTAAACCCTGAAAACACTCACATACTGTCAGGCTAGTAAAAACTTCATCACCATTATGTGATCATCCAAAATGTAGGTTGTCATGTGATCAGAAGCTTGTAGAATTCACTGTGCTTACTGTTGTGCTTTAATGGGTTAATACCATATAAAAATCTATGAACAGGAAGCACGAAGATTGTGTTTTTTATTTAAATGGAGAAAAAATCTCCAAGGATGAAAATGAGCTGAATTAACATACTGAAAAATCAATGGAAATGTTAATAAATTTTAAAAATTAGAACTCTAAAGTTATTATATTTATCACATATATTGTATTTATCACATCTTGGGCATGATAAAGTTAGGGAAGAGTTTACCTTCCTGTGACATGCACTTAATACAAAGATAGAGAAGATGATAGATTCTTGTAAAGAATCTCAAATAAATAAGATTGAGTGCTGCAAGTCTCAGGGAGGCTGAGGGGACTTTATTTGGCTTTAGAAATCTGTTCTGTGTGTTTTTTTCACTAAAAGCATTCACACAACCTCACTCTGACAAGGCAAGGAAGATCCAAACATTGTTTTAAGAAACATCTCCAACTCATCAAAGGAAAATTAAAGAGGAAGAGTCCAAAAACCTTGAACATTTATGAGTTGCCTCTCCTCCTCCTCTTCCTCCTCCTGCTCTTCCTCTTCCTTCTCTTCCTCCTCCTCTTCTTTCTCCTCCTTCTTCCTCCTCCTCTTTCTCTTCTTCTTTTTCTTCTTCTTCTTCCTCCTCCTCCTCCCCTTCCTTCTCCTCCTTTTTCTTTCTTCTTCTGCAATACTAGGGATTGAACACAGGGCCTTGTGGATGTCAGACAAGGTCTCTCTCTCCCATGTAAGTTGTGTTTGTTTTTGAGATACTCTTGCTGGTCTTTCCCCAGGCTAGCCTTGAACTTGCAATCATTACAGCTCTGTCTTCAGAGTAGCTGAGATTGCCTATGTAGTCAGTCCTGGCTTGAATTTACTTTCTAAAGGCAGACAGAATTGTTTACAGATAATGCAACTGTTTAAAAGTGGCAGATGTTGGCAAAAGAAGTTAAAGACATGTGGGAAATGAGAGCCATGGTATGGGAAGATTTAGGTTTGCATTTGAAGCATTTTGTCTTGCATTCTTTGGAGGCTGTCTGGCTAAGGCACCTGAAGAATCAGATAAACTGCTTCAGTTCTGACCCTCACAAATCAGTCGTGTTATGTATATTTTGTTTTGTCCACAGTTTCAAGCAATAATTTAAATCACTTACATTGTGCTTCATATAAACTTCTTACTTTATCCTCCTAGAAACCTGTGAACCCATATCATAGATCAGGAAACTGAAGGCTGGAAGGACTGGACAGCCGCCAGAGTCCTGTGAAAGATGACTGGTGCACTTGAAATGTGGACTCTGTTCTTGCCGCCCTAAGACCCGTACATTTACTTACAACGCCAGCTGAGCTTGGTGTTCAAAGTGAATAAAACAAACAGTGCAGTTTACTCCTATTTTGGTTTTGGTTGGGGCTGATTCAGGTCTGCAGCAATTTATTCTGAGTTGCTGCATTCAGATATTCAGAATACACTGCATTCATACTCATAACAAAAACACAATTGTTCACATCCTGTATCTGCCTGCACTCAAGTCTGTACAAAATATCAACAGCATAATTTTTTGGAAATAAAGAAAATCCCACAGGAGAGAAGCAATCAATTTTTCAAAGAAAATTTAATGATACCAGGCTCATTCCTTGAATCTGTGGAAGGGGGGGTGGTTGTGGGGTCTGTGCCTTCTGGGCTGTGTTCCCACCCTCAGGCGAGGCAGCTACCCCGGGTGCTGGCTACTGTCAGCCAGCCCCGCAAGTGCCCCTTGTCAGATGCACTTGCCCTGTGATTAGAACACCTTGGGGAAACAGACAGCCATGCTATCTGTGGCGTAGTCTCTGAAGCATTGTCAAGTCCTGAGCATAACATTTTGGCAGATTGATCAGGTCTGCAGTCCTGAAACCAAGCTCCATGATGTTAGCTCAGGGCTGGATACAACTCAGGGGCAGAGCATTGATCAACATGCTTGAGTCCCTAGACTCACCCTCCATCACTACAACAGAGAAAGTAAACACCCACTGTGCAACTCCAATCTGATCTCAGCCCCCGCCCCCAGCCCTGAGCTAAGCAGCTCAAACCACTCGCTTGCCTGTCCTCCAGATTTGTAGCTCCATTTGAGCACAAAGACACTCTTATTTTCTAATGCTACTTCCAACAAGCCCAGGCTTTGGAAAAAAATCACATATAGCTGAGAAGGCCCCTTTACTGGTGAGGAAACGGGAACTGCTACTGCCACACACTCTCCAGGACATGGAATCCCACACATTTGGGGTCACTCCAAATCTGTCGCCAATCTGCAGTCTTTTTATCCTTGCTAAAAAGAATGATAACCTTTGAGACAAAAATAGGAAAAAGCCAGTGGCTCACACTTGTATTACTAGCTACTCAGGAGGCTGAGATCTGAGGATCACTGTTCAAAGCCAGACCAGGCAGAAAACTGGAAGTGGCGCTGTGGCTCAAAGTGGTAGAGTGCTGGCTTTGAGCCCAAAGGCTCAGGGGCAATGCCCAGGCCCTGAGTTCAAGACCTATGACCAACCAAAAACAAAAAAGGAAGAAAAGAAACAAACCAAGCAGTAGGTGTCAATTACTTAACAGAAAATGCACAAAACACTGTGATTCCATTACCCTATTGCATCTCCTCCCCTCTGCCTGAATTTCAGCTGCCATGGTGGCCTGCGCCCAGACGCCTCATGACTGGTAGATGTTCCTAAGAGAGGTGTCCATTACTTGAAAATTATTGCTAGAGTTCTTGGTAAAAACGTTAGCATGCCCAGACATTTCTGAGAAAAGCACATAAATTTAAGATAGGAAAATTTGATATTCATGAAAGTTCCCAGTATTGGTAGCTCTTAATTTTAAAATATTCTACCAGCAAATTGTCTTGGTTTAGCAGTGTGTGTGTGTGTGTCCTACATGACATAAAGGACTCTATACACATAGGAGACAGAGGAGGACAGTGTCCTGTTTCAGTTTAATAAGAAAATTCAGGTTATGTAAGAATCACCCACACATTTGGCTCCAGTTTGAGTGTGGTAAAGTAAGTCTAATGCAACCCATCTCTCTTGCTGACTGTAACTGTAACCTGAGTATTATAAAAACAGTTACCTGGGGGTTCTGAAAAGTAAATGAAGATGAGAAAAGTGTGATGGTTGTCACAATCTGATGTGACCTGCATGAAATTTAGTTCTTTTTTTGTTTCCACCGATCCCCTCCCAGTCCACCCTGCAGACTCTAGTCTTAGGGTGGCTAAAAGTCTAATGGGAGCTTCATACTTCTCATCAGAAGACCTTGACCAGGGGTTGCAATGGTATATCTGTTTTGTCAATGATCCTGGGCCATGAAGTATCCAGATTTTTTGGTGGCTGGAACATGTCTCTGGATATGCAGATTACAGATTAGGTAGAGGAGATTAGCTTTCTTTATAAAGGTGGACCTATTCCAATCCCGAAGACTTTAGTAGAACTTAAGGCAGGGCTTGGTGATCTTTAGTATGACTTTTATTCTCCTGCTTTCAAATCCCATCCTGACTGGAACATTCTGGAACATTCATCATGACTCTTGATCTCCATTTGCCACATGCTCTCTCAGGGCTTCTCAGACATGCGTGGTAATCGTTTACTCTCCTTCCCCTTTTCTCTCTCTTTCTCCCTGAAGAACGATCACTGATATAAAAGCCCCGAGAGACTCAGCATGTGAGTTCTTTGTTTTGTTTCCTGATCTGTGCAAGTCCTAGTCTCAACTCTGAGTTTTCATGCATAGAAAATATCTACACCAGCACCATAAAGGTTTTGAGAACAAACAGGCATGTGGGCCACTAACACACAAATCAGCTGCAGAAGATCTGAGGAGATGTTCTACTAAAGTAGACAAATACCCAACATGGCTGGGAACCATCCTCAGTGCACTTAATGATAAGGAGAACACAAGTGTACCATAGCCAGGTATCATGATATGGCAGGCAGGGATGAACCCACACTCCATGGCTAAGGACCTTTGATAGCAAATGAAAATGCAAGACAAGGAAAAGTGGAAAAATTCTTGAATGACAAACCATCAATGGCTTACTTTTTGAAGTTTTTATAGAATTTATAGAAGATGTGTTCTTTACTGGAAAAATGTAATAAATAGGTCTATGAAAACTGAGCTCAGAAGTTGCACAATTAATATGTAATTGATATCATTGATGATCAAAGGGAAACTGTTTTGAAAAGAAATGTATCCAATTTTTGCATAGAAAATAGAGCATAAACTCCATATAGCATCTAATACTTGGGAAGTCACAGGAAGTATATGAACCCTCTGGGCCCCAATGTTTATTTGTAGGGAACTATCAGAAATATAAGCACTGACTTTTTTAAATGTAAAAATCAAAAGGAAGATAACTGAAAATCTGCTTCTAATCTAAATGGCATCAAAATGACAAATATACAACCTACACTTGAGAGAATAATTCAAGGATATTTTTCAGCGTTTACCCACTCCACGAGGAAACTGAAAACTCTTTTTTATTTCCAAAGTTCAGTTATTGAAGATTTGAATGTGCTTTTTTTCCTGTTAAATTGTAGGCTTCTTTCTGGGCTAAGATTTTATTTTCTTGCTGAAGGCACACCACTTCAATTGACAAACGAAGGAGAAAGCCGATGAGTTGAAGAGGCATACATCTCTTTTCTCAGAATTTATTCATAAACTAAAGAGTCACAATATTTATCAGTCCTATCAGCTGCATGCATACTGGGCTCACAGAGATAGGGCATGTCTGAATCTGTGCTCAGGCTTCTACGGCCACGGTTCAGCTTCTCTCTTCCCCAGGCTAGTCTCATAAAATCGAACACTGCACCAGGAATGTGGGTTGTTCCCCTGTCCTCCATGTACTGCTGAGAGTCTGGGGACACTGGCCTTCATGAACCTTGTCATGCTTCTCCTGGTCTCTTCTGGCTGGTACAGAATTAGCATTTTGTTTAAACAAAGACCTATTTGTTACAGCTGCTTGCCACACTCCTGGCCTGACTTCTCTGTTGAGGATAGAAGGAGGAGAAATCTCACCTACTGGCCTCGTGTGAGGCAGCCATTCATGGTTTATCTACTCCAGCCCGGAGGGTGCCGAGCCTCAGCCTGAGCACGCACTCTCCCTACATCTCAGCGCCCTCTTTCCCAAGCCTTTTCCAGGACAATCAGTTTGGCTAGAAAGGAGCTTGTCTCCTTCCAAATCATGGTGAAAATTGCATAATAAAAACCACAAGGCTCAAAATGCTCATCACAGACACCCAGAAAAGGCAGAAACCCAATACAGTAAGTAATGCATCTTACATGTGTTTTACTATTGAAAAAGGCACAGTAAACAGGGCATGCCACCTTAAAAAAATGGTAGCCTGCTTCTTGATATGCAGAGAGCTGCCACTATTCTACTGGGAATTTGTGAAAAGAGTGTTCTGAAATTTGATAGGAAAGCTGAGTCCTAGCGGTGAAGGGTGTAGCCCCAAACACTGGAGCTAGGGCTGGTCAATTGCCAAGTGTGCAGTCTGTGTATTCACACAGGCAGGCTCAGGGTTTCTCACAGATGAATTAGAGCATGAACATAAAATTCAAATTTCTCATTACGTTCTTCACCCTCAATTTATTGGTCCCATCAGAACAAGCCGGCTCTGACCTGATTCTGCCCACAGCACCCCTGGCACCACCCATGTGGGTGTTTCCATCCAACAACTGGTTCTCTGTGGACACAAACCGGGATTCCACAGCCCAGTCTGTCTGCCCAACTCCTGTCAGAGTTAGCGCTTTGTCCTGCAGGTTAGAGCTCAGGACTGCCCTGCTCAGACGCTGGCTGCACGAGGGGGGGGGGTCACACTTACCAAGACTTCTTCTTAGCCCACCACAAATTCCAAGTTCCCACAAACCCCCTCAGCTTCCACAGTTTTCTAGAGTGGATCACAGAACTCAAGAAAGTTTACTTATGGTCACTAGTTTGTATTTTTTATTGTGAAAATACTGTTCAGAGGGGTTACAATTACATGGGCAAGATCATGAGTACATTTCTTATCAAGCATTAGAGCCTCCTCCTTTGTTTCCCCTTCCCATCCCTTCCCAGCCTCCCTCTGCCC
The DNA here is from genome assembly GCF_000151885.1 of Dipodomys ordii. Taxonomy (NCBI): domain Eukaryota; kingdom Metazoa; phylum Chordata; class Mammalia; order Rodentia; family Heteromyidae; genus Dipodomys; species Dipodomys ordii. The sequence goes on from NW_012267389.1 coordinate 1,080,716, forward strand.
CCTCTACCCAATCCTCCTCCCCACCCAATCCTCCTCCCCACCCAATCCTCCCCACCTCCAAGTTGTAAAGTTCGTTTTCGACATAACGACTTGTACATCTCATTGTTGCAATGGGTCCACCTGTAACCCTATTTAAACGATTTGTTTTTTTCCTTCCCTTCCACAAATTATACCGACATCAAATACAGTGAAAGCAGGGGTTATACTGTGGGGGAGGGACATAGAAAGCAACAAAGAAATAATCTTATAAATGTGTTAGAAACAATCGCATGAAAGAAAAAACCATTTAAATACCTACCTTGGGGTTCATTCCCCTAACATCACCTTATCTGACCTTTTCTGCTTGTCTCAGACATATACTAGTTATTGTAAATGAGGGAAACCATGGGACCTAAGTTTCTTTGGGCCTGGCTTGTTTCACTTAATGTAATGTTTTCCAAGTCTTTCCATTTCCTAACAAATGGGGCAATGTCATTCTTTCTGATGGAGGCATAGAATTCCATTGTGTATATATACCACATTTTCTTGAT
>NW_012267389.1:1083535-1113890 GCF_000151885.1 Dipodomys ordii
TACCTACCTATCTATCTATCTATCTATCTATCTATCTATCTATCTATCTATCTATCTATCTATCTATCTATCTATCTATCTATCTATCTTTCTTTCTTTCTTTCTTTCTTTCTATCTATCTATCTATCTATCTATCTATCTATCTATCTATCTATCTATCTATCTATCTACCTACCTACCTACCTATCCACCCATCCATGCTACAAAATTAAGAAAAGTAAAGGAGAGTGGGTGAGAATGTTGGCAGGAGTGACTCTGATCAAGATGCATGGTTTTCATAAACAGCTTCGTTAAATAGCAACTCTTTTATGCAGCTATTTAAAGATAATAGCAATAATGGTAATGATGATAAAGATAAAAGAAGAGCTGGGGTCAGTGCGCAGCCTCGCTGACGTGGTCTCCCGTACCAAGAGTGCGGAGGAAGGAGGAGAGTGCTTGCAGCATGCAGCCTCTTAGATCACTGTGGCGGCTGCTCTGTTGGTGTCTCAAAAACAAAGCAAATCAGCAACTCTCCAAGAGTGGCCTTTGCTTGGCCTCTACAGGACTCTTAGGACTGTACACTGTACCCAGCTGGAACACAGTCCCTTATCAACTGGTCTTGTCCTTGTCTAGTTTTTTGTCAATGATGGTGTTTTTGAATGCGGGCCTGGGTGCTGTCCCTCGTCTCTTTTGCTTAGGGCTAGCACTCCACCACTTTGAGCCACAGCATCACTTCCTGTTTTCTTGTGGTTAATTGGAAATAAGAGTCACCCAGACTTTCCTGCCTGGTCTGGCTTCTAACCACGATTGTCAGATCTCAGCCTCCTGACTAGCTAGGATGACAGGCGTGAGTCACCGGCCCAGCCGGTGGAGGTTTTTATTCACCATCTTTATTTTGAAGTGAGATACAGCACCTCTCATGGGCTTACCAATATGATATTGTGAATAATGGACAAGACTCACCTCCTGCCACCCAACAGAGAAAGGCTTACAGAGCTTTTCCTCCTCTTGCTTGATGCTGAAGAGGAGGGCTGGGCTGACCACCAATTGTGCCTCCAGGTACTGGTTGAGTACTCAGGTAGACCGAGGCTGGTGTTAAAGGGCAGATATACAGAAAACCGGACCTGGACTGTATTTCATCACACTCGCCTCTCTACCCTAATTTTTACTATGGTGGACAGGAGCGATTCACCTGTCGTGCCTTTTAGGGTAGAAGATGACAGGTTATGTCATAAACAACAATTTATGTATCACGAGTCTGAATTGACTATTCTGGTAAGTGGAAATGCATCAGATGCATCTAATCTACTGACTATCCCCCCCACCTTGAACAGGTGTGGACACTCATGCTAGCCTGCATCTGGGCAGCACAGGCCAGTGTGTAATACAGGGTTGCACAACCAAGGCAGTTCCCTGACTACCTGTACAGTGCTGACAGTGGGCACGCTGTGGGACGCGGCTTGTTTGTCATCATGACTTCCTGCTGACTGGGAAATGGGCCTGTCACAGCCCAGGATCATGGCAGAAGGTCATGCTGCAGAGCATTAACCCTGCGGAAAGGCCTGGTCTCTACTGACTGCCGATCACCGGCACCACTGCCAAGTAGGGAAACTGTGAATGCATTCATCTGGAACTGTGAACACTCTTCATTATTCACTTTACCTTCAATTTTATAGTTTAGCTTCAATTTTATAGTACTCTTTTTCCAGGAACATCAGAGATGGAAATGCAAGCAAACATTTATTGAGTGTAATGATGTACCAGCACGACTTTCATCCACATTATCACCCTCGCACACCTTAAAAGCATGATTTCTTTCACAGGTGAGACAATTCAGGTACAAATAATGTAAGTAGTTTTCATCAATATACTCAGCTAGTAAATGGTAAAGTTAGGGTTCAAACCCAACCCAAATTTCAAGAGAGACAGAGAGAGGGGGATGGAGAGGGAGGAAAAGGAGCAGGTGTCAGATTTATCCAACAGATTAGCTGAAAGTATTCTGCCCACTGAGTGACTGTGCAGTTGGACGGGTCGTTTGCTCTGCTCATGTACCTGGGTGGTTGTCTCTGAGGCTGACTGGTGCCACAGGGAAAGGCCCTTCTGGACACAGAGCACAGCATGTGGTGCCTGGGTCACTTTCCCAGAGGATGTCGATGGGAAAACATGTCTTTAATTCTCAACCATGCACAAAAGATGCAGAAACACTTGGAATTTAATATCCACCCTTCTTGAAAACATTTGAGTTCCAATTTTTGATCCAGCCTTATTAATCCAAGTCTTTCTCATTTTTAAGCTCCAGTTTGCTCTAAAATTCTTTTCTAATCCCAGGGTGGATGTTTGGCTGTGCATATTCTAAACATGGCACACTGACAACTGTTTTGGCCCTGACCTGGTCCTAGGACCAAGTCTGTGTCTTGGGTCACTCGCATCTGAATGCCTAGGTTGTTGCCGTATTAAAAACCTCTCCTTAGACTGCAACCAAGTTCTCATATGCCTCCATCACTTTGCCGCCCCCAAGGATAGCTCTGCATCAAGCCTAGCAGCTGTTTTTCCAGATGATTCCCAGATTGTTTCTTGGTGCACCTGCTGCTTACAGCAGGCCAAGGCTGCTGGGGCTTGTGCTGCCCTCCTGGACCACTTCCTGGAAGCCGCCTGCTCTGACTGCCGCTGCTTCACCCTCCTGAGCATGAGCATCCGCCTTCACTGCCCACAAACACCACTCTGCTCTAGTTCTTCACTGTTCTCTAGCTGCCCCATTTCCAGTGCTGAAGCCTGGAGGTGGCTCTCCCGGGAAAATGGGCTGAGTGTGAGTGCATGCACACCTCTCTGAGTGTGAGCTAACGCACACCTGAGCGTGAGCTCATGCACACCTCTCTGAGTGTGAGCGCATGCACACCTCCCTCTTCTCTCAAGAGCCCCGCCTCTGCATTGATGTCAAATGCTTGAGAAAGATAATTTTGTAATGTTTTTTCAGCACTCGTACTTGTGTGTGGCAGGAAGATAAGCCTGGTATTGTCTAATCCATCATGACCAAACCCTTTCGTTATTGTGTTGGGGTGATTATAGAGCTGGAAATTGGCTGTGGGATGATCCGGTCTTGGAAGGAATTCTGTGCTTGTCTTGCCTCGGGCAGGCTCTGGGGTGCTGCAGCTGGACGCTGGTCACCACCGTGGCCAGCAGCTCCTGCCCTAGCTACACTCAGGTGTTTTCTTAGCAGCTTAGTCCTGTGCCTCCTTGCTGCTGTCAGCACTCTGATGACAGTTCTTGTCTTCCAAAGCAAGGTGATCCAATGTCAGCAGAGCTTTTGTAAAGAGCCAGCCCTCCTTCACAGGATGTGTCCATGACTCCTGTTCATGTCTGAAACTGTCCATGATACCAAACCTAAAGTAGTTGGTTTTTTAATATACATACACATGAATGATGAAATTTAATGTACAAATTAAGGTACCATAAGAAATGATAAATAGTAGGAAGATTATAGTAATATACTGCTATAAAAGAGATGTCATCATGTCATTTAGAATAATACGCACCTTAAAACTCATGATTTGTGACATTTTTCTTTTCTTTTTTTAATTGTGAAAATACCATACAGAGGGGTTGCAATTACATGGGCAAGGTAATGAGTACATTTCTTATCAAGCATTGTAGCCTCCTTTGTTTCCCCTTCCCATCCCTTCCCATCTTCCTTCCCTCTCCTCTTCCCCCCCTTTCCCTTTCCCCCCGACCCCTCCACACCTCTGCCAAAGTTATAAAGTTCGTTTTTTGACATAAAGTCTTGTATATCTCATTGTTGCAATGGGTCTACCTGTATCCCTATTTAAACGGTTTGTTTTTTCGCTTCCCCTCCACAAATACAGTGAAAGCAGAGGTTGTACTGAGGGGGAGGGACATACAAAGCAACAAAGAAATCATCTCATAAATATGTTAGAAACAATCACAAGAAAGAACAAACATTTGAATCCTTATCTTGGGGTTCATTTCACCTAACATCAAGTTAACTGACCGTTTCTGCTTGTCTCAGACATATACTAGTTATTGCAAATAAGGAAAACCATGGAACCTATGTTTCTTTTTTTTTCTTGTTTCTTTTTTTTGGGGTCTGGTCGTGGGGCCTGAACACTGGCCCTGGGCGCTGTCCCTCAGCTCTTCAGCTCAAGGCTAGCACTCTACCGCTTGAGCCACAGCGCCACTTCTGGCTTTTTTTGCTTATGTGGTGCTGAGGAATCAAACCCAGGGCCTCATGCATGCAAGGCAAGCACTCTACCACTGAGCCACCTTCCCAGCCCCTATGTGGAGTCTTTTGAGGAACCTCCATACTGCTTTCCAAAGTGGTTGAACAAGTTTACACTCCCAACAACAATGCAGTAAGGTTCCCTTCTGTCCACATCCCCTCCAGCATCTGTTGTTATTAGAGTTCTTGATTATAGCCATTCTAACTGGGGTGAGGTGGTATCTCAATGTTGTTTTGGTTTGCATTTCTTTTATGGCTAGAGAGGTTGAGCGTTTCTTCATGTGTCCATTGGCCATTTCTTTCCTCTTCAAAGAAGTTTCTCTGTAAGTCTTTAGTCCACTTATTTATTGGGCAGTTGTTTCTTTGAGGATTTGTTGTTGGGGGATTTAATTTTTTGAGTTCCAGGTATAGTTTAGATATGAGACCTTTGTCCATTGTATGGCTAGTGAAGATCTTCTCCCAATCCGTCGGCTTTCTATTGATCTTGCTAGCTATGTCCTTTGCCATACAGAAGCTCTGCAATTTCATGCAATCCCATTTGTCCAACCTTTCTTTGATTTGTTGTGTTTCTGGGCCCCAATAAGAAAATTTCGGCCTGTGCCAAGGAGACCTAGGGTTTCTCCTATTCCATCCTGTAATGTTTTCAGAATGTCTGCTTTGACTCCTAGGTTTTTGATCCATTTGGAGTTGATTCTGGTGCAAGGTGATATATAAGGATCTAGCTTTAGTTTTCTACAAGTAGTTAACCAATTTTGCCAGCACCATTTACTGAAGAGGCTGTCTTTCTTCCATTCTCCCTTATTAAAGATTAGATGGCTATAGGTCTGTGGGTTCATTTCAATTCTATTCCATTGGTCCGGAGGTCTGTTCTTGTTTCAGTACCAAGTTGTTGTGATTACTATGGCTTTGTAGTAGAGTTTGAAATTTTGTATTGATATTCTTCCAGCAGTGTTCTTTCTGTTGAGGATCGTTTTTGCTATTCGGGGTCTTTTATTGTTCCATATGAATTTTTGGATTGCCTCTTCTATTTCCTTGAAGAATGGGGTTGGAATATTGATAGGTATTGCACTGAATTTGTAGATAGCCTTGGGAAGTATTGCCATTTTCACAATGTTGATCCTTCCAATCCAGGAGCATGGGAGTTTTTCCACTTTTTAAATTCTGTTTTGATTTCCTTTTTCAGGTTTTTAAAGTTTTTGTCATAGAGGTCTTTCACTTCTTTGGTTAAGTTAATTCCTAGGTATTTTATTTTTTGTGGGGCTATTACAAATGGAGTTGCTTTCCTGATTTCAGCCATGCTTTTCTCATTGTTGGCATATAGAAAAGCCATTGATTTTTGAGGGCTAATTTTATACCCTGCTACTTTGCCAAAGTTTTGAATCAGCTTGAGTAATTTGGGATTGGAGTCCGTGGGATTCTTTCAATACAAGATCATGTCATCTGCAAAGAGGGAGAATTATACTTCATCTTTCCCTATTTGGATCCCTTTTATGTTTGCATCTTGTCTTATTGCTGTAGCTAGGCATTCTAATACTAAATTGAAAGAAGTGGAGAGAGTGGACATCCTTGTCTCATTCCTGAGTTAAGAGGAAATGGCTTTAGTTTTATCACCATTAAGTATAATGCTGGCTGTAGGTTTGTCATATACAGCCGTTATTGTATTGAGAATGTTCCCTGGATTCCTAGTTTTTCCAGTACCTTCATCATAAAGGGGTATTGGATCTTGTCAAATGCTTTTTCTGCATCTATGGAGATAACCATGTGGTTCTTAGCCTTGCTCTTGTTGATGTGATGAATTATATTAATTGATTTGCATATATTGAATCAGCTTTGCATCCCTGAAATGAATCCTGTTTAATCGTGGTGTATGATTTTTTGGATGGACTGTTGAAGTCGATTGGCCAAAGTTTTGTTGAGAAGTTTTACATCGGTATTCATCAAAAAAATAGGTCTATAGTTGTCTTTCTTTGATGAGTCCCTGCCTGGGTTTGGGATGAGGGTTATGATGGCTTCATAGAATGAGTTCAGTAGTGAACTTTCTCTTTCAATTTCATTGAAGAGTTGGAGGAGTATTGGTGTGAGCTCTGCTTTGAAGGCCTTGTAGAATTCCGCTGTAAAACCATCTGGTCCTGGGCTTTTCTTAGATGGGAGGTCTCTTATTGCTGTTTTTATTTCAATGCTTGATATGGGCCTGTTAAGATGGTTTAACTCATCTTGGTTTAGTTTCCACATGTCAATATTTGCTAGGAAAAGGTCCATTTCTGCCAAGTTCTCAAACTTACTAGCATAAAGTTTTGAGAAGTTTTCCCTTATAGTGTTCTGAATCTTGGTTGTTTCTGTGGTGATGTTTCCATTCTCATCTCTGAGTTTATTTATTTGGGTGTGTTTTCTTCTTTTTCTGATAAAATTTGCTAAGGGTCTGTCAATTTTAATTTTTTCGAAGAACCAACTCTTTGTTTTGTTGATTCTTTCTATGTTTGATTTTTTAAAAATTCTGATTTAATTTTAATGATTTCTTTCCATCTACTGGATTGGGGTTTAGCTTGCTGCTCTTTTGGAAGGTGGTTCAGATGTCTCAAATTGTTGGTTTCAGATTTCTCCAATTTGTTGATGTAGGAACTCAGAGCTATAAACCTGCCACTTAGTACTGCCTTTGCTGTGTCCCAGAGGAGCTGGTAATTTGTGTGCTCATTTTTGTTGAATATCATGAACATTTGAATTTCATATCTAATCTCTTCCATGACCCACTGGTGATTCAACAGTGTGTTGTTCAGCCTCCATGTGTTATAGTACTTTCTTTGGTTGCATTTGGTGTTGAGTTTTAATTTTATTCCCTTGTCTGAGAGAATGCAAGGTATAACTTCTGAATTTAGACAAGTTTGCTTTGTGACCTAAAATGTGATCTATTTTGGAAAAACATATATTCTGACGCTGCTGGATGAAATATTCAGTAGATGTCTGTTAAATCTAGTTGATCTATGCAGTTGTTAGCTCTGTGGTTTCTCTGTTGAGTTTATGCTGAGTTGATCTATTTAGTGGGGATAGTGATGTGTTAAAGTCCCCAACAATTAATGTCTTTGGATCTATGTGAGATTTGAGGGAAAGTAGTGTTTCATGGATAAATTTGGGTGCTCCATTGTTTGGTGAATATATATTTAGAATTGTAATATCCTCCTGAAGGAGATCCCTTAACTAATATGTAGTGACCTTCTTTATCTCTTCTCATTAATTTTAATTTGAATTCTATTTCATGTGATATTAGGATTGCAACTCCCACCTGTTTATGGGGGCCATTTGCTTGGTTGATTTTATTCCAGCCTTTCACTTTCAAAATATGTTTGTTTTTATGGGCAAGGTGTGACTCCTGAAGGCAGCAGATAGAAGGATCTTGCTGTTTAATCCAACTAGACACTCTATGTTGCTTAATTGGAGAGTTAAATCCATTAATGTTGAGAGATAAGACTGAGAGGTGTTTGGGAGTTCCTGCCATGTTATCCACCTTCTTGGGGGCTATGGCAACTGGGTTCTTCCTATGGTTCTTGGATTCTCAGTTTGGGTGTGGTTTCTTGGCCTTTATTGTGGTTTTGTTGGTTTTCTATGTGTAGGACATTTTTAAGTATCTTTTGTAGGGCTGGTTTGGTGGAGACATATTGTTTCAGTTTTTCTTGGCTATGGAAGGTTTTTATTTGACCTTCGGTTATGAAGGAGAGTTAGCTGAGTACAGTATTCTTGGTTGATAGTTGTTTGTCTTTAGGGCATGGCATAAATTATTCCAGGCTTTTCTTGCTTTAATTGTCTCTGCTGAGAAATCTGAGGTGATTCTAATTGGTTTCCCTTTATAGATGATTGATCTTTTCTCCTTGACAGCTTTAAGGATCTTTTTCTTGGCCTGAATTGATCCTGTGCTGATTATAATGTGATGGTGGGATCTCCTGTTCTAGTCTGGTCTATTTGGGGTTCTAATAGCTTCCTGTAACTGAATAGGCCTATCTTTTTGCATGCTTGGGAAGCTCTCTGGTAGGATCCTGCTAAATACATTTCCTAGACCATTAACTTCTGTCTCTAGGTGGTCCTCTACACCCATTATCCTTAGATTAGGCCTTCTGATGGTGTCTTCCAAGTGTTGGATAGATCTATCATATTTCTTGGATTTGTCTTGGATAGCTGTATGTTCTTTCTCTATAATATCTAGGCTTTCTTCAGTCCCCAAGATTGATCTTCTGCGTGGTCTAACCTACTGTCAAGACTTTCTACTTTATTTATTTCTTTTCCTTCTACTTGGTTGGCTTTGATGGCTTTGTTGGAGCTTTGTTTTAGATCTTGCATGAACTTCTCTACTTCCTTAATTTGGTATTCAGTGTTTATTCTCAAATCACTTAGTTGATTGGTTATGGTTTCCTTGGACTCCCATTCCTTCTGTCAGGTTCCATTCAGCATTCCATTTGTGTTCTCCCTGAATTCTTTCAGCTTTCTGTTTATGGATTGCATGAATGCCTCTATTGATCTTTGTCTAGTCTCATCCCACTCTCGCAGTTGCTCAAGTTCACGCAGTTCCTGTAGTTCTCAGCCTGCTTACGCAATTCCTGTCTTTCTCTTTGAGTGTTCTCAGCCTGCTCATGCAAATCCTTTATTTCTCTTTGACTGTTCTCAACCTGCTCATGCAAGTCCTGTATCAATCTTTGAGTAGCTTCCTCCCGTATTAATCTTTGGTTTTCCTCCTCTCTCTGCCTATCACGCTCACACTGAGTCCTTTGCAGGTTTTCAATCTTTTCATTCACCATGTTTACCAATAGTGTTTGTAGAGCTTTTTGGGAACTCTTCTCTGGATTATCCTGATTATCATGAGTTGGAGTTGAGATATCCGGACTTGCCATTTTTCTTGTGTTTTTCCAGCTTGTTTTGCCCATTTGGTATGAAAGTAACACCAATTTTGTGCTAGAACACTATTTTAAGACAAGCGTCAACCAAAGTCCTGTAGTTGCACAGTCAAAATGGCTGCAGATAAAATCTAATTCAACAGATACAATCTATTCAACATCAAACAACAATGGATTAATGGGCTAAGAACAGCAAAGAAGAATTTGGCAAGTCAGAAATTATTAGGTTTAGGGAGAAATGTGGGGTAAAATAGGATTAGAGGGATGCAGAGAGGTAAAAGGAGAGTGAATTTAACCAAGTCTTAATCTCAGAGAGGGAAATGGATTGGGAAGAATGATAGGAGAGAGATTAAAAAAAGAAAAAATGAACTTTACAACTTTGTTGGGGGAGGGAGGGTTGGGTGGGGGGAGGGGGGAGGCTGGGAAGGGATGGGAAAGGTAAACAAAGGAGGAGGCTACAATGCTTGATAAGAAATGTACTCACTATCTTGCCCATGTAATTGTAACCCCTCTGTACAGTATTTTCACAATAAAAAAGAAAAAATGGAAAAACAAAAATTAAAATTAAAAAGTGAAACACTTAAAAATTATGTAAGTTTAAAGAAGTGTTATTGAGAGAAGAAGGATAGGATGTGAGGAGTGGAGGGATAGAAAGGAAACATGAAAAACTAAAACATAAAAATTCTTAAAATTAGTTACTTGAAAATTATATTGGTGTAAATATATAATACTGCTATTAAAGAAGTTAAGCCTACGAGGTTGTGAATTGAGTAATAAATTTCTGGATTAAGTATGTACACAATGGGGGATAAAATCTAATAATCGTCGACGGGTATATATCTGGGGATGAGCAGAACAGCAATTAAGTCACGCAAAAAAGAAAGAGAAAAAAAATGAAAAGAATAAAAAAAAAACACGAAAAAGGACCAAAAGTTCAAAAGAGATTTTTAAAAAAGTCACACACACACACACACACCTAAAATAAAAATTATGAGAGGAAAAAAGAGAAAAAAAAGATTAATAGAAAACAATTTAAAAAATAAAAATAAAAAAGGTACAAAAAAGAGTTCTTTGATTTTTGGGGGGGGGGTGGAATGGGAAGATCCTGTATCTCCCCTGTGTCCGTAACCAGTCTCTTGGTGGAGTCTCTGGTCTGCTTGTGGTGTTTGGTTTTCCTGTGGCTTGATTGGTTTCTTAAGTCAGTTTGTTCGAGCAGACAGAAAAATGCTCTGCTTTACCCAGGATTTTGTGATGCTCCTTCCAGGCTAGTTCAGTGGGAGGGAGATCTGCTTTGAGTATCACAAAAGAGGGAGATGGCTGTTTCTTCTAGTTTGGAGAAGCTGTGATGAGGCTAGATTCTGGGTAGAGTTGAGGCCTTTCAGCAAACAGTAGCTTTTCCCTGAGGGGCTAGCTTGTGAGACACTCACAGAGCCCCACCTGGATCCATTCTCAGGGTTTATGTTTACTGAGTTTCAATTGATTGTCTAGGCTGCTGTAGGGAGGGGCAGCCTCTGACTCTGTTTACCCAGTGAAGAAAGCCACTCCTCTGGGGGCAGAGCTTCCTTTGCCAGGGCTTGGTGACTTTCCCCTGGTGGAGCTGAGCCTGGCAGATCAGGTCAGGTTCCTGTGACCTGCTAAATGGTTCTGGTTTTCCTCCAAGGCCTGAGTTGGAGCTAGCTGCTCAGCCAGGCCTTTGTCACTATCAAAGATGGAGATCTCCAGTGGTGATGGGGGAGGGTGGCCTTTCCTCCTCTGCTCCCTGAGAAGGAGTGAGGATGTCAGGGTTCTACTCACGCCAGAGTCTTGGTTCCTGGGTTGTCTCTGGTTTGCGATCTGTAGGATGAAGATATCTGCTCCTTGTCAGTTCTTGCTGGTGTTGAGTAGAATCCGCTCACCTGCTGCATCTGGCACCTTTGTCCTGGACTCTCTCTGTTGTAGGTATGGCGGCTATGGTTGCCACCGCTGCCGCTGCAGCCGCCGCAGCCACGGCTACCAGCAAGTGCTCAGATCTGTCTCCTTGCCTGGATTTTCCCTCTCTGGCCAAACTCTCTGTACTGTGATGGCACACTTGGTGTGATTCTCTGGGCTAGCACTAAAACTGCTTTCTATGCGAGAGCTTGTTTAGCCTCCAGCTTCTCCTCCGCCATCTTCCTCCGACTCTTATGGAATTTTTCTATTTAACATTTGTGACCTTAGCTTGCTATGGTGGTGCATGTTCAGGAGGCAGAAGATCATGAATTCAATTTTTTTTCTCAAAAACAAGCAAAAAACAAAAGCAAAACATCCCTGGACCTCGACTGTCTGTGGGTAGCTGAGTACCAAAAGTGAAGTGGTGTGTGGGGAAGGCCACGGTGAGCACTGCAGACTGTGTGGTCCTCATCCTCACCCCAGTCCCAGCAGCCAACAGGCAGTACCTCAGGACGAGCTACCTGCCACCAGCCAGCTTCCTGTGTGACAGGCAGGAGTTTGTTTTCACAAACCCATCTTGGCGTACCTTATCCTACTGTGTGAGATGGTCACCTTGTGTGGAACTTCCTGGGGAAATAGGCCACTTTCCCAGCTCTTGATATCTTCCTCTGATCCCACATTAAGCTGGGTGCGTCTTGTGCTTAGCCATCCCTGCCAAATAGGAAGATAAGGGTGACTTCTCTGAGTCACATCTCCTTGTTGGTGAAATCAGTGGTGCCCAGGTCCTCAGGCCAAAGCCTAGAAAAAGCATTTCCTCACCTACACTCATCTTAATGCCCAAACCCTGAGTGGGTCTTAGAGGCTGTAACTTCAGACTGGGCTTCTCCTTCTGGCATGTCTTGCTGTGGCCCACTGAGACCAGACATCTGGAAGCCACCTCACTGACTTTGTTCTGTGTTTCTCGTGAGCTTCTGTTACATTTAAAAATTATAGTCTGTCATCATAGCCTGTTTTCCCCACAATCCAATCCCTCATAACTCTGTTCACATAGGCCTTTCTCTCCTGCCCTGAGCACTGTGCCCCCTACCCCTCCTGCACCCCTCCCTGCAGGGCCATGGCATCTGTTGTGTTTTCTGTCTCAGGCTTCCCAGTACCATCATACAGACTTCTCTGGTCATCCACTCTCTTCTCAAACCTTCCAGGGCGACCCCTCCTGACTGTTCAGGTGTTGTTTTCTAACTTTATTTTCTTCCCTCACAGCACCTATTCCCACTTCCAATCACACCATCAAGTAATTCCCTTCTTGTTTTTGTTCTTTATTGGAGTGAGGCTTCACAGGGAAGAGAACTCACAGCTCTTGTTCATGATTGTGTGGGCGGTGAGCTCCTAACAGGCACCAGCAAGTGTTTCTTATATTAATCCATTTCACTGAAAGCCCTGCTATTCCTCCCTACCCTCTCAGAGGTTGGGAACCCTAAAGGATATTACAGAGGGGCAATTCTAGAACAGAGGTTAGAAGAGAACTCAGTGCACAGACTGGGACCTGCACTCTGTGCTGCTTGACTCATACCTTTTTTTTAATCTCTCAAGAGGCAAAATCAATGTATTTTAAAAGATAATTACCATTTGTGGATAATTACCTAAACTTATGAAACCTAGAATAATTTTCTTTATCTTTTACACAGAGAGAGCTGTTTTGGCAGCTAATGTTGACTGTGGAATGATTTTGACAATAAATGATTATCCTTGCATTAATACTTGAATTGGTTTAACAAGATATATTTTACATTTTCCATCAACTTTTGGATTGGAATCCAAGAAAAGATACACCAGCAAATTACATTTCATGAATGAGATGGTTTATTTAGAACAACTCAGTGTTAAAGCATGAAGCCCATGTCTGGGCTGAGTCCTAAGGAGCCACACTCCCAAGGCACTGCACCCCTGGGGGTTTACAATGCCCAGCAGCATTATTGCAGCCTAATGAAATAAATGTTGGTAGTTTAATGTCCAGTTTTAATGAACATTAAAATATTGCTGTATTCACTTCAGCACACTACTAAAATTGTCATGATACAGAAGATTACCATGGCCCTGAATAAGGATGACATGAAAATTTGTGAAGTGTCCCATATTTTAAGGGAATGACAGAAATGGTGGGACAAAGGGTAAACCAATTCAACAGTGATACTCACTAGAAACTATGTTGGAAATAACCTTTACACTTGAAGGGTCAGGGGGTCAGGAGGGGAAAGAGTGGGAGAAAAATGAGGGAGAGGATAACACTGTTCAGAACAAAAGGTACTTATTACCTAACTTATATAACTGCAACCCCTCTTTGCATCACCTTCACAATAAAACGAATTAAAAATAATAAAATATTGCTGACTTATTTAGGGATAAATAAGTCTCACCATTTTTATTCAATAAGCATTCATTTGGTTGATATTGTCAGACTATGATTATTCTAGTTAAGTGACTTTCTTGCAATGCTCCTTTTACACCTTCTTAGGGAATGCAGGCTCTTTGTAGGACTCAGTTGTTGGGATGAAGTTCAGTGCTGTCTTGCACTAAGGAAAGTAGCCCCAGTCACCCTGCATTATGAGAGGGTTAAGCTGGGGTCATGCAGTAAAGGCACTGTCTTTCTTCCATATTCCATTCTTCTCCCCATGTGGGAACACACACCTGAAACAATAAATTCACAGAGATGAAGGGCCACACCTGGCTCCCTGTTTGGTAGGCTTCAGGCCAAAGTGGCTGGCCCCACTGCTTTTGGATGTGGCACGGGACAGTGCATCATGATGAGGTGGTAGTGTAGCAAAGTCACATCTTCATGTCCAAGGAGCAAAATGTAAGGTGCGCTCCTGGATGGCAAGCAGACTCCACCCTCCTCCCAGCAAAGTCTCCACCCAGTACCTGTGTTATCTAGGCAACTGGGACACCTGGAAGAGGTCACATCTGAATTTAATGTGGCCACACCTTTCTCTGCCCATACCCCAGATAAGGCCTCGCCCAGGCCCAGACACTCTCAGCTCTTTCCTTCTCAGCTCTTTCTCAGCTCTCTCTCTCTTTCCCAGCTCTCTCTCTCTTTCCCAGCTCTCTCCCTCTTTCCCAGCACCTCTCTTTCCAAAGCACCTCTCTTTCCCAGCTTTCCCAGCTCTCTTTCCCAGGCCTTTTGCCGCCGCATGGAGGGCCAACATGGCCTGGTGCCAGCCAGAACAATGAATAAACCTACCCCTTACCTGAATACCACGTGCGTGGTGCTGTTCTTACTCTGCTACCTCTTTTTAAAAACCTAACATAAATGGTGCCATGACTCAGATAAAGGGCTTAAAGTCAGGAAAGGTGAGATTCCTCTCTGGTTTTTTTCCTCTTTTTTCTTTTTTTGTTTGTTCTTCCCTTTTTGTTCTGAGGAATACCCACCATTCTGACGGCCTTTTGCAAACTGATCTGTCTGCTGCGGAAGCAGCACATCTATACCATTGCTGGCCTTCACATCCACATCCATACCACTTCTCTACTCTGGTGAGTGAAACTACTCTCTATGGTTCTCTGTTGCTCAGTCTTTGTCCAGATGTGGCACCACACCAGAGAGCTCCTATGGCCTTTAGTTGAAAGGCTGGTCACCTCTGAAGACGAGGACGCTTGGTTTTGGGGGTTTGGCCATTTCTCTCTAGAGGGCTCTGGGGGAAGTCGGGACGCCGCTTCTGCCTGGTCAGCTTTCCTTCACTCACCAGACTGACTCTCCTCCACTTTTAATGGGGTGCTGCGAGTCACGCCTGAGCCGTGAAACTCCTTTGAAATGCCTCCAGTGCTCCCTGGAAAGCCAGAGAGCCTAATTTTTATGCCATTCTCAGATGTACAGTTTTTGCTACTGCAATGGTAAATGGTGAGAAGTCTGTTTACTTTCAGGTTCTCTTTGCTCTCTCTCTCTGACATTCACGTCCAACTTTCCCTATCTCTCCCTTTCTCTTTTCTACATTTTGGCTTGTGCTCTGAAGAGTGTGGCACAGGCTGGGTCCCACGGACCCCCCTCTAGGTTTCCTCTCAAAGGCTAGCCAATGTAGGCTTGATCTATTTGTTCAGGATTTCTTTGCATTTTTTCAGAAATTCGCCATCTTGAATTCACCATCTTGGCCACATGGTGGGTTAAGGGTTTGGTCCCATGTGACCCTTAACCTTCCACCAAGCTTACAACTCCATCCATCTATTTAAGGTACCTTGATGACATGTTGCTCTTTTCACAGGCCCTGGTAACTGAGGCCCAACCATCTGATGTGCTTTGTTAGAAAAGATTTCTAAACATTGTTGTCCAAATTTTAGGGTTTTGAGTTTTGCCTTTTTTTTTTTTGTCGGTCGTGGGGCTTGAACTCTGGGCCTGGGTGCTGTCCCTCAGCTCTTCAGCTCAAGGTGAGCGCTCTACCACTTGAGCTACAGCGCCACTTCCAGTTTTCTGGTGGTTTATTGAAGATAGGAGTCTCACGGTCTCTCCTGCCCGGGCTGGCTTTGAACCACGATCTTCAGATCTCAGCCTCCTGAGTAGCTAGGATTACAGGCATGAGCCACTAGCGCCCGGCAGTTTTGCCTTTTTTTGTGTTGTGTATTCTACTACTGACTATGTGGTTCTAAAATACTGGGCATATCTGTGCTAAAATTCTCATCACATCTAACAAGTTTTGTCATTGCAGAATATTTGTTGGTCAATTCTTGATAAGAAACAGGTAAGCTCTATTCTATTTGATCTCCTTGTTGTTTTATAAATAATAAAGGGCTTTTATGGCAAAGATTGCAGTTCAAAGCCAGCCTCAGCCGAAAAATCCTTAAGACTCCACCTCCCAACTAACCTGCAAAGAGCCAGGCTGGAATCATGGCTCAAGATTCTTATCTCTAACCAACCAAACACTGGAAGTGGTACTGTAACTCAATGTGGTAGAGCATTAGCCTTGAGCAAAAGTGCTCAGGGATAGTGCCCAGGCCTTGAGTTCAAACCTCCTTGAATACCAACTGGGACAAGCCATCCCAGCAACGATCACCTAGACTCAGCCAGTCTGGGGAACAAGGGAACATGGAGAGGAGTAAGAGGAGATGATGTCACATCAGCTACTTTGTGCCTGCCCTTTCAAAATTAACCAGAGTCGGGAGGTCAGTAGAAGTAAGAAGCCTGCCCATCCAATGTCTATACCTGTCTCTATTAACAACAGGAATTTATATTCTTGCCTTTGTCACTGACTTCTCCTCTACCTAGTCACTAGATGTCAGAAGTAGCTAGGGACATTTCTACCAACATTTTCAGCCCCAAGTCCTTCCTCTTGCCATTTATTTGCTCTCTAGTATTTTTTTCCAGCCCCTCAACGCCTCAAGAGACTTCCCCAGACTTCATCTAAGGACTAATGCCACCAAGGGATAGCTGCTGCTCACTTCCTTCTCTGGGAGGGGACCAAATTCCAGCCTTTTACCCCTATTGTCGATGCCCCTTGACAGCAGGAAGTAGCCAGAGAGAATCCGCACCCTATTTCATGATTATTAAAAGGCTGGAATGTAAGGTCCACTCCTGGATGGCGAGCAGACTCCACCCTCCTCCCAGCAAAGTCTCCACCCAGTACCTGTGTTACCTAGGCAACTAGGACACCTAGAAGAGGTCACATTTGCATGCGCTGAGGTCACATCTGAATTTGATGTGGCCACACCTTTCTCCACCCATACCCTAGATAAGGCCTAGCCCAGGCCCAGACGCCCTCTCTCTGCTCTTTTCCAACATTCATTCTGGATTTGTTTAATTTATAACCCAAGTAAGTAATCAGTGTTTCTCAAAAAAGGAATTATTAAGCCTATTTTACACTACCATGCCTTTCAAGAATACTCCTGATGATCTGAGGAACTCTTTCTAGATCCCAAGTCAAAGATCTTACACTTCCCAATAACACCAATAGCTAGAGATGGAGCCTTTAACACATGGGCCTGTGGGGCACATTTCAGATCCTAAGTCTATCACCATCTATAGGATGATGTTACTTGGCTTCTTTTCTTTGCTGCTAGTGAAAAGAATCTATATGATACTTAATATGTCAGGGCCTCAGTTTTCTCATTTGTGTGATAGGTACTCAGAATTATAGTTGTCCTTTATCAGAGCAGCACAATGGGTAGCTCCATACATTATACATTGACTTGAACTCTGCTTCCTGAATAACAATTCCTAGCCTGCTACTGAGGCCCTTCATTCCTTTGGAACACAGAGTTAAGGAGTAACTATGGGTTCCTGCAGTGTCTACAGAGAGAACCTACATCCCTTCCTCCCCTTATGACTCAGTCATCCTTGCCTCTGGGTACCACATTGACCTTGGGGCTCACTCCATCATGTCTTTACCCAGTTTGCCTTTTGTTTTTGTGGCATTCCCTCATGATGCAAAGCATGAGATATCTCATGAGTAAGTCATGGTTCAATGAATATAATTTCTAGGCTGGCTGCTCGTGGCTCATGTCTGTAATCCTAACTACTCAGGAGGCTCAGATCTGGGGATTGTGTTTCAAAGCCAGCTTGGGCAGGAACTTAAATTAAATATCAGAAAACTGAAAGTAGTAGAGTGCTAACCTTGAGCAAAAGAGCTCAAGGACAGTGCTCAAGCCCTGAGTTCAAGCCCCATGGCCAACCAAACAACAAACAAACAAACAAATAAATGTTAAACCTCCTTTACTAGGTAACTCAAGGAGGAATAAAGGAAATCTATCTTTTGATTTTGCTGAAGCAATGGCTGACCTGATCAGGATTGAACAATGTTATAAAAATAAGAACTTGCCTAATGTTCAAACTCATAGAAATAGGAACTTAGGTGCTTACAGTTCATTGTTATCTATTACATGATAAACCTCCAGTTTCAAGTCTACCTAGGTTTCTACTGCTGTTCCTAGAATTTAGTATATATTTGTGTTAGCCTCATAGACCCTCCCAACTACCATCATATGGGTAGCTTAGAAAATACACAAAATTTCTTTCACATTTCTGAGGAGAGAAATCCAAAATCAAGATGTTATGAGAACTATGCTCAGAGCTCTAGGTCAGGACCTTTTCTTGTCTGGGTATGTTTTTTGGCTTTATGACTAGTAGCATTTGACTCTTTACCTCATCATCATATGGCATTCTCATTTTAGTATAGACCTATCTCCTCTCTAGCTCCTCTTAAGAAGACACCAGGACTAGATTAAAGACAAATCTTAATCCAGATGATCTTATCTTAACTTACTTATCAACTGCATCTATGATTACCACATTTACATACAAAGCCTTCTGAAGATTCAAGTGAATCTTGGGATAATATTGTTCACTCAAGGATTCACTGCCAAACTATATCAGATCTTTAAAAATGAACTTACACAGAGCTACCCCTCCCCCCAGGACTGTTTCATTAAATAGCAATGGAAGGAATGCTACTGAATTCATTCTATGAAGTCAATATATGCTCATTCCAAAATTTGACAGCAACACAACACAAAAGGAAAATCATGGATCAATCTCCTTGATAAACATTGATTTAAAAATTCTAAAAAAATTATTGCAAACAATTCAAAAATAAATTAAAAAGATAATATTATATAATCAAGTTGGTTTCATATCAGGAATGCAAGGATGGTTCAAACACACAAATCAATTAACACAGTATGTAATACAGTATGTTATCAGAATTAAGGTAAAAAATCAAAAGATTACAGATGCAGAAAAAGACTTTGACATAATTCAATGACCTTCATGGTAAAGGCCTTGGAACAACTAGAAATAAGACCCATACTTTGACATAATAAAGGCGATCTATGATAATCCTACAACCAACATTATATTGAATAGGGTAAAATCAAGAAGGAAATAAGAGTGTAGTCTCTCCACTCTTATTTAATGTAATGTCTAAACTCTTACTTAGAACAATAATTCAGAGAAAGAAATAAGAAGGGATACAAATAGGAAAGAAAGAAATAAAATTATCTTTCTTTGCAATTAATATGAACTTGTACTTCAAAGACCCTAAACACTTCATCAGAAAGCTCTTAGTTCTGAAAAATAGTGTCAGCAAAGTAGCAGGATACAAAAATAACATACAATAGTCTATAGCTTTTGTATATGCTAATAATAAGCACTTTGAAAAATTCAGGAAAATCATTTTATTCACTAAAGCTTCAGGAATACTTGGCAAGAACCCTCCGAAGGAGGTAAAATATTGATATAACGAAAAATACAAATCACTGAGGAAAAGAATTGTAGACATTAGAAAATGGATTCTGATGCTTATGGATGACAGAATTAATAGTGTCAAATGGCTATATTACTGAAATTTATCAATAGATTCTATTCAATACCAATGAAAATTTGAATGAAATCTTCATAGAGCTGGAAAAATATTCATATGCAAATGTAAAATACTCCAATAGCTAATGCAATTCTGAGTAAAAGGAGCAATACTGAAGGTATTAAAATATCTTATTTCAAATTATACTACTGAGTATGGTAATAAAAATATCAAAGTCCTAGCACAAAACAGGCATAAACTATTAGATCAGAAGATTAAGAAACATACCCACACAGCACAGCCATCTGATTTTTTACAAAGATGTTAAACACATGTTGGAGAAAAGATCTCATCTTTAGCAAACCATGCTGGATATCCATATATGCAAGATTAGCATTGTATTCCTATGTCTTGTCTTGCACAAAAATTAATTAAAATGGACCTCAGACCTTAAGTCATACTGGAAACTTTGAACAACAGAGGAAAGCAAAGGAAAAACATTTCGAGATAAAGACATTGGCAATGACTTTCTCAATACAATTCTAAAGGCTTTGGCAGTTCACAAATGGGTTACAAAAAATTTACAAGTATCTGCACAACATACAATTTGCAGACTGATGAGACAGATTACAGAAATGGAGAGAAATCTCTACTAGCTATTCATCCGATTCATCCAGGCTACAAATAATAATATCCAGGCTACATACAAACATATAAAGATTAAATGCTAAAGAACAAATGATCTAATCAGTAAATGGTCAAAGAATTAAACAGCTCTCCAAACAAAGAGAATAAATTGCCAATAATATTAAAATGCTTAGCATATGTAGCTGTCAAGGAAATGTAAATAGAAAGTATATTAAAATTCCATCTCACCCCAGTCAGAATGGCTGAACCAAGAGAACAAGTTACATCGAGTGCCTCCAAGGATGTGGGGAAAAGAACTCTTACACACTGTTTTGTTTTTTTTTTAAAGTAAATTAGTCCATCCACTATGGAAATCAATGTGGAGGTTTTTCAAAAATCTAAAAAGAAATACCTAGTGATTCAGCTATACCACTTCTTGGTATAGACCTAAAGCAGTATAGACCTAGAGTCAGTACATACTAGAGATAACTGCACACTCATATTTAATGCAACACTATTCACAATAGCTAAGTTATTAAATCAGCCTAGATGGTCATCAACAAAAGAATCTATAAAGAAAAATAAACCAATAAAGAAAAAGATACACATGTACTCATACATACAATAAATATATGTATATGTATATACCTGTGGCAGGTGCTGATAAGTTTGCAGTGCATATGCTGATGAGGATCAAGACTCCCCAGCAGGCTGGGCTGAGGAGAGAGTAGACTACACGGTGGGCAGGCCTCACCCTGAGGTCCCTGAGAAGGGCCTGGCTGAAACCTGGAGCCTCACAGATGCCTTTCCCTGAGCTGAGGGTAGACGCGGTGGTACAGCACCGTGTCCACCACAGCCCACTCACTGAAATCTATTCACCATTAGTAGAAGTATGACAGAATTCCCCATTTTGTAGATAAGCACAACAAAGCAAGAAATCGTGTAGGTGTTGTCAGGTCAGGGAAATCTTCCCCTTATTGTATCTATGCTAGCTAATTCCACATCTTCTACAGCATGCTATCTATGATGATTATCTTAGGCTGAGTTCCATGGAGCCAACCCTGAGATGGTGATGATAGAAGCAAGGTATTTGGAGAGGTCCTCAAACAGATGATCTAAATGGCACTGTAACAAGACTCAGGTTAGCAGAGGAGAAGAAATAAAGGCGAGAGCAGAAATTAGTCAATTTGAAACCAAACCAATACAAATGATCAATTGAGGGCTGGATTGTTATGAAAGATACTCAACAAAATTCTAGTTAGATTAAAGAGAGAAGACTAAATAAATCAGAACAGAAGTGAAAGAAACATTACAGCTAATACCACAACATACACAGAATCATCAGAGAATACTGTGAAAAATTAAAGGCAAAACATTTGATAACCTAGAAGACATGGATAAAGTATGTGAGGTATGTATGTTTTAAAATTCAGGAATTCTCATTCGTGTAGCAGACATATGCCTGAAAATGCAGAAATAGCAAGGCTTTAAAATAAAAATTTCCTCTAATACATTTTTGGTGGCTCTGTACTCCCTCTGCTCCTACCCTTCCCAGGAGGGGGGAGGTGGAGGCTGAGGGGACAAACTTCTTGGAGCCAGGAGCACCCCAGGGCCTGGTCCAGGATTCCTTCTTCCCTGTCAGCCTTTCTGTTTACCCTTTCCTCAAAACCAGCAAGCTGCCATAATCTCAATTCCCAAACAAGTAACCACCTACTCTACATTTTGCATTACCATGTTCCTGCAAGAAGAAGTATACCTTAGTATTTTATTTGGAATCCATTTAGTAAGTGTACCAGAGTCTACACAAGGAGGAAAGAACCCTACTTCATATTGTTATTCCTGTGCTGTGGGATGGGCCTGCAGAGAGGCCAGTCAGTGCTGATTTGATTATGTCGCTAATGACCAGTGTCTCTTGGCCAGCTCTCCTGGTGGGAAGGAGCCATCCAAACCACCCACCCCCACCCCAGGCTCCTGCTCAGGGGCAGCTGGCTGATGGCCAGACCCAGATGCAGTGTGGGAATGAGAGTGAGGATTGGCTTAGGGAAAGGCTGAGGACAGGTTAGGTGTAGCCAGCTCAAGTGCCAGTGATGGACATCAGGATGTCACGTGCTTCACAGACACTCCACAGATGCCGCTGCCTGATTATACAAGACGTGGCCATAGATTTTCAGTGAGTGTATGCCTGGTCGGTGACTCTGTGTGTGTGTGGGGGCTTTCTGTGGACATAGCTTGCTTTAGAGAACTGCTTTCCAGATCCCCAACTTCTTGTGCATGGTTTAGGAGCTGCCTGAGACACCCTGAGAAGCAGCTGGCCCTTACACTAAAATCTCAATGAGCAGGACCCACAACATGACAAACAGTTTCCAAATCTTTGTTTTCAACAAACTAAATTTGGATTATTCAAAGATTAGCTCACCATGAAATTAGTTTTGATAAACTATTGTGCAGTGTTGCCAAAACACAAAGAAAATTTAGTGATACTGTTACACAAATTCCTTCTATTTGTATCTTACTACATAATCAAAATAAAAGTGAATAAAATTATAGCTAGAGCTTTTCCCTAGGTAATAGGCATCAAAAATACATGAACAACAGTCAAAAGTCCTATTAATCTCATACAGAGGTGATTCTCTTCAATTTTTGTTCCTTTTGATCACAATGAAAATTTGTATGTTTTGGTAAGTTCCGGACTAGTAACAGCTATAACGGTAACTAAATCCAGAAGCTTCTGGCCGCAGAATGCTCCAAGTGAGGGGTTCAGGTTCTGGTCTTGGGTCATCCACTCATCCAAGTTTTAGCTCTGACTGTCCGACAGGGGTGCGGGGGGAGGGCAGTGCACAGGAGGCTGAACTGTGGCTTGGTGCTATAGACTTCATGGTAGTCTTAGGCTGTGGAAGCATTACAGATGCCCGGCCACCAGCACCCGAGATGAGCTCCACTGTCACTCTTCCACAAGCCTGATCTGCCTTTCCCAGAGCCTCAAAGTCACCTTGATGTTAAATGCTTATGCGCTCAACTACCAACACACAGAAAATCCTGCTTTGTGGTTTGTATATTCTGTTTCCTTACTTTTCTGAGTCTCAGATGTTAGGCTAAGAAAAGTCCTTTATTTAAGTTCAACCCGATCTCTGAATACTGTCTTCCTTACTTTCTGGCTTAAATCAGTATGTAGCTAGCACTCTTAGGATTCTGTATAGTACATCAAGTGTACTTTTCTATCTAATGTGAGTGCTAATAGTATAGGCATCAAAGAATAATCTCCCCCAAATGTTCCCTTTGTGCTAATTTGGCAATAGAATCTAGTGTAATAAATATTAAACATCCCCACAGAGATGAATTAATTTAGAACCAAAATTATTATCATAAATGCATTAAATGCTGAATACTCACCTGAATTAGATATATAAAAATCTAAAATAAAAATTAATTTCTTCTGTGGACATAAGATTTCTTTAGAATATTGAAGAAATGGGAAATAGTATCATAGAGAATGAGAGTGCATTCAGACATATAGCAGATAATGAAAAAAAGTCACAGAACGAAATCCAGTAAAATGTGACCTGAAGCTATAAAATTAGAAAAGTGATAGACAAGAACTTAAGTGATATTTAACGTTTACCAGTTATTCATGAAGGGCTGGATCAGATGTTACACATATACCCCGAGGAGTTATGCCATAGCAATGATGTTATTTATACTTGTGGACCAGAGTCACTTCACCAGTAAGCCTGGGTGGATGAGCCTCCTCCCATGGCTAACGGGACTACAATTCCTCATCCAAATGGGCACTTGGGAGATGAAAGTCAAAGTGTAACCTGGAATAGTCACTAGACTCTAGGCTACCCTGGGGCACCCTGGGGCTACCCATGGCCACTACACTGCACACCCGCAGCAAGTCATGAATTCCCTTGAGAGAATGAGCCTTCTCAGGTGCAGAATTTTTCTGCCAAAGAAAACTATTATGTCCCTCATAAGAACTTGCTTTCAGTGCCCATAGGAGGAAGAAAGGACTCAGAAAAGCCACTATACCTCAGAACAATGATATTAGTGAAGGCAGAACTGTAAGCAGTATTTATTGCTCAGCAGTGACCGGAAGGCAAAATGTGGTACAATAATGTAATGTTCATGAGGATTTTGCCCTATAGAAGGATTTTAAATTCAAATGTTGAGATATGTCTCATGTATAAAAAGAAGTCTACTAGCTGGCTAAAAAGAATCCAAAACATTAAACATTCAGGTTCTTGATATTCCTGCAAAACCATCAGACTTTCCTAGTAGTCTCCTTCTGGCAGGGAACCGTTTTTGTGTGACTATCAAATTGCCAGGCTTCCGCTAGGTGCCAGTGGCTCATGCCTGTAATCCTAGCTACTCAGGAGGCTAAGAGCTGAGGATCACGGTTTGAAGCCAGCTTAGGCAAGAAAGTCCACGAGAATCTTATCTTTACTCAACACCAAAAAGCTGGTTATCAAGCTGTGGTTCAAGTGATAGAGTGCTAGCTTTGAGCACCAAAGCTCAGGGACAGTGCTCAGGCTGAGAAATGATAACTGTATTTATAGTAACTTTATATGTTGTGTCTATTAGTTCTTTGAGTCATGAAAATAGTATTTACCTCCATTTTTCTCATTCCACCTCACAATGATGACCATGTTGGAGTCTGCTTGACAGTTAGGGTGTGTGGGCACCTTGCAAAGCATTATTGCTAGTGTGGCCACAGAGGAAACAGGTGTTTGATTCAGCAAAGTGAAGGCTTTCCCCTGCATGGAGTCATCAGGCCATCCTGGGAGGACACGAAATGAACGAGGAGCAGAGGGGTGGCGGATTTTCTTTCTCCAGGAGCTGGTATATCTATCTTCTCCCAGTCTCGGATGTCGGAACTGCAAGTTCCTTACATCTCCAGAACTCAAGAGTTGCACATCCATTTCTCAGCACTTAGTGTCACACTCAAGATTTCTACCATTGATTTCCTTGGTTCTGTGCTGAGCAACATCATCAGCTTCCTTGCTCTTCCAGATTGCTATAGGGATTTCATGGTTTTCATAACTTCTGACCTAAATTGGAATGTAATCTCAGCGCTACGGGTTCCATTTCTCTGGAGAACCCTAATACAACTCTATAAACTTTACATGCATCATAAAATTCCCCTGCCCTTGCCTTCCTCCACACGCCTCATTGATAGCTACTTCTGATATTTTATAGGATCTATAGGATCTTTATAGGATTTATGAGATCTTTACCACTTGTTTCAGATTATTTGTATTTGGGAAAATGTCTTCATATCTACATCACTTTATATTAACAATATCCCCTTCCTCCTCTGTAGCAGATTGTGTTTATGATCATATTTTCTTGTAAATTTCCCAGGGCTTGACAGAGCTGTGTGACTTGATGTGGCTCCAGTAAGAATTTATCAAATAATACAATAACTGGGTGAACTATGAATAGAAAGAATGGAGGATGGAAAAGAGAGGGATTAAGGAGAGAGAACCTTACAAATGTAAGTACTGAGCAAGTGCCCACTGCCAAAATCACTGTTAAATCAGGCAAAACCTGGGACCTGCTTTTCTGCCATGCTTTCTGCACTAACTTCTAAGTTCAACTTCTAACCACCCACTCAGTACCAACCTCTGAGGCTCTGAGCTTTTCTTTTTTTATTGTATACACAAAATATATGTTTAAATGATTATCTTTCCGTAGTTGTACAAGGGAGGGGTCAGTTAACAAAGCAGTATATGAGTGCTATGTATGTTGATCATCCCTTTGACAATCTCATCCCTTCCCTTCCATCCCTCAGTTTTTGTGGTATACACAATGAATTCTTGACTGCATTCTTTTCCTCTCATTTTCTAACTGAATTATAATGGATGCTATGGACAGTTCAACTGGTACAATTTTCTTAGAAAGATTAAGTCAAAGCCCAACAAAATAAGCACCAGGAAGTGGGTATTTGCAAGAGAGGGGCGGGACCAAGGGGGAAAAGGTAGACGATGGGCTGTTTCTTGAAGACCAATACATCAAGTAACTTGAGAAAAGTCTTAGATAGCAGAATATTAGTAACATAATAAGCATCTCTTATTTACTTCAAGATAATTTTATGAAGCCATATTGCCTTAATCTCATTGAGCATAAATGTTGGTGGTTTGAGTTTTCCATTTCTCCCCCAAGCATTAATCCTTCATCTGTCCCAAAGGAAATGCTAATCTGGTTCTTTTGCTGCATTTCTAGATCATGGCACAACTTTCCAGGTCAGCATGCCCCTACGGAGAAGAGCCTTCTTTGTGGTTCACTCAGCATTACTTGATTGCTTCAGTTTTTTGGGTCAGCTATGCATGTTCTGTTAATTTGGTCTGATGCATCCTGAGGCAAGAGAGCATTTTCAGACTTAAAAATATAAATTTAACAGGAAGAAAAATGTAGAGAAAGGAGAGAAAGATCCGGAGGAGATCCACAGAGATAGCATAATTGCTCTCAGCTATGGGTAGGATCGTTGGCAACAGGAATTCTCCCTTGGAAGATGGAAATGAGAGGGTGCACACATGGTTCAGGATAATAACCAATGCAGTCATCTTTCAGAAGAAACGTGGATCCTAAGCAAGCTCCCTTCTCTACACTCTTAGGCCCCTATCCTTTTGTTTTACCATTCCATTCTCACAGCTCCTGCTCTTCCATTGTGTCTCATTCCAGGTTAAGGCAACAATGACACTGAGTGAATTTTCTTCCATCGCCTGGTAAATTACAGTGGCTTGAATGAGATGTCTGTAAACTTGTCTTCTCTAATTATGTAATAACTGTACTTACTTCTCAATTTAATAAACATTAGTTCCTTTAGAACTAACAATTATACAAATTATAAGAAAGTAAAACAGATAAAATGACTTATACTTCATATATGCAACTTAAATTTATAAATTTAATATGCTAACATAACTAATTAAAATCTAGATTAGACAATAAACATAACATT
This sequence comes from Dipodomys ordii, assembly GCF_000151885.1. Taxonomy (NCBI): domain Eukaryota; kingdom Metazoa; phylum Chordata; class Mammalia; order Rodentia; family Heteromyidae; genus Dipodomys; species Dipodomys ordii. The sequence continues at coordinate 1,110,395 of NW_012267389.1, forward strand.
GTTCTTTTCACCACAATTATTACAGTCAAAACCCATTGAGAAACTAGTTTTCACTGTAGTTGATTCCAGTGCCCTGCATCTTGTATATACACTTCTCTAATTTGGGGAGGAGAAGGGAAAAAACAAAATGATTAAAAAGGGATACAGGCTGACCCATTGTAACAATGAGATGTACAAGACACTATGTTGAAAATGAACCTTACAATTTCAGCGGGGCGGGGGGGGGCAAGGTGGAAGTGGAGAGGGAGGGAGAGGAGTTGTGGAGGGGGGAGGGAAGGGAGGATAGAGGAAAAACAAAGGAGGAGGTAACAATGCTCAATAGGAAATGTATTCATTACCTTGCTCATATAACTATAACCCCTCTGTACAGTATTTTTACAATAAAAATGTACAAAAACCCATTGAGAGGGATATGATAATATATACGATTATATATATATGATTATATATATTATATCTACATGATCAGGAGCAAACTGAACTCCAACATTTGAAGTCTTGAAACATACATAAATTCATCATCTCTTAAGAGATCATGTTGACAAGTAAAAATATGAGTTAGTGGCAAATTCTGTAACTGGGAATCATTAGTCAGCAAGGGTGAGGCCCTGTTATCCGTAAGTGCTGGCAATGAATAGAATTACCCTCCTTCCCAGGAAGAAGAGTACCCCAGTTACCATGCTTAGGCAGGTATCTGGACCCCAGTGGCATGCACAGTTTCTTCTCCATTGCCTATGGAAGTGACTCGCCCTTAGTAAAAACAAGCTCACAAGTTTTACAGCTATGTCTCTTGACAGAACTACACCATTTGTATTTTCTCAATGAGATGGCAAGTAGGAATCAATTATCTGTAAGCCAGGATAAAGTAAAGCTTGAATCTTGGTTTTTGTTTCATTTCAGGGTTATTCTGAACCTCAAAGGATATTCTATAAGGCAAAAGGTTCCCAAACACAAGGAAATGAAATTTAAAGATTCTAACTATTGTGGAGGAGAGTGATGGAAGGGTGACATTGATAGACATTTAGTGTACTTCCAAACTGACTTGTGGAGTTGATACCTCTTGATACTACTACTTAAAGATAATAAAAGACAAATGAATGTTTAACTATCAGAAGATTAAAATCTATGTACATTGAAGCTATAGGCCATACTTGTCACAATATTTACAAGATTTTTCTTTGACAGGAAAATAATATCAAACTATTTAAAATTACATTTTAAGTTACTGGGTTTATGAGAAAAAGATAAAGGTCCACCTTTAGCTCTCAGCTATAAGCACAGGAGTGAGCCCCTAGTACCCTCTGTCAAACCAATTAAAATATTTTCAGGCAATCACTATTATTTTCAAGAATCTAATCTATTAAATACATACTCAAGAATGTTGAACTTAAGAAATATATCATGTTAAATATATCATGTTAAATTACCCAAATGTGATAGGACTTCTGAATATGTTTAGTTGAGTAGAATCATAACAAGCAAGTAAGGATTTAATAATGTGAAGTACGGTAGTATGAAATCTTAGGCATTAGGCATAATCATTTGAATCAAGTGAAGAAGATAAAATGTAGTAAGAAGTGTGTGTGTGTGTGTGTGTGTGTGTGTGTGTGTGTAAATCAATAGTCCTAAGAGAAAGTGAAAATATTCAGCCTGATTAGGTGAGACCATACTTTTGTTAACTCTCCATTTTACAAAAGACAATTTCAACAGTACACAAACCAATAAAAAATTAATGTGTGTAAGGAAATTAATATTTTTTTAGGGTAGAATAGGTTGTGTATTTACATGAATGTATAATATCTGTGTCAGCAGTATTAGCTGAGTTCATTAGCTTTACAGTAGGTTTGATTGGGCTTTTTGTTTGCTCATTAAAAAGAAATGTAACTGTCAAAAAATAGAAATTAACTATGTTCATAGAGGCATATGATTTCCCTGTCACAGATCAAAATAAAATGCACTTGGCATGGTAGCACATGCCTGTAATCCTAGCTACCTGGAAGGTGAAAATTGAAAGGATCACAGTTTGAAGCCAGACCAGCTTAAATGGATGTGGTGGTACACACATGTAATCCCAGCCCTGTGAGAGGCCATAAATAGGAGGACCATGGTTTGAAGTCAGCCGAGACAAAATTGAAAGACCCCATCTAAAAACATAACTAAAGCAAAAAAGTGATGGGTGTTGGCTTAAGTGGTAGAGCACCAGCATAGCAAGCATGTGACTGACACCAATGCCATCCAAAATCAAATGAAAACAAAAGATAAGAGAAAGTAAGTATATCATGGGATCAATTTTTTCCATTGAGATATAGTATCTATATAGACACCATATACCGCCAAAACTGCAATCTTCATAGTTCTTATTGAATCTTCTTTAAGTTGTATTTAAATGCAGCTTTAGGCCATTGTAACCTTTATTATTTTTTAACTTTATTTTTTAATTGAAATGGTGATGTGCTGGGGGTTACAGTTACATAGGTAAGACAATAAGTACATTTGTTTTTAATTATCATTACCCCATCCCTCTTTATCTCCCACTTACCCCTCCTTCCCCCCCAGTTTAATGTTCATCTCCCACATGGTGTCAAGTGAGTGTCAATGTTGTTGTGGTTCAGCCGTTGTTCCCCTTCACATAATTGCATTGTCTATTATGCAGAACATGAGGTACAGAAAGCTAAGAGAAATGAAGAAAGAAAAAAACAACAATAGAGAAAAGAGAAAGAACCATATACAGGTCTAATGAGAGTCTCCTTTTCCCCAAAGCTGGAGTTCGTGTTAATACGCTTCCTTATATGTAGTCCTTTGCACTCAGCGTTTGGGATCTTGAGATTCCCCGTTAAGATTATCTTCTATATATTCTAGTTCTTACAGATGAGGGAGATCGTGTGACGTGCTTTTCTTTGGGTTTGCGTTACTTCACTTAATATAATTTTTTCCAAGTCTTTCCATTTCCTTCTGAAGGGAACACTGTCGTTCTTTCTGATGGAAGCACAGAATTCCATCGAGTGTATGTACCGCATTTTCTTGATCCATTCATCTACCAAGGGGCATGTGGGCTGGTTCCATATGTTGACCTCGAGGTAAAAGCAGGTACCTTGAAAATATTACAAGAAATAGGAGAAACACTAGGGCTCCTTGGCACAAGTCGAAACTTTCTTAATAAAGACCCAGAAAAACAACAAATCGAAGAAAGGATGGACAAAAGGGATAGCATGAAAAGACAGAGCTTCTGCAGGGCCAAGGACATAGCTAGCAAGGTCAGTAGAAAGCCCACGGATTGGGAGAAGATCTTCACTAACCATACAAGAGACAAGCGGTTCATATCTGAAGTATACCAACAGCTCAGGAAATTAAATTCCCCAGAACAAACCCCCAAAGAAACAACCACCCCATTAAACAGCGGGCTGGAGACCTTAAGGGAGACCTCACGAATGGCCAAGAGACACATGAAGAATTGCTCAATGTCTGGCACATCAGAGCAGCGTTGAGAGTCCACCTC
>NW_012267389.1:1120766-1121862 GCF_000151885.1 Dipodomys ordii
CGTGTCACACACACCCCTGTCACACACACCCCTGTGTCACACACACCCCTATGTCACACACTCCTGTCACACACACCCCTGTCAGACACCCCTGTGTCACACATACTCCTGTCACACACACCCCTGTGTCACACACCTCTGTGTCACACACACACCTGTCTCACACCTGCAATCCTAGCTAGTCGGGAGGCTGAGACACGAGGATTACTGTTGGAAGCCATCCTGGGCAAGAACATCTAATGGACTCTTATCTCCATTAACTATATAGAAGGCCAGACAGGGCATAGAGGGCTAGCCTTGTAGCCTTGTAGCCTTGGGCAAAAGAAGCTCAGGGACAGCACCCAGGCTCTGAGCCCAAGCCCCAGGACCTGGGCCAAAAAGAGAAAGAAAGGAAAAGAGAGAAGAAAGAAAGCTTGACATTCCGAAACATTTCTAATTCCTATTGTAATCTCATGCTTTAAAAGTTTAAGAATGAGGTATTTTTAGTTTATTCAGAGATGGTTTAGAGGTATTTATTTTTCACTTAAAATATTTCTGTTCAATGAAAGCAGATTTTTATAAACGCACATTAAAAATATTTGAACATTTTATCACTATGATAGGTAGCAGTTCACCATGAGACATGAGAAATTCAATAAGCTTAAGCTTTTCAGCTAGCAGATGACCAACACGTAGGGAAGGCAGGGTCATAAAGACGGGTTTCATTCCAGCCTAGGGTGGACCCACAGATAGTTCTCCAATAAGATCTGGGAGAGTGCTAAAGAAGTGACAACACTAGAGGTGTGTGAATTCACACACTGACACACTGAACAGAAACCCCTCTGCATAACACTTAAGGCCAAGAAAAGTGAATAACAAAGATAATTTACAAAAACAGCACAGTAAACTAATAAAATACCGGCAACTTACCTAGCTAGGACAGTAGAGCCGAGCCCCAGTGGTGGGCGGCCATTCAGCCAGGCAAACCCTCTTGGACAGCACTCTGGGCCTGGGGAGGGGAGTGAGGCCGACCCAACATTCTCCTTAGGAATTTGGAGGGGGACTATGCCCCTGAGACTGAGACCTCCTTCTGGACCAGGACCTCTGCCCAGTGACA
>NW_012267389.1:1122457-1123966 GCF_000151885.1 Dipodomys ordii
CACTGACCTCCTCCTGGACCAGGACCTCTGCCCAGTGACACTGACCTCCTCCTGGACCAGGACCTCTGCCCAGTGACACTGACCTCCTCCTGGACTAGGACCTCTGTCCTGTGTCATTGACTCACCAACTTTGCTACCCTGGTTGGTAGGGCTCAGATTACAGGTGTGAGCCACCAGCACCTGGCCATTGCATTTATTTTTAACCCTAAACTTATTTACTCATTTTTGTAAACAATCATTGTTAGGGGAAGATCAAGTAGATGAAATGAGAGAAAGAAGGCAGAGTCCTCAGAAGGCCAGAGCATGCTGCAGAACCTATCAGTCTGAGCACGGGTTCAGGGCTTAAGGGTTTTTATACATTCAGGTGAGACCTTCTTGGGAGCTCCTCTGCCCTGTTGTGTGTGGGATTTGTGGTGCAAAGTGTCCTGTTTTGGGTTCTATGGTGGGAGAACCCTCTGTCGCTGGAGGGTCCTGCACTTTCAGACAAGGTCAGAGGTAAGGTTTGCCTGAGGGTCAGGAAGGGCCCTGGGGGAGGGTGTTCGGTGGGCCTGGGAGCAGCATGGAGTTATGAAAGCAAAGCAGATCCCCATCACTGGAAACCCTGAAGGGATTTAAGAAGTTGAGGGCTGTCATGGTCTTTCTGGCTACTTCCTGCCAACACAGGGGCGCTGAGGCCTCCCGGGGCTGGGGACTTCAGGGCCGGGTCTACACTGAACAAGGCAGGTCGGTGTAAGCAAAGCCTCAGGTTCCATGCAGTAATAGAATGGCCTTGACTTGCTCCCCACTGGTGGCCAGGGTGAGGGTTGTTATCCTGTTAAAGAGAAACTTTTGGAAAAGGCTAGGAAAATGGAATGATGGTAATCTGCTTTGTTCTCATAAAATCCTGGCCATCCTTGTGGAAGACCCAGCCATCAGCCAGTATGTCGCCAGCCATGGTGTATGATCGAGGGACTGAACACAGCTGAGAAAGCCCCCTTTTCTGCACACTAACCATCAAATTTCTGGCCTCTCTTACTAACAGAGTAAATAATATTAAGCATTATAGAAAGAAAAGTTTAGGATTCAATCTTATGTATTGGATTTGTGGACTTTGTAAGAGTTAAATTTTTTGTCACTTAGTTCTTTATATAATGGAATCATCCTAATATTTTTTAAGCCAGGAAATTTTATTTTTTTAATTGTGAAAATACCATACAGAGGGGTTACAATTACATGGGCAAGATGATGAGTGCATTTCTTATCAAGCATTGTTGCCTCCTCCTTTGTTTCCCCTTCCTATCCCTTCCCATATGCCCCCTTTTCCCTGCCCATCCACACCCCCCCCTGCCAACGTTGTAAAGTTTGTTTTTCGACGTAACAATTTGTACATCTCATTGTTGCAATGGGTCCACCTGTATCCCTATTTAAATAATTTGTTTTTTCCCTTCCCCTCCACAAATTATACCAACATCAAATACAGTGAAAGCAGGGGTTATACCGTGGGGGAGGGACATAGAAAGCAACAAAGAA
>NW_012267389.1:1125550-1126030 GCF_000151885.1 Dipodomys ordii
ACATCAAATACAGTGAAAGCAGGGGTTATACCGTGGGGGAGGGACATAGAAAGCAACAAAGAAATAATCTTATAAATGTGTAAGAAACAATCACATGAAAGAAAAAAAATTTGATTTGAATACATATCTTAGAGTTCATGTCCCTAACATCACCTTGTCTGGCCTCTTCTGCTTGACTCCATAGCTGAGCTATGGAACAGCCCAGAGGCCCTTCCGTAGATGAGGGGATCACAACCATGTGGTCTATACACAATGGAATTCTGTGCCTCCGTCAGAAAGAATGACATCGCCCCATTTGTTAGGAAATGGAAAGACTTGGGAAATATTATATTAAGTGAAGTATCCAGGCCCAAAGACACAGAGGCCCCATGGTTTTGTCTGCGTCTCGTAACGCGGCAGTGCGAGCTGCTGAAGGAGCCGGACGGACGAGGCCCGCGCCGCCGGGACCGACTGGACGGACGAGGCCCGCGCCGCCGGGAC
>NW_012267389.1:1138364-1161357 GCF_000151885.1 Dipodomys ordii
TGCAATCCCTTTTGTCCAACCTTTCTTTGATTTGTTGTGTTTCTGGGTCTCTATTAAGAAAATTTGGGCCTGTGCTAAGGAGACCTAGGGTTTCTCCTATTCCATCCTGTAATGTTTTCAGGGTGTCTGCTTTGACTCCGAGGTCTTTGATCCATTTGTAGTTAATTCTGGTGCACAGTGATATATAAGGATCTAGCTTTAGTTTTCTACAAGTGGTTAACCAATTTTGCCAGCACCATTTATTGAAGAGGCTGTCTTTCTTCCATTCTATGTTTTTAGCTCCCTTATCAAAGATTAGATGGCTATAGGTCTGTAGGTTCATTTCTGTGTTTTCAATTCTATTCCATTGGTCCTGAGGTCTGTTCTTGTGCAAGTACCAAGCTGTTTTGATTACTATGGCTTTGTAGTAGAGTTTGAAATTTGGTATTGATATTCCTCCAGCAGTGTTCTTTCTGTTGAGGATCGTTTTTGCTATTTGGGGTCTTTTATTGTTCCATATGAATTTTTGGATTGCTTCTTCTATTTTCTTGAAGAATGAGGTTGGAATATTGGTAGGTATTGCATTGAATTTGTAGATAGCCTTGGGAAGTATTGCCATTTTCACGATGTTGATTCTTCCAATCCAGGAGCATGGGAGTTTTTCCACTTTCTAAGTTCTGATTTGATTTCCTTTTTCAGGTTTTTAAATTTTTCATCATAGAGGTCCTTCACTTCTTTGGTTAAGTTAATTCCTAGGTATTTTATCTTTTGTAGGGCTATTATGAATGGAATCGCTTTCCTAATTTCAGCCACACTTTTCTCATTGTTGGCAAACAGAAAAGCCATTTTTTTTTGTTGGTCTTGGGCCTGAACTCTGGGCCTGGGTTCTGTCCCTCAGCTCTTCAGCTCAAGACTAGTGCTCTACCACTTGAGCCACAGAGACACTTCTGGCTTTTTTCTGCTTATGTGGTGCTGAGGAGTCGAACCCAGGGCCTCAAGCATACAAGGCAAGCACTCTACCACTGCGCCACCTTCCCAGCCCAAGACATTGATTTTTGAGAGTTAATTTTATACCCTACTACTTTGCCAAAGTTTTGAATCAGCTTGAGTAATTTGGGAGCAGAGTAAGCCAGGATATTTTGAGAACTGAGTGATGAAATATACTTAAAAGAATTGCCACCATTTATATCGTATTGATGTCCTTCAAAAATAAGGAAATCAAACATCTATTTACATCTGAGAGTCACTCAAAATTTGCAAAGACAATGCCCACTTTTCAAAAGAACTAGTAAAGGCCAGAGGATGATGAAATGCTATAGAGGAAGTTCTGAGGGGGAAATTTACTGTCACTCAGGCATTTCTGGATTGAAGTTAAAACTATCCCTAAAATGAAGAAAAAAATCACTATTAAATGAAAATGAGGGATTCTGTTGTCTGCAGATTGTCCTTCACAGAGCAGTGAAGTTCTTCAGGATGGACAGTAACAACAGAAATGGCAACTCAAACCCAGTGGAAGGAATGAGCAGCATTAGAATTGCAGACTATATTCATAAACATAAGGTACTCCATGCAGAGGTTCTCTTTTATCTGTAAGTTTATTGTTACATTCTTTTATGTCTGATGTTACCATATATAATCCATGTGTTTGCTTTTTCTCTCAACTTTTGTGTTCATTACATATACAGATATAAAACATAGAATATGTAAAATATAGAAAGTGGGGTTAACTTCTGGTAACTTGCCATATTTTAATCTGTTTTAATCAGTGTTAGCCAGAAGTAGGTTGTGATGAAGTTGAATAATATAATTCATATAGATATCACTAAGAAAAAATGCAGTTAAAAATCATAAAGGACTAAACTAGTTCTTAAGTCAAAGGTAAGAAAAATAGAGAGAAATGATGTTATATAGGAAAGAACATCAAAATGACATATTTAATTGCAATAACATCAGCAACTATATTGAATAGTAACAAACCAGTTTCTCTAATAAAAAGGCAAAGATTTCCAGGCTGGATGACAAAGTAAAATCAAACTCCACATTGGCTCCAAGAGAAATATCTCAAAAGTAGTGGTTTGGTGCTACAGATAACCAGGCTTAGTGGCAGTCTCCTTTCATCCTATGATAGCAGTTTTCTTTCAAACCATATGAACTTATTTGCCTGAGTAATGAAGTCTTCATTGGGAAAATGAGTTGTTTTTCTTTTTTTTCTTTTGGTCCGGTTGTGGGGCCTGAACTCTGGGCCTGGGCGCTGTTCTTCAGCTCTTCAGCTCAAGGCTAGCACTCTACCACTTGAGCCACAGCACCACTTCCGGCTTTTTTCTTTTTGCTTATGTGGGGCTGAGGAATCGAACCCAGGGCCTCGAGCATGCAAGGCAAGCGCTCTACCACTGAGCCACCTTCCCAGCCCCGGGAAAATGAGTTTATGTATCAATTGCAACACATAGGAGAGGATAATCACTATCAGAAGTAGCCCCAGTTCCTTACAACTCATTGAACCTTCAGCTAACTCTCAATATGATCGTGTTGTGTAGCCAATGGAAACAAGCCTTTATTATGCTAATCTTTAACTGAGCAAGGATGTACACAAAGTTTGAGAAAAGCTTCAGATAAGCACTGTCCACTGTTCAGGCATACCTGGGTTTACTCTGCTTGAAAATAAAGCAGCTAGAAACTAGAGCATGGGAAGGAAGATGCTGTGCCCTCTGACCTCTGGAACCCTTGTAGCACATGATGTTTATACACCTACCACTGATTACTTTGAGGAGACAAGGAGATGATGTGGATTTACACAAGTAACAAGTCTTTGACACATTTGGTAGGTCTGAAGATGCATACATAAATTTAAATGTATATCTAAAACCTTAGATTTGAAGAAGCTAATTTTATAGGATTCTGTTTTTCAGACTGAATAATTTAGTTATCTTTTTAAAGGATATATCTCCTGACTGTTAGTAGTTGCCTGGCTTGTTTTCTTTCTTATTACATTGAATATTGGAATCAAGCTTAGAAGTGTGAAGATCAACAAGTGAGGACCCCACTGAGTAGCTGTGCTGAAAAGATGTTAAGGGGCATTGGAGTCACCGGGTTTAAAGTTCTTCTGGTAGATGGTGGTCGATATTTAAATTGAAGGAATAATGAGATCATGGGACTATGCAGCTGTGCATTATAGAGTTTTGTGCAACCTTCTTCCTATTCAGAGCACAGAACACAGGCATGTGAGTAATTTCTTGAGGAAGCACTCTGCAAGGAGGCTCTAGAATACCAGATCACTTAAAATTTACCCATCACGAGCTGGGAAGGTGGCTCAGTGGTAGAGTGCTTGCCTTGTATGCATGAGGCCCTGGGTTCGATTCCTCAGCACCACATAAGCAGAAAAAGCCTAAAGTGGTGCTGTGGCTGAAGTGGTAGAGCGCTAGCCTTGAGCTGAAGAGCTGAGGGACAGTGACCAGGCCCAGAGTTCAGGCCCTACGACTGGACACCCCCCAAAAAAATTGCAAACCAGGATACTATATTTCTTGTTATCCTTTAAAATTGAATGAAAAATAAATATCTCCAAAGAATAACACAAACTAAAGCAAGTTGTGAACACTAAGTCAGCATTGCAGAAGATATTTGAAGAAACCATACAGAGAAAGAAGTGACTACAATCATGAGAGGTGAGGAAAGAATCAATTTAATAAGAGAAAATAGATGAATACAGACAAATTATGAAAGAGTCTTTCACTTCCAATTCAATAAAGCAGAAATTTCTTATGCACTTTTGGTGAGAATGTTAGTTAGTACAACTGACAGAAATCAGTATGAATGTTCCTCAAAAAGAGGAACATTGTTGGGTATATACCCAAAGGAATGTTTAGACAGCATTCAATAAAATTGCAAACAAATATATGTTCAGTGTTGTACATTTCTCAATAGCCAAATTATGGACTCATCCTTGGTTCCCATAAAGAAAATGCTCTATGCATGTGTGTGCGCGTGCACACACACACACACACACATACACAGAGGAGTATTATTCAGTCATAAAGCAGAATGAAAACTTGATTTTTCAGGAAAATTGTTGGAAATACAAATCATCATAGTTAGTGAAATAAGCTATACTTAAACAAATACTACATAAATTATGTCATAAATGGAATACAGATACATGAGTCAAAGTAACAGAAATTCATGAACATTATTGGAGGACATTGTGTAGAAGGGTGTTAGGAAAAGGACAAGAAGCAGTCATGAGGAAAGATTGATATCAAAGCATATTATAGACATGTGTGGAAATATCCCAGGAGAACACATTAAGTGTACAATGTACAAAATCCAAAACAAACAGGAAATTTGGCTCATAATACAATTCAGTACGTACAGGGCAGTGTTCAAAGGCTCTAAACTCAGGCACATTAAAATTCTGGCATTTTACCAATCAGATATGTTTGACAATGATCAACTATTTGGCAATCATAAACAAAAGCTGCAAATTAGAGATAGAAGTGAGTAATTGTGGTAGAAAAAGTAAGTTAGAAATTTTTACAGAAGTGAATAAAAGAGTAAGGACTAAAACAGGGGAATCTGCTAACAACAAACAATAATTACAACAAAAATAAGGCCACCAATGCCTCAGGGACATGACGGATGATAAACGTCACAGGAACTGTTAGCTCTTGATTTTTACTAGCTTGTCCTGGTTCTGGGTTTTACATATCTTCAATATATAATTGCTCATGTTTTTACTATAGGTTTTGTCTTAGCCAACTCAGGTACTGATTTTCTGTCCTATCTTTAATTTTAAGCCAAATATAGGCTAAGAGTCCATGGAATCCATCCTCCATGTGGTCATGGGTCACGTTCACTCCAGCACTCCGAAGACGGGCGACATATAGGAGTCCATCGTCTCTTAAGATGTCATACTGACAAGTGATGATGTAGGCCAAAGGCAAACCACGCAACTTGCTCTCGTCGGCCAGCAGTGGGGCTGCTCTCACATCTAGGAGCCCTGGGTATTTCTTAACCAGCTCTGAACTGCCAGGGATAGGATGACGATAAATGTGGCCTTTCACAAACCTCTCAGGGAGCAAAGAACTCCAATTCACAAATTGGAAAAGATGGCTTAATTCCATGGGTATGTGTTGGTTGAAGAGCATGGCCTTTTCAAGTGACCTATCTGTGGTAAAGTAACTGCTCCAGAATTTGATCATTAGTGATCTGGTCAGGAAGGGAAGGTCAGCATGGTCCTGGTACGATGGTAAATTCATGTTCAGAGTCTGAAGGACTGGGTAAATTAAGGCCTGGACCTTGAGTTTGATCTTGACATCTGGGTCATCTTTGAACTGAAAATCAATTTAAAATAAATTTATTGAATTAATATTTTAACCTAAAACATGTATTTTATCTAAAAATGATATACTGGTTTTAGATATACTCAGAATCCAAAGAAGACAATAGACAGCACAAGCATATCTCATAGGGCTCTCTCAACTTTCCCACATAGCAGGTGGCTACTGTTTGATATTTTCAGTGTTAGTATAATAACCTGCGTTACTTTCTCGGTAGGTGGGAAAGACGACACCAATCAGATGCTGGAGGGTATGTGACCAGAAGGGAACACTACTGCACTGTTGGTGAGAGTGTAAACTTGTTCAACCACTCTGGAAAGCAGTATGGAGGTTCTCAAAAGACTTCACATAGAGATTCCCTATGACCCAGCAATCCCACTTTTGGGCATTTACCCAAATGATCACAAACAAGACCACACTAAAGCTACCAGCACAACTATGCTTATCACAGCATTATTTACCATAGCTAAGATATGGAATCAACCCAGATGCCCATCAATAGATGAATATGGATCAAGAAAATGTGATATATATATATATATATATACAATTGAATTCTATGTCTCCATCAGAAAGAATGATACTTCCCCCATTTGTTAGGAAATGGAAAGACTTGGAAAAATTATATTAACTGAAGTAAGCCAGGCCCAAAGAAACATAGGTCCCATGGTTTCCATTGTTTGCAATGACTAGTACATGTCTAGGACAAGCAGAAAAGGTCAAAAGCTATGTATATATGACCATATAAGCTGATGCTAAGTGAAATGAACCCCAAGATAGGGACACAAGACATTTTATCTTTCTTGCTGTTGCCTTTAATGTACTTATAATGTACTATGTGATTTTTTGTTTCTTTGTATGTTCTTTCCCCATGGTGTAACCCCTGTTGTCACTGTATTTGATTCCGGTGTCCTGAATCTAGTATATACATTTTGATAATTTGGGGAGGGGAAGGCAGTAAAAAATGCTAATAAGGATACAGGATGACCCATTGTAACAATGAGATGTACAAGACCCTGTGTTGAAAATGAACTTTAAACTTTGGGAGGGGAAAGGAATCGGGGAAGTGGAAAGGAAAAAGATGGCTGGGGAAAAACAAAGGAGGGGGCAACAGTGTTCAATAGGAAATGTACTCATTGCCTTGCTCATGTAACTGTAACCCCTCTGTACAGTGTTTTTACAGTAAAAACATATATATTTAAAACATACAGCATCAACTACCTGATTGAAGTGAACACTGCTGGCCTGGCACTGTGGGTCACACCTGTTACTCAGCTACTTTGGAGGTGGTGATTATGATGACCAGAGTTTTAGGTCAGGCTGGGAAAATGTCAGCAAGAGGCATTCTCAAATATCTGGCAAATCCACATATTTGAGAGGCATTGGCAGGAAGACCATAGTCTGAGACTAGCTTAGGCAAAACTAAGACTGAAAAACAGATGAAAGCAAAAAGGGCTAGATGCAGGGCTTAAGTGGTAGAACTCTTGCCTATCAAGTGCAAAATCCTAAGATCAAATCCCAGTAGTGCCAAGAGGGGAAAAAGCACCCTTCAAATCCGAAATGGCCACCAGAGGTTTGGCATACTGGTGCATGCAGTAAGGTTAGTACTCAGAGATCTGTGGCAAGATCATGCTGGCTGCATGGCTCTGTCTCAAAAAAAAATGGCCACAGAAGAACCTGTTTTATTTGTGTATGCTTGCCTTTTATAAGCAACAGATATGTGTACATGGATTGTACACCAGCAGGTGTTCACATTAAGGGAAGAATCACATAAATAGGGGGTCATAATTGTGTCCTGACACTGAACAGGTATGTGGTCTCCAGTTCTAGGAACCAGGCATCAGATTCCCAGAAGTGTTTCCAGTGACCTCATGCCCAGGGAAGCTTGAGATACAGTGGCACAGAACACAAGCCCCAGGACCCTGGTGCTTCCTAGAGAACTGTGATGGGCAAATTCCAAGTCAATGGAAACTTGTGCTAACCTTGTATAGTACTGAAGAAGGCACAGCCCTCTCACATTATTTCTCTTGGCACATATATGACATTTACCAAAAACTGAAAGGAAGTACTCACATATCACCAAAACAAGTGGCAGCAATATTTATTTTTTTGTTGTTATTGGTCGTGGGGCTTGAACTCTGGGCCTGGGCACTATCCCTCAGCTCTTCAGCTCAAGATTAGCGTTCTACCACTTGCGCGACAGCACCACTTCCAGTTTTCTGGTGGTTTATTGGAGATAAGAGTCTCACAGACTTTTCCTGCCTGGTCTGGCTTTGAACTGTGATCCTCAGATCTCAGCCTCCTGAGTAGGTAGGATTACAGACATGAGCCACCAGGGCCATGCTTTTTTAAAATAAATAAATAAATAAATACATATTTTATTGTAAAGATACTGTACAGAGGGGTTACAGTTACATGAGCAAAGTAATGAGTCCATTTCCTATTGAGCATTGTTACCTCCTCCTTTGTTTTTCCCCTACCATCCCTTTCTTCCCCATCTCCTCAACTCCTCCCCCCCCCAAGTTGTAAAGTTCATTTTCAACACAGGGTCTTGTACATTTCATTGTTACAATAGGTCATCCTGTATTCTTATTAGCATTTTGTTGTTCCCGTCTCCTCCCCAAATTAGAAAAATGTATATACAAGATGCAGGATACTAGAATCAACTACAGTGACAACAGGGGTTATACCATGGGGGAAGAACATACAAAAGAAACAAAAAAAATCACATAGTACATTATAAGTACATTAAAAGCAACAGTAAGAAAGATAAAATCTCTTGTGTCCCTATCTTGGGGTTCATTTCACTTAGCATCGGCTTATGTGGTCATATGTACATAGCTTAGGACCTCTATGATGAAAACTTTAAAAACCTGAAAAAGGAAATTAAAGCAGGGCTAAGGAAGTGGAAAAACCTCACAGGTTTCTAGATTGGGAGGATTAACATCATGAAAATGGCAATACTGCCAAAGGCTATCTACAAATTCAGTGCAATACTTACCAACATCCAACCTCATTCTTCAAGGAAATAGAAGAAAAAACCCAAAAATTCATATGTAACAATAAAAGACCCTGAATAGCAAAAACAATCCTTAGCAGGAAGAATAGTGCTGGAGGAGTATCAATACCAAACTTCAAACTCTATACAAAGCCATAGTAATCAAAACAGCTTGGTACCGGCACAAGAACAGACCTGAAGACCAGTGGAATAGAACTGAAGACCCAGAAATGAACCCACAGACCTATAGCCATCTAATCTTCGATAAGGGAGCTGAAGAAATAGAATGGAAGAAAGACAGCCTCTTCATTAAAAGGTGCTGGCAAATTTGGTTAATCACCTATAGAAAACTGGGAATGGGGTTCAGTGGTAGAGCGCTTGCCTTGCATGCCCTGGGTTCGATTCCTCAGCACCACGTAAGCAGAAAAAAAGCCGGAAGTGGCGCTGTAGCTCAAGTGGTAGAGCGCTTGCCTTGAGCTGAAGAGCTGAGGGACAGCGCCCAGGCCCAGAGTTCAGGCCCACGACCAGACCCCTCCCCCACTCCCCAAAAGAAAGAAAACTAAATCTAGATCCTTATATATCACCCTGTACCAGAAGCAACTCCAAATTGATCAAAGACCTCAGAGTCAAAGCACCCTGAAAAAATGTTTATATTTTTGCATTTTAAACACAGCTAATAATTAGATCTCGGCAATAAAATACAACGTAACTTTGTTAGTGGGTCGTTTTATAAAAAAGTGATTTCTGAGTTTGGTGTGACGGCTCATGCCTGTAATCCAAGAAACTCAGGAGGCCGAGATCTGAGAATCATCCCAGGTGGGAAAGTCCTGAGACTCTTATCTCCAATTAACTTCCAAAAAACTGTAAGTGGAGCTGTGGCTCAAATGGGAGAGCACTATCCTTGAGCAAAAAAGCTCAAGGACAGTGCCCGGGCCCTGAGGTTAGGCCTCAGGGCTGGCACACAGACACAAAAATTATATCTGAATTTAATTAGCTCAGTGTTGTACCTCAGGTAAGAGTGGTACATTTCATTTAACTCAATATCAGCTGTGAAGAATGTTGTTTGCATTGGTTGAAGTGTAATAATACTTAAATATGGAACTAGTAGTAGGTTAATTTTATATTGTGTTAAGAGGAAATACAAAACTCTTTAAAGTTGATCAAGAAATTCAACTTTACAAGCAGTTAAAATTCATTAAATTCATTATACAAATTAAATTTAATCATAGTAACTAAGTTTATCATATAAGTTAATGATTATTAAATTAATCACAAATTAAATTTACAATAAATGGATGACTTCATGCAAAATAGCATAATACTATTTGAAGTCCTAGGTCTTCCCCATGGGCCTTGATTTAGCTGTGCAGCTTTTCTTCCTCCTAGAAGCTACCACTTCTAGAATATTCTGTAAATTTTCTTCAATATTTCTTTTTTTTAATTGTGAAAATACTGTACAGAGGGATTACAATTACATGGGCAAGATAATGAGTACATTTCTTATCAAGCATTACAGCCTCCTCCTTTGTTTCCCCTTCCCATCTCTTCCCAACTTCTTCCTACCCCCCCCACCCAATTCCCCTCCCCCCCCCACCAAAATTTCTTCAATATTTCTAGGAAACATTTAGTGAGATGGTATATAGTTGTGTTTCTTTCCTTTCTTAATGTAGTAAAAATCAACTGCCTTTTATGAACTGCAGTTTCCTTTCACTATTACAAACTTAGTCATGGTACATAGTTTTGCTTAATATTCATATTGCTAATGTCTTAGTTTCTTTTAGTATGATTGGCACCCATGCTGTTAGTAAGTTTCAGGTTTTTATGCTAATATGCTGTATTATTCTGACAGCAAAAGATTGTGCAAGTCTTGGCATATGTTACTGATCAATACTGTAATCATCTAGTCCTTTTGTTATGGTGACTGACATCACTTAAATTTCACAAATATACCTCTAATATAACAAGGTATAAGGTACTTAGCTGACCAACAGTCTAGAGAAGATTACTTGTCATATAGCCAAAAAAGGATAAAACTATCATGAGACAAGAATATGAACACTAGGTAAATAAATATTCTTCAATGTTAATCTCTATGAATATCTAATAGAGCAATAAGGTCACATGTTTGAATTCACTTTTAGAATATCAAATAAATGTATTTACATGTAAGATATTTTAAAAAGAAAGCAAATCTGGGCTTCATACCTGTTGGGTCACCGCTGCAGCTAAGTTCCCTCCAGCACTATCTCCAGCAATACCGATTCTTTCAGAGTCTATGCCATATTCTTCAAGAACATCTTGGCGTACAAACCACTTTAATGCATTATACACATCTTCAAACTGACTTGGAAAGTGGTATTTTGGTGCCAGTCTGTAGCTGTGTGCAGAATAACAATTATCAGCTGATTGTTTCAATGAATATGTGTGTACATGCTCTAACTATAAAACTGAGAATACAACTTATCTTTCATAAACTTAGTGCTTTGTCTAATTATGAACTCTAAGATAGGCTCCATGCTCATGATAATGCTTCTGAAAATTTTCACTGGTTTTATTGATTTAGCCTTATGATTAAAAAGAAAACAACCGATAATATCTCCCCTAACTAAACGTCTCCCATAATTATACTTGTAATAATTGTACCTAATTGGTAAGCAATGAAAGGCATAAATGTTACCAATTGTTCTTTCTGAATTTAACCCACTACTTTGCTTTATTTAGGACCCTTTCTTTTTTAAATCCATTACCATTTGATTGTTTTAATCCTATTAATTACCTATCTAGAATTCTTTTGAGTAAAGCTTTGCCTGTTTCCATTTTAATTTGATGACTAGTTGCATTTGCTCAAAGACTATGCTGATACAATGTATACTAATTGTTTTAAATGTTCTTTTTTATTTGAAATTCTGCAGAAAAATATATTATTCCCAGTTTACAGATGATGAAACTTAGCTAAGGAGATGGTTTGCAGTGTACACAAGACCAACATGTTTAATTTTCAAGCCAATTTTGAATGTAATTCTCTAGCTCTTAAGTTTGCTCAATGAAACTAGGCTGGGAATCCAGCAGAGATGTTTCATTTGTATGATGCAATCTTTTAGTTTAAGTCATACAATTTCTAAGCTTGTGGTTTTAATTTTTCCTTGAGCTGAGCAATTATTTTCTCTGTGACTGAGTATTCTGGTCAAGCTCAAGTTCACATTCTCTTTATTGACTGCCCTGAATTCATTCAAAGCACACTAATATAACACCTGAAATGACAGAAACAGGCACATTAGTCTGTGAGGCAGACAGGCCAGGAGTGGTCTTACTTGACAGACACGACAACAGCATCCAGACTATGAGCAGTACTTCTTGATAGATAGTCATAATGATAAAATGCTGAAATAAAAGAAAACCAGATGAGAGACGTGCACATGAATCTATACATGATTTCCCCTGCAGAAAGTACATGTTGTTCCTTAGTAAGATATTCTGAAAAAATTCATTAAATATCTGCAGTATTTTAGCATTACTGGGGAACTTGAATTCTGTTCAGGGACCAATTATATATCCATTTTCTTTATTTTCCCCTACATTTCCACACTGCAAAATTTAGACCAGTTTCATTTTTCCCAAGATCAATATGCTTTTTGAACTTAGCAAATGTTATGTTTTGGAAGCACAAATACATAACTCCCTAAAATCAAATTCAATTGAGAGACAATTGAGATGGGGCAGGCATATACTGCAAAACAAAACTTGTAAAAATTACCATTGCTTGAATGAAGCGGCGCAGAAAGTAGCAATTGAAAACAGTATTGGATGTCACAGAAACTGCAGAAGAGAAAATAAGTAGGTCTAAGACCCATCTTATTGATTAATGCTTACATGCAGAGAAGAAGAAATTGGGCTATTATTTGTTTTCAAGTTGCTCTCCTGGCAAGTACCGGTCGGAATGGATGGGACACATGCACCTGAGCTTGGCCAGTGCTGGCTCTACAGGTAAGATTCCTGGAGAGAAGATGAGCCTGATCAGCTTCAAGCGGTCAGAGAGACCCTGGTGTGCTGAGGGCTGTCCTGAGGTGACTTCTTGGTGGCCATACAAAGAGGAAGATATTGTGACATCTTCACTGTCACATGGTGGGTATTCTTAAAGTATAAAATACATACCAGGTCTGAAACTTTTATTTAAGCCTAGTATAAGATGATGTGTATAGCTTCATTTTGCTACACATTTTATGATTTTTCTTTTTTAATATACACTTTTATTGTAAAAATACTGTACAGTTACATGAGTAAGGTAATGAGTACATTTCCTATTGAGTATTGATGCCTCCTCCTTTGTTTTTCCCCTACCATCCCTTCCTTCCCCACCTCCCCAACTACTCCCCCCACCCAAAGTTGTAAAGTTCGTTTACAACATAGCGTCTTGTGCATCTCGTTGTTAGAATGGGTCAGCCTATGATTTTTCTTAATGATCAAATAGAAAGCTCCTGCCTGCGACCCTAGCTTGCAGGAGGCATAAAGAGGAGGGGTCAACCTATCTGAAAAGTGACCTCAAGCACAGAAAGCTAGATGAGTGACTCTGGTGGCAAAGCACCTGCTCAGCAAGCGCAGGTCCCAAGTACAGCCTCAGTATTGCTAAGATAAATACATAGATAAGATGAACTTTCAACAAGGGCACATACCAGCTCCCGGTAAACACCAACCACCTCCGTGAACATAAAGTAAGCCTTTTTTGAGTATCTCTGATTTCCGTTTTGGTACATAGACACGGACAGGAACACTGTTGAAAAAGGTCTCCGTCACAATGATATTTTCATCAGATGTGGGTGGGACTTCTAGAAAGCCCATGAAAAACATCAGACTGTTCGCAAAATGGATGATTCCCAGATAGTCAGCAAACAGGGCCTAATGGGAGAGAAGGGGGAAAACGACTGGATTTCAAACGACAAATCTTAGTGTTGCCAGGCACCGGTGGCTCACACCTGTCATCCCAGCTACTCAGGAGGCTGAGATCTGAGGATCGCAGTTCAAAGCCAGCCCAGGCAAGAAATTCCATGAGACTCTTATCTCCAATAAACCACCAGAAAACTGGAAGTGGCGCTGTGGCTCAAGTGATAGAGCTCTTGCCTGGAGCTGAAGAGCTGAGGGACAGCGCCCAGGCCCAGAGTTCAAGACCCACGTCTAACAGAAAAAAAATCTGTGTTGTTTAGCTGTAGTATGGGAACATCCACATGCCTCTCAATGGATGAATGGATCAAGAAAATGTGGTCTATATACACAATGGAATTCTATTCATTAACCAGAAAGAATATTACATTGAATAACTGCCTTCCTCCTTTCTTGCCTCCCTCCTCCATCCATCTCTCCTCTCACTGGGAGTCCAGCTCAGAACTTGAGCAAACTGGGTAGTGCCTCTCTTCTACTTAAGCTGCCTAATATTCACAAAGAAGACAAACTTTTGGACTTACCAGGCCTGTCGTTGCTCTAATTGGTACCATAATCCACGTTAGTTTCCAGGACTCCTCAACACTAGCTGGCAGTGGTATATAGATGAACCAGGCCCCAAGGACCCCGGCAATGAGCAGAAAAGTTGCCTTTTTCTTCATGCTTCCCCCCTGCTCCTTGTACTTGGTACTGTAATACATACAATTGTTTTCAGTCATCCACTTGCTAAATTTTAACCTCAGAACCCTGAGTTTCTGAACACAAAGTCCACCGCTCCATTTGTGTTTCATAGATTGCCTGCCCAAGCGGCCTCATGTTAAAGTGTTACTCAACCCACTCAGAACAAACGGCATTGTGCAATTCGTCATCACATGGGCAGCCCAGAAATAATTACACTCACTCTATGAAGCAATGGTGTTTATCTTCTGCAAATCCTATTAAATCTAATAGCTCACAGCATTGATAGAAACTACGGTGTTTGTTAAGAAACTTCTGTTACATAGTTACTAAATCAGAATTATCTATGTAGCCATTGGAAAACACAGGAAGTCAAGTATGTACATCGAATAAAGTTTAGAGTTGGAGAGGACTACACAGTATTTTCAATAAGATGAAAATGGAAGTGTTTTTCAGGTAGCATAGCACCAGTTGTAGGCAAGAACACAAGGCTCAGAGTTCTAGCCCCACTACTGGCATTAAAAAAGAGAAAAGTTAGGAAGGAGAAGCTGGAGGCTAAACAAGCTCTCACATAGAAAGCAGTTTTAGTGTTCCAGTGAACAGTCCTAAGCCAGAGAATCACACCAAGTGTGCCATCACAGGACAGAGAGTTAGGCCAGAGAGGGAAAATCCAGGCAAGGAGACAGATCTGAGCACTTGCCAGCAGCTGTGGCTGCGGCAGCAGTGGTGGCCGTAGCCGCCATACCTGCAACACAGAGTCTGGGACAAAGGCGCCAGACGAGGTGGGTGAGTGGATTCTACTCAACACCAGCAAGAACTGACAAGGAGCAGACATCTTCATCCTGCAGTTTGCAGACCAGAGACAACCCAGGAACCAAGACTCTGGCGTGAGTAGAACCCTGACATCCTCACTCCTTCTCAGGGAGCAGAGGAGGGAAGGCCACCCTCCCCCATCACCACTGGAGATCTCCATCTTTGATAGTGACAAAGGCCTGGCTGAGCAGCTAGCTCCAACTCAGGCCTTGGAAAGAAACAAGAACCATTTAGCAGGTCACAGGAACCTGACCTGATCTGCCAGGCTCAGCTCCCCCCAGGGAAAAGTCACCCAGCCTGGGCAGCCAGCCCCAGGAGTGGCTTTCTTCACTGGGTAAACAGAGCCAGAGGCTGCCCCTCCCTACAGAAGCCTAGACAATCAATTGAAACTCAGTAAACATAAACCCTGAGAATGGATCCAGGTGGGGCTCTGTGAGTGTCTCACAAGCTACCCCTCAGGGAAAAGCTACTGTTTACTGAAAGGCCTCAACTCTACCCAGAACCTAGCCTCATCACAGCATCTCCAAACTAGAGGAAACAGCCATCTCCCTCTTTTTTGATACTCAAAGCAGATCTTCCTTCCATTGAACTAGCCTGGGAGGAGCATCACAAAATCCTGGGTAAAGCAGAGCATTTTTCTGCCTGCTCAAACAAACTGACTTAAGAAACCACCCAAGCCACAGGAAAATCAAACACCACAAGCAGACCAGAGACTCCACCAAGAGACTGGTTACAGACACAAGGGAGATACAGGATCTTCCCATCCCCCCAAAAAAAAAATCTTTTTGTACCTTTTGTAAAAAAATTTTTTTCTAAAACTTTTTTTTAAATTTTTAACTTCAAAAAAATTTTGTTTTCTATTAACGTTTTTTGTTTTCTTCCTCTTATAATTTTTATTTTAGGGGTATAAGTGTGTGTGCTTTTTTTTCTTTCTTTTCCTTTTCTTTAAAAATTTTTTTTTGTTTAGCTCTACTGACCTTTTGATCCTCTTTTTTTCTTTCCTTCTCATTCTTTTCACCTTTTTTTCTCTTTTGTTCTTCTTTGCATGACCTAACTGCTGTTCTGCTTATCCTCAGCTATACCTGTAGTTGATTATTAGACCTTATCCCCCATTGTGTACACACCTAATCCAGAAATTTATTACTCAATTCAAAACCTTTTAGACTTAAATTCCTTAATAGCAGTACTACTTCTTTATACCTATATAATATTTTAAGCATTTTTATTTTTAAGTTTTTCACATCTCCTTTCAATCCCTACCCTTCTCTTATCCTATGCATGTTCTTCTCTGAATATTATGTTTTAAAATTTGCATAATTTTTAAGTGTTTCATTTAAAAATTTTTAATATTTGTTTTTCTATTTTTTCTTGTCTTTTTTCTCTTTCTCTTCTTTTTTCTCTCTCTCTACTATCATTCTATCCAACCTATTTCCCCTTTGAGACTAGGACTTAGCTAACTCAACCTCTGCCTTTCCACATCCCTCTATTCCTATTTTTACCCACATCTCTCCCTAAACCTAATAATTTCTAGTTTACCAAATTCTTCTTTGCAGTTTGTAGCACATTAATACATAGTTGTTTGATGTTGAATAGATATATCTGTTGAACTAGAGTGTATCTGCAGACTTTTGACTGTGCAACTACAGACTTTGGTTGATGCTTACCTTAAGATAGTGTTCTAGCACAAAACTGGTGTTACTTTCATCCCAAATGGGCAGAGCAAGCTGGAAAAACACAATAAAAATGGCAAATCTGGGTATCTCAACTCCCACTCATGATAATCAGGGCACAGAACAGATAATGAATAATCCAGAGGAGAATTCCCCAAAAGCTCTACAAACACTACTGGTAAACATGGTAAATGAAAAGATTGAAAACCTGCAAAGGACTCTGTATGAGCATGATAGGGAGAGAGAGGAGGCAAACCAAAGGTCAATACAGGAATATCATGAGCGTGAGGAAGCTACTCAAAGATTGATACAGGAATTGCTTGAGCAGCTTGAGAACACTCAAAGAGAAAGTCAGGAATTGCGTGAGCAGGCTGAGATCAGTCAAAGAGATACACAGGAATTGTGGGAGCTGGCTGAGAACAGACAAAGAGAAAGTCAGGAATGGCTTGAGCAGGCTGAAAACACTCAAAGAGAGCTACAGGAATCGCATGAACATGAGAAAGCTAATCAAAGAGTAATACAGGAATTGAGAGAGCAGGATGAGAATAGACAAAG
Organism: Dipodomys ordii; assembly: GCF_000151885.1. Taxonomy (NCBI): domain Eukaryota; kingdom Metazoa; phylum Chordata; class Mammalia; order Rodentia; family Heteromyidae; genus Dipodomys; species Dipodomys ordii. The sequence goes on from NW_012267389.1 coordinate 1,155,320, forward strand.
ATCACTAAAGACATTCATGGAATCCATAAACAGAGAGCTGAAAGAACTCAGGGAGTCCACAAAGGGAATGCTGAATGGAACCCAACAGAAGGAATAGGAGTCCAAGGAAGCCATAACCAATCAACTAAGTGATTTGAGAATAAACACTGAACACCAAATTAAGGAAGTAAAGAAGTTCATACAAGATCTAAAACAAAGCTCCAACAAAGAATTTGAAGCCATCAAAACTGACCAACTAGCAGGAAAAGAAATAAAAAACAAAGTAGAACGTCTTGATAGTAGGTTAGACCATGCAGAAGATCAAATCTCGGGGATTAAAGACAGCCTAGATATTATAGAGAAAGAACATACAACCATCCAAGACAAGTCCAAGAAATATGATAGATCTTTCCAACACCTGGAAGACACCATCAGAAGGCCTAATTTGAGGATAATGGGTGTAGAGGAGGACCTAGAGACAGAAGTTAATGGTCTAGGAAATTTGTTTAACAGGATCCTAGCAGAGAACTTTCCAAGCATGCAAAAAGATAGGCCTATTTAGATACAAGAAGCTTTTAGAACTCCAAATAGACCAGACCAGAACAGGACATCCCACTATCACATTATAATCCATACAGGATCAATTCAGACCAAGGAAAAGATCCTTAAAGCTGTCAAGGAGAAAAGATCAATCATCTATAAAGGGAAACCAATTAGAGTCACCTCAGATTTCTCAACAGAGACAATCAAAGCAAGAAGAGCCTGGAATGATGTATGCCATGCCCTAAAAACAAACAACTATCAACCAAGAATACTGTACCGAGCTAAACTCTCCTTCATAACTGAAGGCCAAATAAAAACCTTCCATAGCCAAGAAAAACTGAAACAATATATCTCCACCAAACCAGCCCTACAAAAGGTTCTTAAAGATGTCCTACACATAGAAAACCAACAAGACCACAATAAAGGCCAAGAAACTGCACCCAAACTGAGAATCCAAGAACCATGGGAAAAACCCAGTTGCCCCAGCCCCCAAGAAGGTGGAAAACATGGCAGGAACTCCCAAACACCTCTCAGTCTTATCTCTCAACATTAATGGACTTAACTCTCCAATTAAGCAACATAGACTGTCTAGTTGGATTAAACAGCAAGATCCTTCTATCTGCTGCCTTCAGGAGTCACATCTTGCCCATAAAAACAAACACATTTTCAATGTTAAAGGCTGGAACAAAATCTACCAAGCAAACAGCCCCCATAAACAGGCGGGAGTTGCAATCCTAATATCACATAAAATAGACTTCAAATTAAATTAGTGAGAAGAGATAAAGAAGGTCGCTACATACTAATTAAGGGATCTCTCCTTCAGGAGGATATTATAATTCTAAATATCTATTTGCCAAACAATGGAGCACCCAAATTTATCCAAGAAACACTACTTTTCCTCAAATCCCACATAGATCCAAAGACATTAATTGTTGGGGACTTTAACACACCACTCTTCCCACTAGATAGATCAACTCGGCAAAAACTCAACAGAGAAAGCACAGATCTAAACAACTGCATAGATCAACTAGATTTAACAGACATCTACCAAATATTTCACCCAGAAGCATCAGAATGCACGTTTTTCTCAGCAGCACATGGAACATTTTCTAAAATAGACCACATTTTAGGCCACAAAGCAAATGTCTAAATTCAGAAACATTGAAGTTATATCTTGCATTCTCTCAGACCACAAGGGAATAAAATTAGAACTCAACACCAAAAGCCACCAAAGAAAATCCTGTAACACATGGAGGCTGAATAACACACTGCTGAATCACCAGTGGGTCTTGGAAGAGATTACCTAGGGCGTATTTGCCCTTCTATAAGTCCTTTGAACACACCCGTATTTGTTATTCAAAAAGCCTCCGGGGCTTGGAGTACGCTCCAAGACCTAGGTAAGGTAAATGAAAGGATGGAGCTAGTAGGAATGCCCCTAAGGGGCATGCCCTGGACTCCTGCTATACCTTCAGAATATACCTTGGTTGTGATTGATATTAATTTTTCTATCCCCCTGCATCCAGATGATTGTGAGAAGTTTGCTTTCTCTATACCTTCCCTTAATTTTTCCCAGCCTGATTAGAGGTTTGAATGGACAGTGCTGCCACAGGGAATGGCCAATAGGCCGGCTAGCTCAGTCGGTAGAGCATGAGACTCTTAATCCCAGGGTCGCGGGTTCACACTCCCCGGGGGGGCACACCTCGGGTCAACTCTCAAGCAGACCAACTTGCAGATGCTGTTGTCAAGGGAAGGACACAATCCCAAAGGCATTATGGCCTTGACCCTCACTCCATTGTTTTTCTTTTTCGGATGGCAGACGTTGAGTGGCTCACTCGAGCCAATGCTCATCTTGCTCTCACCTTGGAGGAGTTTCTAGGCCAAATTGACTGCCATTATGGGCCATCCAAATGGACTGTCATGTTATGGCGACTTCCCCTCAAAATGCCATCTCTATTTTCTCCTACGCCTATTCCTGGCACCCTCCATGTTTTTACTGATAGAGGTAAAGCAAGCTCTGTGCAAAGTAAACTTGAGTCCCTGAATTCAAATTCAGATGCCAACCAATTTATATGACTGAATTTCCATGTGCTTCTTGTTATTATCTCCACTCCAATTTCAAGTGTAGGACCCTGACTTTGAGGTGCTGTTGAGAGGTTGGTCTCAGGTGGCCATGGTAATGCATGCCTGAATCCCAGCTGCTTGGGAGGTGGAGAATAGGTGATCTTGAGTTCAAGGCCAGCACCAGAAATATTAGCAAAACCCTATGCCAAAAGCAAAATATAAACAAGAAGACTTAAAGTATAGAATAAGTGACAAAGAGTGTGTTTGGTACTTGAGAGGCCCTAGGTTCAATCCCTAGTAACACCAAAAAACAGATGATAGATAGATAGATAGATAGATAGATAGATAGATAGGTAGATAGGTAGATAGGTAGATACATACATAGATAGATACGTAGATGATAGTGTGTATGGGAAGTGGTCAGATAATGTCAGAGAGGGCTTTGACTTAGTGTGGTCTTAACATGGATTCTTTGGTCAGATAATGTCAGAGAGGGCTTTGACTTAGTGTGGTCTTAACATGGATTCTTTTTGTCTCCCTTTTGCCTTTAGAACACTAGAGAATGAAACGAGAATGTTCCATCAGTGAACAGAGTAAGCTCTCACCAGCCAGCAGACAAGGGATCTTTTTGAACTTCACAGTCTTTAGACCTGATTGCATAAAACTTGCCCAGTCTAAAGTGCTTTGCTATAGTAGTCATAACAGCCTATGAAATCCTCTTTAATTTTTAAATCTCTTATGATTACGTGATATATGAGACTAAGGCTAGCAAAGAGATACCTGATACAAAATTCTCAGTGACACTGCTAGTACTTGTGAGGTTTCACAGCATCAGGAAATGAACATTTGTGTGATAGGATCATAAAATGTAAGTTGTATGTACTGATAAGTGCCTAAGGGACTCAGCTGATTAAACTCCATTTTTTAGGAGCAACCATATTTTATGTACCATTTAAACTACTGTCATTTATGTTGAAAATGAAGCATACAATTTGGGAGGAGGGAGAGGCAGGGGAAAAACTGGGAGAAAATGGGGGAGAGACACTGTTCAAAAGGACACATGCTCACCACCTGATTCATGTACCTGTAACCCTCTGTAATCACCATCGCAGTAGAAATAAATAAATAAGTAAATAATTACTATTTTAATTATCTTAACAAATATAGCAGGTCATCCGAATCCTCACATCAACTGAAAATAGAAGAACTAATATTATCAGAGATAGTTTTATTTTTTCTCAGGGTCATGTCATTACATGTTTTCAAAGCTAACATTTTAGCATGGATCCTCTGTCTCACAGGAATTCTTCTAAACACTCTGACAATCAATGAGAAGCTGGAAACCCAGATCTGGTTATGCTCATGTGTGTAGCATGTTATGACCTTCTTGTACTTATTTGTTAAGACCCAAATCTTACCATAATGACACCATGGGAAGGGTGTTTTGGATGGAATCAGTTCATGAGGGTGAAACCCATATGAAAGGGAATATTGTAGTTCAATTCTGCCACGTGAGGCCAGAGTGAGGGTAAGCCAGGAGGTGAGCCACCACTACACACCGAGTCTGCTGCTACCTTGGTCTCGGACTCTCCAGCTTCTAGAATTATGTCAGTAAATGTTTAGTGTTCAAGATCCCATATTTATTGTGGTTCTCAAGAAAACCATCAATATGAGGGAGAAAACCAGATATCAAAATATATAGAATATAGATTTATTATGGGAATTTTCGCACATGATTATAGATATCACATGAATATAGCTATCATGATTTGAGATAGCATAGCTCAATATCTGCCATTGTCAAGCTAGAAAAACAGGGAAACTATTACTCCAATTCTGTCAAAAGGCATGCACCAGAGGCCTGAGAACTGGAAGTGAGTCTACCAGGTGACTGACTGAAAGCCTGAAGCCTGGGAATGAAGTGCCACCATGGCTGTGACAGGGTAAAGAAGAAAGAACACCCACCCTGTTACCTTCAGAGCTCAGTAAATTGGATCATGCCAGCACACATCGGTAAGGTAGATCTTCTGTGTTTAGCTTACCAATTTAAATGTTATTCTTTTCTGGGAACACCTCCACAGACACCTCCAGACACATGTAGAATTTTCTAGCCATGTAGATTTGACATATAAAAGTAGTCACCATGCCTCTAGAACAAGCTAAGACAGAAGTTGGTGCCAAGAATGGATGCTATTGAAACAGATACGTAAAACTGTGGGAGTATCTGAAATTGGCAAATAGGTTAAGGGTAGTTATGAAGTATGTGTGACAAAAAGCATGAGCTGCTATGAACATCATTTTAAAGTTGATTCTGGTGAGGACTTAGAAGACAGTATAATAAATTCTGTCTGTTAGTAGAATACATAAGTAATCATGTATACAGTATGTGGACAGAAATATGGAATGTAAAGGATATTCTGTCAAAATAAGGGATTTGCCATTGGGTGATGGAGAAAACTTGATTCTTTGTATAAAATATCAGCTAAATAACTAAATAACCAAATGATGTTTGTGTTCTAGTGTTTTGTAAATAATACAACTTTCAAGAGATGAAATTATTTAGCTGATATTTCTAAGCCAAGTATTAAAGATGCATGTGTCTTGGTACCATTAGATAGCTTACAGGAAAAAATCAAGAAGAGAAACATATCCTAAAAGAGAGTTGGCAGCTGGGTGCCAATGCCTTACATCTATAACCTTACATACTCAGGACACAGAGTTCTGAGGATCACATTTCCAAGCCAGCTCAGACAGGAAAGTCTACAAGAATCTTATCTCCAATGAATCAACAAAAAGCCAGAGGTGAAACTGTGGATCAAGTGATAGAGTACCAGCCTTGAGCAAAAGAAGATAAGGGAAAGCACCCAGGCATGAAGTTCAAGTTCCTGTATGCACACATTCAGGTTTAATTGGCAAGCAAAATGCAAGCAGACTTTTATTTACATTAAAAATATGTGTAGACAAGCCAGGAATGGTGACTCAAGACTAGTCTAGCCACTTAGGAGGCAGATATCAGGAGAACACAGTTTAGAGCCAGACTGCTCAAGAAGTTCATGGGACTCCAAATCAATGAATGGTGCACCACAGTGTCCTGACTCTGCTTTCCCACACACAGTGAGTGGTGTGATCACAGTGACACACCCCACCATCCCACACACAGGGTGCAGAGTGAGTGGTGTTATCACAGTGACACACCGCCATCCCACACACAGGTGCACAGTGAGTGGTGTGACGCACCCCACCATCCCACACACAGGTGGCCACAATGAGTGCTGGGCCACAGTGACACACCCCACCATCCCACACACCTGTGCACAGTGAGTGGTGTGACACACCCCACCATCCCACACACAGGGTTGAACAGTGAGTGGTGTGATCACAGTGACACACCCCACCATCCCACACACAGGGTTGAACAGTGAGTGGTGTGATCACAGTGACACACCCGCCATTCC